>NC_143134.1:57109062-57413125 GCF_059928025.1 Delphinapterus leucas
CATTCATGGCTCACCTTCTGTTTCTATTGGATGGTGCTATTCTGGAGGGACTTGTTATATACTTAAAGTTCTATCATCCATTCTAGGGTCATCTGAGTCCTAGATGGCTTTGAGCTGGGTGCACCTCAGGAAACATACTTGGTCATTCAGATGTGATGGAGACCTAGGTTCTCTCTATGGCTAGGTTACATACATGGTTCTCTGAGCTTCAGATACTTCATCTGTGTAGTGGGGACGTTAGATCAGATATTTTCCATGGCCCCTTTCAATTAAAAAATTCTATGATTCTAGCTTGCTGTCAACTATTAACTTTTTCTGGGTTCCATTGAAAGGTCTCTACTGCTCCCTTTACCAAATGTCAGAAAAAGTCCAGATTATTTCCTCTTACTTGTGGTCCTTTAGTAATTCTTGGAGTGGAAAGACTTCAGAGTTTTGATAGATTAAGGACACCTTCTTACTCTCCTTCTCTTCTCTGTCTGTTGGCCCATCTTGGCTTGTTTCAGTGTGCTCCTGAACAAGGTGGCCCACCAGCTTCTTTAAAATGGTAGAAGCATCAGAGAGCTGGGAGACGAGGTCTCTCCTTTCTTTGGTTCATGACTGTTAAGACTGCTTTTGAATACCCCATGCACGGTGATCCCATAAACTTTATTTAGACACTGTCTAGGTCCATAAAAACTGAGAATCTGATCTGTATTTTCCCTTTTGGCTCTACTAATGTTAGAACAAATCAGTCATGTCTTTGTAAATACCTTTTCTTTCAGCAGTTCATCCTCTTATACACTGTCCATCTGCTATTAAATAAAATATATCAGGTATTGGGCTAGTTTCCAGAACACAGAAGTAGAAGACTTGGTCTTTATCCTTGAGGAACTCCTGGATAAAGGGGTTCCACCTTTAAACTTCACCAACAAGGTGAATACATGGTGCTTTCTGTCTTGAGAGGGACATTCAAGCTGGGGTGGGCACAGGTGAGGAAAGAGGGTGGCGCCATGAGCACACTAGGCGATGAAAAGTTGACTTTCAGTTGAGAGTTTTTGATGTTTCAAAGTGAGACAAGGTCTTAGTTAACTACCAACACGTCAAATGAATAAAATCTGCCCTATAAATATATATTATATGTAATTCCATTTAATGGAACATCAATGTCTGGATGCAACTGTGTTGCTATACTGAAATCCCCTCTTATAATACCAGTTGCAATGTAGTTTCTTGCCATTTAATTTATTTTTCTTTTGGAATGAGCCTTTTACAATATGTTACATTTTTTAAAAGTAACAATATAGAAAGGGGGTTATATAAAAGCAAAGTTTTACTGGTTTAAAAAAGGGCACTAGAAGGCTTCCCTGGTGGCGCAGTGGTTGAGAGTCCACCTGCTGATGCAGGGGACACGGGTTCGTGCCCCGGTCTGGGAAGATCCCACACGCCGCGGAGCGGCTGGGCCCGTGAGCCATGGCCCCTGAGCCTGCGCGTCCGGAGCCTGTGCTCCGCAACGGGAGAGGCCACAACAGTGAGAGGCCCGTGTACCACAAAAAAAAAAAAAAAAAAAAGGGCACTAGAGAGGGAAAATACTGTTAGGCCTGTGGAGTCCACTTTATTGCAAGTGCCTGAATCTAAGTTACCCTTAATAAAGTCTTGATTTCTCTCTCAGAGTATGGGTGAATAAAATATATCTGCAGAGGTATTTTTGAGTAACCAGCACTTCTTGGCTTTTAATTTGAGGTTTGTGGGAACCCTAACCTGATACACAAATCTACAAGTGAAATGAAAATAGGGATAAACTTGTTCATATGCAGCTCTACCCGTACGAACCATGCAGGTGTTGACCATTTTCCCTGGTGGGGACAGGTGACAGGGCTGTGGTTGGAGGTTGAAGAGAGGCACACAGCAATAACAGTGGTGGCAGCAATATTTATGTAGAGGGTTGAACTTATTAACAACGGGAGCAGCACGCTAACTGTTGCCTAGAAACCAGCTTTTGAGTGGAGCAGTGATGAGTTCTCTGTATGTCTGTTTCTCTTTTCTCTGATGTGCTGCCCCAGAATACTGTGTATCTTAGTTTCTGTAATCAGAATCAGTTTAGTGTAAAAAAATTTTTAAAAATTCTATGCCATTTCTGGATATAACTAAGTTGGAGATCACTAACATGGAGTTTTGTTGATGTGCTGGTGTGTGATGATTAGAGGTACCCTAGCTGGTTTGCAAGGATTGTATGTGGGCATTTAAATAATTGATACACTACTTTGTTTTGGACAGCTCAAGTAGCTGCCCTTTATTCACCTGCAAGTAGAATAATAAGGTCATTTATTACCGTGCATGTAAAATGGAAAAACTCACTATAAATTATAACTTCAAATTATTATCTATCATCTCCCTGCATAATGAGGCATAAAGTTTATTTAATCATTCATTCATATGTTCAGTATTCGTTTAATAAATGTTTATTGAATGCCTACTCTGTGCCAGGCAGGATATGAGAGGTACCAGGGATGTAGCAGTGAACAAGATAGAAAAAGGTTCTGAGCTTGATAGATGAGACAGATAATAAACTCAGCAACAAATGTGCCAATTACAGATAAGAGTAAGTGATGGGAAAGGCATCCACGTGATGAGAGAAACTCTGTTTGAGAGGTGAGGGCGTGGAGGGCTGTATTTTAGGTAAAGATGATCAGCGGAAGCCTAAGTGAAGTGAGACCTGAAAGAATAAAGGAGCCAGACTTTCAATGTAAAAATGGTTTCACATAGTCAATGGTGTTTAGTATACTCAGAACTGAGGTGGTTCTGCTAGGTATGATGCCACTTGTGTGCGAGGGTGATATTCTGAATTGACCCAGGAACTAATGAGGAAAGACAGTAGCCTGGCCCTGGAGCACAGCCTTGGAGCCCCCATTAAGGCAGGTGTTAAGCCCTTAATTGCTGGGTGATTGGGAGGGAGGGCCTCAGGGGAGGGACTAGGTTGGCACTCAGATGCTTGGGGGCCACAACCATTCACCTATTATGGTATGGAAGTATTTCAGTATTTAAACAAGCAGCATGGCGCGTGTGATGGCTGGTCATCAGCCAGGCTTGTGCATAATTTTATGGTTCAAGGAATTTTGACAATTAACCAATTGCAGTTACAGATCATTTAAGAAATTCTGGCCGCCTCACATAGTTCAGTAGAGAAAAGGAAGGGTTAAACTGCTGTTTTCAATGCCGACAGTCATGATTTTATACTCTGGGTCACATTTTGAGGAGGTAGCAAACTGAATGTATTCTTCCCAAGAAGGTAACTAACCTAACATTCCTTTTTTTTTTTCTTTTTTTTAAATTAGGCGGCATCACTGTCCACACCTCCCTACCAAGATCTATGATAAAACAGAGAAACCATGTCTTTTCTCCGAATATACCAAGAACTACCCTCTCTATCACTCTTACCTGCCCAGAGAGTCCTTCAAGCCCAAGCTGGAGTACCGGAAAGGGTGCGCACCAATGGAAGGCCTGACCACTTCTAGGTGAGGGCAACAGTGTGAACGTATAAATGCACACCACTAATGGAGTAACGTACAGCATTAACCTAACGTTCAAATTGCATTGACGTGCACTATCAATACATGCTATTAATGCTTGAATGTTAATTTACTGTATCTCTGAAAGAAAATCCTGCATTTATTAGCCTGTTTAGTTTTCCCTAGCCCCCTCTTAAAGAGAAAGGATTCTTACTTGGGGCTGGGGCGGGGGAAGGGGGAGCCGTGGGGTGGGAATTGTAAATTGATCTACATCAAAAGGGTGGGAGGTTAAGTATGAAAGGAAAATAATAACTAGAAAGAGGGTGGCTGCTGCAGTAAAAGGAGCTTTGGGCTTCTGCACAGAAGCTCTAGGTCGGCTTGGGTGGTGGTAGTGATGTCGGTCGTGGTGAAAGAGAACTTGAGCTTTTTTGAAATTATGCTATAGAGTTTGAGTTGGGGTCCCCTTGAACATTCTTCAGGAATATGAACAAAGAATATTTCCTTTTACATTACCCTTGACTTAGCAACTCCTCTGATTCTTGAGCTCCAGCTCTGTGAGGAGACTGAACCCCGTGGCTCAGCGTGTCTGGCCTGCAGAGGTATCTGTACTGAGCGGGTGGGGACACATGATCAGTCTCAGGGTTGTTCCACATGTTGCAGGGCTCTAACAGAATCTGCTGTTGACAGCTCAGTTAGTGATCTCCAGGTGATGACCTGTGACTGGTGACCCAGAGGAGTAGAAACATCTTTGAGTCAGTTGGGCAGTGTTTCAGGTTGTAGAACTTAGTCCCCACATGAGACCTGAGAGCTGGGTGCCTTCTCTGCCTCCCAAGTTCCTCATCCCTACAGGGCAGGATTGCTGTGTGGTGGAGGTGAAATTGTTCTACCACGATGCCCGCACGTTACAGGTTTGCAAGACGTGGTAAAATTTCTTCCTATTGCTTCCGCCTTTGCCTCGCAATTTTGTGCTTTTCTGTAAAGGTCCCAGGTGACCCTGGCTAAGCAAAACACCAGTTCATTCAGTTTCCCCCAGGATAGGCCTGGAAATGTCCTCTGTTGAGAATGTGGGTTGGAGGCATGAAGTATTCCTCCTAAAAGCTGCTGTCTTCTAGATCCAAAGGAAGAAGTCCATGTCTGGGTTATCACAAAAGACCCACAACGTGGGGAATGAAGCCCAGGGATTTCTCGGCTTTGTGGGAACCCCTGGACAGGGGCAGCTTGAGAATGAGAGGGACTCGAGGGTCTTTTCTGACTCTTGACTTGAATCAGGTCACCTTTATGCTGAGTAGTTCTATTAAATGATTTGAGGTCAGCACAAGGTTTCTGGGTCCTGATTCATGGAAAAAAATGTAAACTATGCAACCTGTTTTTCAACCTGTGACTTACTAAACAATATAAACCTTAAAGTTTGGGCTTCATTTTCCCAGGAAAACAGCGTTCTTTGTTTCTATGAGTCTAAAGACCACAACAAGAGAAGTGGATCATTCTGGAGCATTGCTTTTCGTTTTAAGAAACCACAGTCAGTGCTCATGAAAGGAACGAGGCTTATGTATAAGAGACATGTAATTGGTAGGAAAGGATAAGAGCAGTGTTGAGGAATGGATTACAAACATCACGTTCGGTTTCTAGATGCTGGTCTTCACTTCTCTTTGTACCCGATTTGCAGGAAGTCAGGAGTGCCTTGTGGAATACAGAGTACAGGCCAGCTTCAGATATCGTCCTGGAAATATTTGGATACTTGGAGGGTTGGATGTTGAGGGATGCTTTCTGTTTGTTTCCCACAAGCTCAGGAGAATGAGAACAAATCCTTTCTCTGGAGCAGGCGTCCTGTCCCATCCACTAGCTCTGAGGCCTCCAGTGGAGCCCCACATGCCCTCCCTCTTCCCGATGGTGCTTTGCAAAACAAAAACTTGCCCTTTGACCTGTCCTAAATTATCTTTGCCTTGTGTCACTTACAACAATAAACATATCACCCAGAAAGTCTCTCTGTCCCTGCCAAGGCCAGAATAACAAAATCATTCATGTTAAGATATGGCCGAAGTGGAAGAATGAAGATACTGAAAGAATTTCCAAAACAACTTATTAATGATTGTAAGAGCCTTAAAAAGAAAAGTGGCAGGATCATGGTTACCCATGGGAAGAAAAAAGAACAGAAGTGCTTCTCTCCTCTCCTTTATTTCCTTCCCCAGAAAGAGGACTAAGGGACGGATGAGCAGAAGGCATCTCTTCTCTCCCCCGTCCCTCAGTCTCATCATTTCTCAGCCCTGTGCCTACCCTGCTGGGCACATTTTCATAGGCTGAAAAAAAAATACCTATGCCCCTGTCAGGATGCCCCCCTTTTTTTTTGAGCTTTGGTGGGCTTTTATTGACATAAATTAACAAAAATCGAGATTGTACCAACCATCTTTTCTGAACTTTATAAACTCAGCAGAGACTCTGGCCCATATCTGAATACATACAGTAAAACTGTTCCCCACTGGGAAATGTAGAGTTCTTGTCATCTAGGCTCTCTGCCAGAGGATGCTGGGGAAAGGATGGGTCAGCCCTGTGTCTGCACACCTCTGTGTCTGTGTGGATTGTCATCCTTCTGCCCTTAGAACTCTTGATTATTAGAATGTCCGACCCACTTACCTATCTAAAGGCTGACCTGGCTTAGTTTCTGAGTTGGGGGCTGCCACCTGCTGCATGAAAAAGTCATGTGGCCCGTGGCTTGGCTAGGTTTGGCGATTAAGCTCAGACACAAAAAACACCTGGTTTCTGGAAAGGTTATCATCCCAGCATGAGGCATGATTACAGCTACACACAACTCTTACTGACTGTAAATCTCGGGCATTTACAGCAGGTATCATGAGGTGAATGCTTGTGCTTTTCAGCCCTTCTTAACGTCGAACTGTTTCTTGCTGCCCTGAGTAATTCTCTCACAGAGGATCTGCCTTTAGTTCGGGTAGACCTGAGATCAGTTTACGAATAAGAGGTTTGTACTTCAAGCCTCATTTCCCCTTAGGCATGTCACCATGTAAAACAGTTGGGCCCCATTTTGGGACATTATTTTGTTAGCTAAGTGAGATCCCTAAAGATGGGCAAAGTGACAGCCTCAGAAAAAAGAGGTGAGTCTTCAAGATGGTGTTAGACCTTTATTCTTAAAGGGAGAGGGGCCGAGGGTAGGGTGAAATGGAGGTGCAGAGGGGGAGGACGGAATCGGGTTCACCCCGATGGGTTTGACTGCAGGGAAGAGGGCAGAAAGTTGGTGGCACAGATTCCTTCCTGTGTTGACAAGACTCCTTGGTAAATAGGAGTGTAAGGGGGAAGAGCTAAAAGTGAAAGGGCTTTTAGAAAAGCCAGGAAAGAAGCAAGATGGTAGTAGGCTTGAGTCTTTTCCTACTTATTGAATATTACACATTTCCTGTTCAAATACATATTTCTCTACTCACAGCTATCCCAGTGCGGGTATACTTCCTCACCTCTATAGATTGGACCTGAGAATTAAGACATGCACTAAAAGGTCTCGGCACTAGACTTGCTTGGGTAGTTTAAGAGCCTTTGATGTGCATCTTTGATTAATTTGGGGGACATTTTGGCTGTTCTTTCTTTAAGTATTTTTTCTGTACCCAAGGCTCTGTTCATTTCTTTCCCCCAATTTTTTTCTCTCTCTATCCTTCATATTGGAGAGCTTCTATTCAACCATTTTCAAGTTCACCGATCCTTTCTTTCTTCCTCTATTTCCATTCTGCTATTAAGCCCATCCAGTGAGTGTTTTATTTTAGATGTTGTGTTTTTCAGTTTTAGAATTTACATGTGGTTCTTTTCATGTATAGTTTCTCTTTCTCTTCTGTGATTCCCTGCCTTTTAATTCACTGTGACCTTATTTTCCATTTTGCAACAAAGCATAGTGAAAATAGCAGCTGTCTAATCCTTGCCTGCTAGTTGCAACATCTGGGTCAGCTTGGGGCTGGTCTTCATGATTATCTTTTTTTTCCCTTGACAATGCGTCACATTTTCTCTGTGTATGTCAAGAAATTTGGATTGATCCTGTACATTGCTTTTTTTTTGGATTGTGTTTTTTAATTTTTTTAACATCTTTATTGGAGTATAATTGCTTTACAATGTTGTGTTAGTTGCTGCTGTATAACAAAGTGAATCAGCTGTACGTATACATATATCCCTATATCCCCTCCCTCTTGCGCCTCCCTCCCTCCCTCATTATCCCACCCCTCTAGGTGGTCACAAAGCACCGAGCTGATCTCCCTGTGCTATGCGGCTGCTTCCCACTAGCTATCTATTTGACATTCAGTAGTATATATATGTCCATGCCACTCTCTCACTTTGTCCCAGCTTACCCTTCCCCCTCCCCATGTCCTTAAGTCCATTCTCTACATCTGCGTCTTTATTCCTTTCCTGCCCCTCGGTTCATTAGAACCATGTTTTTTTTTAGATATGTATGTATGTTTTTTAGACATGTATGTATGTTAGATAGATATGTATGTTAGCATATGGTATTTGTTTTTCTCTTTCTGACTTACTTCACTCTGTATGACTGACTCTAGGTCCATCCACCTCACTACAAATAACTCAGTTTCATTTCCTTTTATGGCTGACTAATATTCCATTGTATATTTGTGTCACCTCTTCTTTATCCATTCATCTATTAATGGACACTTAGGTTGCTTCCATGTCCTGGCTACTGTAAATAGTGCTGCGATAAACATTGTGGTATGTGTCTCTTTCTGAATTATGGTTTTCTCAGGGTATATGCCCAGTAGTGGGATTGCTGGGTCATATGGTAGTTCTATTTTCAGTTTTTTAAGGAACCTCCATACAGTTCTCCATACTGGCTGTATCAATTTATATTCCCACCAACAGTGCAAGAGGGTTCCCTTTTCTCCACACCCTCTCCAGCATTTGTTGTTTGTAGAGTTCTTGATGATGGCCATTCTGACCGGTATGAGGTGATACATCATTGTGCTTTTGGTTTGCACTTCTCTAATGATTAGTGATGTTGAGCATCCTTTCATGTGTTTGTTGGCAATCTCTACATCTTCTTTGGAGAAATGTCTATTTAGGTCTTCTGCCCATTTTTGGATTGGGTTGTTTGTTTTTTTGTTATTGAGCTGCATGAGCTGCTTGTGTATTTTGGAGCTTAACCCTTTGTCAGTTGCTTCATTTGCAAATATTTCTCCCATTCTGAGGGTTGTCTTTTCATCTTGTTTATGGTTTCCTTTGCTGTGCAAAAGCTTTTAAGTTTCATTAGATCCCATTTGTTTATTTTTGTTTTTATTTCCATTTCTCTGGGAGGTGGGTCAAAAAGGATCTTGCTGTGATTTATGTCACAGAGTGCTCTGCCTATGTTTTCCTCTAAGAGTTTGATAGTGTCTGGCCTTACATTTAGGTCTTTATTCCATTTTGAGTTTATTTTTGTGTATGATGTTAGGAATTGTTCTAATTTCATTGTTTTACATGTAGCTGTCCAGTTTTCCCAGCACCACTTATTGAAGAGACTGTCTTTTCTCCATTGTATATTCCTGCCTCCTTTATCAAAGATAAGGTGACCATATGTGCATGGGTTTATCTCTGGGCTTTCTATCCTGTTCCATTTGTCTATATTTCTGTTTTTTGTGCCAGTACCATACTGTTCCGATGACTGTAACTTTGTAGTATAGTTTGAAGTCAGGGAGCCTGATTCCTCCAGCTCTGTTTCTCTTTCTCAAGATTGCTTTGGCTATTCGGGGTCTTTTGTGTTTCCATAAAAATTGTGAAATTTTTTGTTCTAGTTCTGTGAAAAATGCCATTTGTAGTTTGATAGGGATTACATTGAATCTGACAATTACTTTGAGTAGTAGAGTCAATTTCACAATGTTGATTCTTCCGATCCAAGAACATGGTATATCTCTCCATCTGTTTGTATTGTCTTTTAATTCCTTTCATCAGGGTCTTATACTTTTCTGCATACAGGTCTTTTGTCTCCTTAGGTAGGTTTATTCCTAGGTATTTTATTCTTTTTGTTGCAGTGGTAAATGGGAGTGTTTCCTTAATTTCACATTCAGATTTTTCGTCATTAGTGTGTAGGAATGGAAGAGATTTCTGTGCATTAATTTTGTATCCTGCTACTTTACCAGATTCCTTGATTAGCTCTAGTAGTTTTCTGGTAGCATCTTTAGGATTCTCTAGGTATAGTATCGTGTCATCTGCAAACAGTGACAGTTTTACTTCTTCTTTTCCAATTTGGATTTCTTTTATTTCTTTTTATTCTCTGATTGCTGTGGCTAAAACTTCCAAAACTATGTTGAATAGTAGTGGTGAGAGTGGGCAACCTTGTCTTGTTCCTGATCTCAGAGGAAATGATTTCAGTTTTTCACTACTGAGAACGATGTTAGCTGTGGGTTTGTCATATATGGCCTTTATTTTGTTGAGGTAGGTTCCCTCTATTCTTACTTTTTGGAGAGTTTTTTAAATCATAAATGGTGTTGAATTTTGTCAAAAGCTTTTTCTGCATCTATTGAGATGATCATATGGTTTTTATCCTTCAATTTGTTAATATGGTGAATCACATTGATTGTGTATATTGAAGAATCCTTGCATTCCTGGGATAAACCCTACTTGATCATGGTGTATGATTCTTTTAATGTGCTGTTGGATTCTGTTTGCTAGTATTTTGTTGAGTATTTTTGCATCTGTGTTCATCACTGATATTGGCCTGTAGTTTTCTTTCTTTGTGACATATTTGTCTGGTTTTGGTATCAGGGTGATGGTGGCCTTGTAGAATGAGTTTGGGAGTGTTCCTCCCTCTGCTCTATTTTGGAAGAGTTTGAGAAGGATGGGTGTTAGCTCTTCTCTAAATGTTTGATAGAATTCCCCTGTAAAGTCATCTGGTCCTGGGCTTTTGTTTGTTGGAAAATTTTTAATCACTGTCTCAATTTCAGTGCTTGTGATTGCTCTGTTTATATTTTCTGTTTCTTCCTGGTTCAGTCTTGGAAGGTTTTGCTTTTCGAAGAATTTGTCCATTTCTTCCAGGTTGTCCATTTTATTGGCATATAGTTGCTTGTAGTTATCTCTCATGATCCTTTGTATTTGTGCAATGTCCGTTGTTACTTCTCCTTTTTCATTTCTAATTCTATTGATTTGATTCTTCTCCCTTTTTTTCCTCATGAGTCTGGCCAGTGGTTTATCAATTTTGTTTATCTTCTCAAAGAAACAGCTTTTAGTTTTATTGATCTCTGCTATCGTTTCCTTCATTTCTTTTTCATCTATTTCTGATCTAATCTTTATGATTTCTTTCCTTCTGCTAACTTTGGGTTTTTTTTTTTGTGCTTCTTTCTCTAATTGCTTTAGGTGTAAGGTTAGTTTGTTTATTTGAGATTTTCTTGTTTGAGGTAGGATTGTATTGCTGTAAACTTCCCTCTTAGAACTGCTTTTGCTGCATCCCACAGGTTTTGGGTCGTTGTGTTTTCATTGTCATTTGTTTCTAGGTATGTTTTGATTTCCCCTTTGATTTCTTCAGTGATCTCTTGGTTATTTAGTAGCGTATTGTTTAGCCTCCATGTGTTTGTATTTTTTACAGTTTTTTCCTGTGACTGATATCTAGTCTCATAGTGTTGTGGTCAGAAAAGATACTTGATATGATTTCAGTTTGCTTAAATTTACTGAGGTTTTATTTGTGACCCAAGATATGATCTATCCTGGAGAATGTTCCATGAGCACTTGAGAAGAAAGTGTATTCTGTTGGTTTTAGATGGAATGTCCTATAAATATCAATTAAGTCCATCTTGTCTAATGTGTCATTTAAAACTTGTGTTTCCTTATTTATTTTCATTTTGGATGATTTGTCCATTGGTGAAAGTGGGTTGTTAAAGTCCCCTACTATGATTGTGTTACTGTCGATTTCTCCTTTTATGACTGTTAGCATTTGCCTATGTATTGACGTGCTCTTATGTTGGGTGCATAAATATTTACAATTGTTATATCTTCTTAGATTGATCCCTCGATCATTATGTAGTGTCCTTCTTTGTCTCTTCTCATAGTCTTTTTTTTAAAGTCTATTTTGTCTGATATGAGAACTGCTACTCCATCTTTCTTTTGATTTCCGTTTGCATGGAATATCTTTTTCCAACCTCTCATTTTCAGTCTGTATGTGTTCCTTGGTCTGAAGTGGGTCTCCTGTAGACAGCATATATATGGGTCTTGTTTTTGTATCTATTCAGTGAGCCTGTGTGTTTTCGTTGGAGCATTTAATCCATTTACATTTAAGGTAATTATCGATATGTATGTTCCTGTTACCATTTTCTCAATTGTTTTGCGTTTGTTTTTATAGGTCTTTTCCTTCTCTGTTTTTCCTGCCTAGAGAAGTTCCTTTAGCCTTTGTTGTAAAGTTGGTTTGGTGATGCTGAATTCTCTTAACTTTTGCTTGTCTGTAAAGGTTTTAATTTCTCTGTCAAATCTGAATGAGATCCTTGCTGGGTAGAGTAATCTTGGTTGTAGGTTTTTCCCTTTCATCACATTAAGTATGTCCTGCCTCTCCCTCTGGCTTGCAGAGTGTCTGCTGAACAATCAGCTGTTGACCTTATGGGGATTCCCTTGTATGTTGTTTGTTGCTTTTCCCTTGCTGCTTTTGGTATTTTTTTCTTTCTATTTAATTTTTGATAGTTTTTTAATATATGTCTTGGCACGTTTCTCCTTGGATTTATCCTGTATGGGATTCTCTGTGCTTACTGGACTTGATTGACTATTTCCTTTCCGATGTTAGGCAAGTTTTCAAGTATAATCTCTTCAAATGTTTTCTCAGACCCTTTCTTTTTCTCTTCTTCTTCTCGGACCCCTATAATTTGAATGTTAGTGCATTTAATGTTGTCCCAGAGGTCTCTGAGATTGTCCTCAATTCTTTTCATTCTTTTTTCTTTATTCTGCTCTGTGGTAGTTATTTCCACTGTTTTATCTTCCAGGTCACTTATCTGTTCTTCTGCCTCAGTTATACTGCTATTGATTCCTTCTAGAGAATTTTTAATTTCATTTATTGTGTTGTGCATAATTGTTTGTTTGCTCTTTCATTCTTCTAGGTCCTTGTTAAACATTTCTTGTATTTTCTCCATTTCCAAGATTTGGACATCTTTACTCTCATTATTCTGAGTTCTTTTTCAGGTAGACTGCCTATTTCCTCTTCATTTGTTTGGTCTGGTAGGTGTTTACCTTGCTCCTTCATCTGCTGCGTGTTTCTCTGTCTTCTCATTTTGTTTAACTTACTGTGTTTGGGGTATCCTTTTCTCAGGCTGCAGTTCGTAATTCCTGTTGTTTTTGGTGACTGTCCCCCGTGGGTGACGTTGGTTCAGTGGATTGTGTAGGCTTCCTGGTGGGGGGCACTGGCACCTGTGTTCTGGTGAGTGGGGCTGGATCTTGTCTTTCTGGTGGGCAGGACCACATCCGGTGGTGTGTTTTGGGGTGTCTGTGAACTTAGTATGATTTTAGGCAGCCTCTGTGCTAATGGGTGGGTTTGTGTTCCTGTCTTGCTAGTTGTTTGGCATGGGGAGTCCAGCACTGGAGCTTGCTGACCGCTGGGTGGAGCTGGGTCTTAGTGTTGAGACGGAGATCTCTGGGAGAGCTCTCGCCGATTGATACTAGGTGGGGCCGTGAGGTCTCTGGTGGTCCAGTGTCCTGGACTCTGCTCTCCCACGTTGGAGGCTCAGGCCTGACACCCGGCCGGAAAACAAAGACCCTGTCAGACACATGGCTCAGAAGAAAAAGAAGAGAAAAAAGAAGAAGAAAGAAATTAAAAAAGTATTTAAAAAATAAAATGAAAAAAAATAGAAAGAAGAGAGCAACCAAACCAATAAACAAATCCACCAATGATAACAAGCACTAAAAACTAAACTAAGATAAATATAAAAATCAGAAACAAATCAGTTGCAGACAGCAAACCCGAAGTCTACAGTTGCTCCCAAAGTCCACCGCCTCAATTTTGGGACAATTCGTTGTCTATTCAGTTATTCCACAGACGCAGGGTACATCAAGTTGATTGTGGAGATTTAATCTGCCGCTCCTGAGGCTGCTGGGAGAAATTTCCCTTTCTCTTCTTTGTTTGCACAGCTCCTGGGGTTCAGCTTTGGTTTTGGCCCCGCCTCTGCGTGTCAGTCGCCCTCAGGCATCTGTTCCCCGCCCAGACAGGAGGGGGTTAAAGCAGCAGCCCATTAGGGCTCTCTTGCTGTCTCAGGCTGGGGGGAGGGAGGGGTACAGAATGCAGGGTGAGACTGCGGCAGCAGAGGCCGGCGTGACATTGCAGCAACCTGAGGCGCACTGAGTGTTCTCATGGGGAAGTTGTCCCTGGATCTCGGGACCCTGGCAGTGGCGTGCTGCACAGCAGCGACAGCGTTAGCATTTCATGCCCATCTCTGGGGTCTGAGCTGATAGCCGTGGCTCACGACCATCTCCGGAGCTCACTTAGGTGGTGCTCTGCCTTCTGTGGGCACATGGGGAAGGAATTCCCTCTCCTTGCGCACTTCAGAACAGGCAGGTCCAGACTTTTATCCGGACTCCCTCCTGGCTAGCCGTGGTGCACTAGCTCCCTTCAGACATGTCTTCATGCAGCCAACCCCAGTCCTCTCCCTGTGCTCCGACCGAAGACCAAGCCTCAGCTCCTAGCCCCTGCCCGCCCCGGCGGGTCAGCAGACAAGCCTCTCGGGCTGGTGAGTGCCGGTCGGCACTGATCCTCTGTGCGGGAATCTCTCCGCTTTGCCCTCCGCACCCCTGTTGCTGCGCTCTCCTCCGCGGCTCCGAAGCTCCCCCCTCCGCCACCTGCAGTCTCCGCCCGCGAAGGGGCTTCCTAGTGTGTGGAAACCGTTCCTCCTTCACAGCTCCCTCCCACTGGTGCAGGTCCCATCCCTATCCTTTTGTCTCTGTTTATTCTTTTTTCTTTTGCCCTACCCAGGTTCGTGGGGGGGGGTTTCTTGCCTTTTGGGAGGTCTGAGGTCTTCTGCCAGCATTCGGTAGGTGTTCTGTAGGAGTTGTTTCACACGTAGATGTATTTTTGATGTATTTGTGGGGAGGAAGGTGAGCTCCACGTGTTAGTCCTCCGCCATCTTGAAGGTCCCCCCGGACTGTGTTTTTGTTGTTAAGTCTTGCGTGGCAGTTGCCACATGTTGGCTACTCTGTTCCACAGGTCTTCTTATTCTGGGGTACCAGAGTCAAAGAGAAGCTCCTTTTGGGGACATGCTACTCTTGTGGCAGAAGGCAAACAGCAGAACCTTTTTTTTCTTTTCCTCTTTGCATCATCTAGTTTCACTTGCTCATAGGGTGCCAAATGCAGAGGCCTCTTGCCCAACCCTTCAGAGTCCCTCCTGCCCTGTGCATTGTTATTGTTATGTTGTGGAGACTCTGGATTAAAAAAAAATTTTTTTTATTGGAGTATAGTTGGTTTACAATGTTGTGTTAGTTTCTGCTGTGCAGCAAAGTGAATCAGTTATACATATATCCACTCTTTTTTAGATTCTTTTACTGTAGAGGGCATTACAGAGTATTGAATAGAGTTCCCAGTGCTATAAATAGGTCCTTATTAGTTATCTGTTTTATATATGGTAGTGTGTATATGTCAACCCCAATCTCCCAATGTATCCCTCCCCCCATTCCCCCTTGGTAACCATAGATTGTTTTCTATGTCTGTGACTCTATTTCTGTTCTATAAATAAGTTCATTTGTACCACTTTTCTTTAGATTCCACATTTAAGCAATATCATATGATATTTGTCTTTCTCTGTCTGTTCTTCACTATAACAATTTCCTAAGTCCATGTTGCTGCAGATGGCATTATTTCATTTTTATGGCTGAGTAATATTCCATTGTATATATGTACCACATCTTCTTCATCCATTCCTCTGTTGTTGGACATTTAGGTTGCTTCCATGTCCTGGCTATTGTAAATAGTGCTGCAGTGAACATTGGGGTGCATGTAGAGTCTGGATTTTTTTTACATTCCTCTGTAGAGTGTGTTTTTTAAAGCATATAGTGAGTTGATTGGACTCAAAATGGAAACTTGGTGTTTTGGGTGCAATTCTAATCTCAGTTCAGTTCTTTATCTTTCGCACAATTGTTTGAAGTCTGTCCCATGCAAGTGAGGTCAGCCAGAGATTTGGGCCCAGTTTATAAACAGAATTTGAGCCTTCCTGTCTCTGGTCTCTCCTTTTCAGGATTCCTTCCTCACTTTCCAGCATCTGTGGTTGTCTCAAAACTTCATCCTCTGGTTCTTCAGCCAAGAAGGATGGAAGGTTTTCTATTCACATTTTAGCTGCCTTGCCTGGCACAGACTGGAGCCTGCCTTCAGACTGGGAGCGCTGAAAAAAAAAAAAAAGGAAGCTTAACACAGAGACTCACCCAGTACCATTCCCTTCTTCCACCTGTTGGGTCGGCTCCAGAATTTGCCTATCTTTGTTGCTCTTTAGTGCTCACAGGTAGTTGTTTTCATATTTTGTCCAGAGTTTATATGAAGCAATGACAGATTTTATCCTCAGCTTTAGTGGGGTTTGAGGAGATGAGAGTAGAGGAATAGACAGGTACAGTCATCCCTCCATATCTGTGGGTTCCACATCTGTGCATTGAAAATATTTTTGAAAATTCCAGAAAGTTCCCCAAGGCTCAAGTTGAATTTTCCATGCACTATCAGCTATTTACATAACATTTACATTGCACTGGGTATTGTAAGTAATCTAGAGATGATTTAAAGCATACAACAGGATGTGCACAGGGCATCTGCAAATACTACACCATTTTATGTAAGGGACTTGAGTATCCAGAGATCTTGGTATCTGTGGGGGGTCCTGGAAGCAGTCCTCCACGGATACTGGATACTGAGGGATGTCCATACTGGAGGCGTATTCTTGGAATCCGTCTATCACAGAGAAGATTAGGAGGGCTCAGTGTGTCCTTACCAGGATAAGCGGCACGAATCAAGCCCTGTGAACCAGCCTAGGGATCTTTCTCAGTGTGCTGGAATGGCCTGCCCAACCTGCCTGCAATGACATAATGGTTTCCTTAGAGGGTTCCTGTACCCCGGGAGTTTCAGAATTACATGTGGAAGTAGTGAAATGAAATTAATGGAAAGACAAAGAGCAAAACCCCATAGAAGAGACTGAGAGGACAAATGACAAGGAGGAGTATCGCAGAAGTCAAGGGAGAAAGTATTACAAAAATGAGTGAGAGGATGGACACCATGAAGATGTGCATAATGGTAAAAACCTGGGGACCAGTGACTGGATTTGGAAATAAGGTGGTACTTTGGAGGCCTTGGCTGAAGCAAGGAGTGAGTAGAATGAGATTTGATAGATGGCGCATGAGTAGGGGGTGAGGAAGGCAAGCCTGTATCTGTAGATAGCCCTTTCTAGCAGAGAGAAGTGGAGGGGAGAGAACTGGAGGAGAGTGAACTCCAGTGAGTGTTGTTGTTGTTGTTTATTGTTTTCCTTTAAAAGTGGGAAAGACTGCAGCATGTTTAAATACTGATAGAGGGGATTCCTGCACTTTTACTACCAAGGGCCTGGGTTCATTCCCTGGTCGGGGAACTAAGATCCCACAAGCTGCATGGCTTGGCCAAAAAACAAACACCCCCCCCCGCCCCCCGCTGCCCAAAACTGACAGAAAGCAGCCAGTAGGAAGAAAAGGTGAAACCACTGATGGGCTCCACAGAAGGGGTCCTTGAGAAAGAGGTTGGGGAGATTTAGGGCAGGGGTGAAGGGATTGGCTTTGGGCCAAGAGGAGGAACTCTTTTTTTTTTTAATTGAAGTATACTTGGCGTACAATATTGTATAGGTTACAGGTGTACAATATAGTGATTCACAATTTTTAAATATTATACTCCATTTATAGTCATTATAAAATATTGGCTGTATTCCCTGTATTATACAATATATACTTGTAGCTTAAAAAGTTTTTTTTGGAGTATAGTTGTTTTACAATGTTGTGTGAGTTTCTACTATATATCCTTGTAGCTTTTTATGCATAATATTGATAGTTTATACCTCTTAATCCCCTACCGGTATATTGCCCCTCTCTCTTTCCCTCTCCCCACTGGTAACTGATGGTTTGTTCTCTATATCTGTGAGTCTGCTGCTTTTCTGTCGTATTCACTAGTTTGTTGTAATTTTTAGATTCCACTTCCACATGTAAGTGATATCATACAGTATTTGTCTTTCTCTG
Organism: Delphinapterus leucas; assembly: GCF_059928025.1. NCBI lineage: Eukaryota > Metazoa > Chordata > Mammalia > Artiodactyla > Monodontidae > Delphinapterus > Delphinapterus leucas. The sequence continues at coordinate 57,126,711 of NC_143134.1, forward strand.
TCTTATTTCACTTAGAATAATAGCCTCCAAATCCATCCATGTTGTTGAAAATGACAAAATTTTATTCTTTTTTATGTCTGGGTAGTAGTCCATTGTATATATATATATATACATATATATATATATACACACATACACATCACGTCTTCTTTATCCATTCATCTGTTAATGGACACTTAAGTTGCTTCCATATCTTGGCAATTGTAAATACTGCTGCTATGAACATTGATGTGCGTGTATCTTTTCGAATTCGTGTCTTTATTTCTTTCAAATATATACCCAGGAGTGGAATTGCTAGGTCATATGGTAGCTCTATTTTTAGTTTTTTGAGAAACCTACATACTGTTTTCTACAGTGGCTGCACCAATTTACATTCTCACCAACAGTGTACAAGGGTTCCCTTTTTTCCACATCCTCTCCGACATTTGTTACTTGTGTTCTTTTCGATGATAGTCGTTCTGACAGGTGTGATGTGATATTTCACTGTGGTTTTGATTTGCATTTCCCTAGTCATTAGCGGTTTTGAGCATCTCTTTGTGTGCCTGTCGGCCATCTGCATGTCTTCTTTGGAAAAATGTCTATTCAGATCTTCTGCCCATTTTTTTTTTTTTTTCTTACGGTATGCGGGCCTCTTACTGTTGTGGCCTCTCCCGTTGCGGAGCACAGGCTCTGGACGTGCAGGCTCAGCGGCCATGGCTCAAGGGCCCAGACGCTCCGTGGCATGTGGCATCTTCCCGGACCGGGGCACGAGCCCGTGTCCCCTGCATCGGCAGGCGGACTCTCAAACACTGCGCCACCAGGGAAGCCCCTGCCCATTTTTAAATCAGGCTTTTTGGGTTTTCTTTTGATGTTATATGAGCCGTTTATATAACCCCCCTTACTGCTCATGTCATTTGCAAATATTTTCTCCCATTTCATAGGTTATCTTTTTGTTTTGTTGGTGGTTTCCTTTGCTGTGTAAAAGCTTTTAAGTTTAATTAGGTCCCATGTGTTTATTTTTGTTTTTATTTCCTTTGCTTTACGAGACAGATCCAAAAAAAATATTGCTACGATTTATATCAAAGAGTATTCTGCCTGTGTTTTCTTCTAAGAGTTTTATGGTTTCTGGTCTTACATTTAGGTCTTTAATCCATTTTGAGTTTATTTTTGTATATGGTGTTAGAGAATGTTCTAACTTCATTCTTTTACATGTAGCTGTCCAGTTTTCCCAGCACCAGTTATTGAAGAGACTGTCTTTCCTTTATTGTATATCCTGGCCTCCTTTGTTGTAGATTAATTGATCATAAGTGCATGGGTTAATTTCCAGCCAGGAACTCTTCTTAAAATGGATTCCATTTAATATGATGAACTCTCTGGGCATACCCACAAATTCTGAAGTTTGCATAGATAAACATTAAAAATAAATTTAAAAAATGTATTGCGTATCCTCTTTATCATGATGAAAATATCCTTTTCCCTCTTCCAGGCTCATGACCCTAGTTAGCTGTTACGTTACAGTTTCTTTCCTTTTGCCAGACTCTTGTCAAATGCCTTTCTTTAATTTTGCCTAATGATGGGAAGTCAAATCGTTATGGCTTCCCAGCAAGTTCTCTTTAACCTTTACTTAGCTCGGAGTTTAACTCGGGGCTTGCCATACTAGATAACTTTCGTGGCTATGCACCTAAAAGAAACTTATTAACATCTCTGACCAATTTTTTTCTTGGTTCATAGTCAGAATGGGCACAGGGACTAGGAAATGTACCACAGGAAGAGAAGGGAGTGTTCTTAAACAAAAAAAAAAGCTACTAAAATTGAGCAATTTCTGGGAAGGATAAAATATTTTTCTTTTACGTGAGCTTAAAGACTGTAAGATTCTGTGAGGTTGGGGACCTGCAGTTATGTTGTGGTTAATGATAGGTTTCAGTGAATGTTCTGAACATAAAAACATAATGAGAAAACACATAAATTCTGATTAAATTCACCCTTAAGCCACAGTAAATAATTTTGGGTGGAAGAGAAATGAATTAAACTTTAAACTTCTTTCCTCTCTTCAGAGGTAGATCACTACCTCCATAAATTCAACCCATAAATGTACTTTCATTACAATAACTTAAATTTTTTGTCGGAGGAGGAGATTCAGTTAACAATTTCATTCCCTGAACATGGTCAGTAAGGATTTTGCTGCATCACATTTTGCTTTTGAGAAACCAGCTTCAGGGAAGTCCATGAATTGGTGAGTTTGGTTGTGGGCATTTATCTGTTCTTTTCTTGTAGCAGCAGGAAATGGGGGCATTAAGCACATTTTAGTTGCCAGAGAGCTTGGCAGGCCTTGTAGGAAGGTTCTTGCAGTATCTCTGAGGGGAAGTTGGTTCCCTCAGTAGAAGTAACAGCAGAAGAGAATGTTGTGGCCTGTGTGCAGGGTTCCAGGGTGCGACAGGGCGATGACAGGAAAGCGCTCCTGGCTGCTCTGGGTTTCGGAGGGCTCCACGGGGCAGCTTGGGCATTCAGCTTTGTTTCTCAGTGCCTGCCCCTGGTATCCCCTGGTATCTCCTTTGTTGGAAGCAAAGAGGGCTGAACCCTTGGGTAGCTGTCAGTGAAGACAAGTTTGTATGGAGCTGTGTGGTCTCAGGCTGCTTTCAACCCCACTCCACCCCTTTGGAGCCCTTCCCTGAGAACAGAGACTTTCTGACCAAAGCCACTTTGCAGTTAACTGGTTTTCAGCCAGGGTTTTCTGGGCATTTCCATTTCTCTCGGAAGCCTAGGGCCTGACGCTTCTAGTTCCCTGCTGCAGTTGGTTTAGCACTGAACAGACACCGGCGTGAGGTGCTTGCACGCTAAGGAGAGTAGGAGCATGGAGTTGATTCTTGGGTTCTTGTTTAGCCCATTCCCTCCATCAGCCCCGACTTACACAGTCAGCTTCCAGTCGCCTCGGGTCACTGGGCTTCCTCTTGCTGTTTGCCAACATGGGGCCCCCGAGAAGGCAGCCCAGGCTGCAGGTCTGGTAACTGCTGCTGAGATGTATTTTTAAACCTACCCAGAGGGCATTACAGGGAGTTCAACTGAAGCATCTCCTATTTCCCCCTTTGAGCCCTAGAGAGACTAATTCTCCGGCTTCCTAACTCCCTCCTCCCATCCCAGCAAGCATTTTCAGGCCCCGGTTTGGGTTTATCGACAACCATGTGTATAATTCATGCAAGACAGGTTACAGTGGAGCGTGTTACCTCTGCTAGTCAAGCATGGCTCAGTAATGCTGCTCCACATTTTGGCCAGGAAGTAGGTTTTATTGGTGTTTGGGCCTGATGTCTTCCTGTCCGGAAGCCTTCCCCTTCCCTTGGTGAGGTTGTTTTAGCAAGCACCATCAGGGAAAACCTACCTTCCTCTTGTCCAGTTGGATAAATGGGTTTCAGGCAAAAACAGGCCATTGTGTAAAGCAGAAGTTCTCGGAGGATAGGGGGGAATGTTTGCTCAAGAGAGTTTGCCCTGGGCAGTGGGAGGCTGAGACTGCCCCGGTAGGCAGTGGGTGCCCAAGCTGAGCCCTGGTGCTGCAGGGTGCTTCGTGGTGGTGTTGCAGTAGCATCTTGGCCTTTTTAGAACTGTGGGATGCTTTGGGAAGAGAGCGCTTCCTAAACTCTTCAGTAAAGGGTGTCTTGCTTTTCCTATCCCATTGTTTTCATATAGCCTGAAATAATGGCGGTGCTGATGCCAGAGAGCTGAGAAGTGAAAGGTTCACTGCCTCCATTTATTGGCCTTTTCTACTGGGTTTTCTGTGAGATTGAATAGAGGCAGGAGATAAATCTCAGCAGGAGCTCTTGGGAGCACAGAGAAGGAGGTGGTGGGACCTGAAAAACAGAAGGTAGCTCCACAGTGAACAGGTTGGGGGAGGGAGGTGGAGAGAGCAGGCACAGGGGAGACCTTCCCAGTGGTCCAGGGTGGCTGAGGTAGAATGTGCGTGGGGAGTGGGAGAGAGAGGGGGCAGCTGTGGCTGGGGAGGAGGCCGAGGCAGGTCCAGGAAGGCTTGCATACTATGCTGGAAAGTTGGGTTTTATCTGGAAGATTTTTAAGCTGAGGAGTGAAAGGTGTGATTTTGGTTTTAGAGAGTTGATTTTGACCGCGCTGTGAGGATGGAAGTAGCAATGGCGGGAATGATGCAGGAAGCCCGGGGGGGAAGGGTTATCACATGACCCACATGAGAAATGGTCAGGGTCTGAACTGAAGGGGAGAGACACACCGAGGAGCTGTGAGGCGAGCACACTTGGGGAATGACTGGACCGTGAAGGCGTCTGACTTGAGAGAGGAGTGAATGGCAGTATCTCTCTCGAAAGTGGGAAACAGGAGGAAGAGTGCTTAAGGGATAGAGGAGAGGATGGCTTCTCAGCAAGCGTTTGTAGAACTGGGTTGAATGGAAACCATGAGCCTTATTCCAAGGCAAGGGCCCCCAAGGTGTGTGCTTATTTTCCTTACAGGAGAGATTTTGGGCCTCACAGGGTGTTACCGGTGAAGATCCACCAGCCCGACCCATTTGTCCCAAGTGAAGAGAATATGGATCTGCTCACGACGTATAAACAAGATTACAACCCGTACCCTGTCAGTCGAGTGGACCCCATCAAACCTCGGGACAGTAAATACCCACGCGGGGACAAGATGGAGTGTCTGCCTACTTATAAAGGTGGGAGAGTACCTGAGGCGCAGGTTGGGGGAAGGATGGGCTGAGCCTGAGTGCTGGCTGGGGAGTGGGTTTTATATACACACCCCCTCAGCGCGGAGGTTGGGCAGAGTACTTTTTGTTTTTTTAAAACATCTTTATTGGAGTATAATTGCTTTACAATGGTGTGTTAATTTCTGCTATATAACGAAGTGAATCAGCTATACATATACATATGTCCCCATATCTCTTCCCTCTTGCGTCTCCCTCCCACCCTCCCTCTCCCACCCCTCTAGGTGGTCGCAAAGCACCGAGCTGACCTCCCTGTGCTATGCGGCTGCTTCCCACTAGCTATCTATTTTACATTTGCTAGTGTATATATGTTCATGCCACACTCTCACTTTGTCCCAGCTTACCCTTCCCCCTCCCCATGGCCTCAAGTCCATCCTCTTCGTCTGTGTCTTTATTCCTGTCCTGCCCCTAGGTTCTTCAGAACCGTCTTTTTTTAGTTTCCATATACCTATGTTAGCATATGGTGTTTGTTTTTCTCTTTCTGACTTACTTCACTCTGTATGACAGACACTAGGTCCATCCACCTCACTACAAATAACTCAACTTCGTTTCTTTTTATGGCTGAGTAATATTCCATTGTATATATGTGCCACATCTTCTTTATCCATTCATCTGTCGATGGACACTTAGGTTGCTTCCATGTCCTGGCTATTGCAAATAGTGCTGGGCAGAGTACTTTTTGTGGCCAAATCTGGCCCGCAGCCTGTTTCTGTACAGCTAGAGAGCTAAGAAAGCTTTTTAAATTTTTGAATGCTTAAAAATAAATGAGAGAAAGACTATTACTTTAGAACATGTGAATAGTAAGTGAAATTCAAAGTTCAGTATCATGGCTATGTTTTGCTGGAACACAGCCACACCCATCTGGTTTCTCTGTTTTCTATGGCTACGTTTGTGCTACAGCAGCAAAGCTGAGGGGCTGAGACAGGGACCGTATGGCATGCGAGGGCTAACACATTTAACATCTGGCCGCTTACAGAAAGTATCTGCCAACCCCTGCCTCAGCTTGCCGTTCCCATCCTATATGAGGGAAGCATTTCAAGTTTAAGCTTAGTTGAGTTCCACCACTGACTGATGGATTGGTTCATTAAAAAAATTATGAAAACGTAACATACAGAGAAAATGCACAAATACATAATGATACAGACCAGTGGATTTTGAGTAAATACACGTGGAAACAGGATGCAGATCAAGACATATAGCCTTGATACTCCCTTCCAGTTACCATTTCCACCCAGGATAGAACCATTATGCTGACTTTTAACTTCATAAATTAGTTTTGCCAGGTTTGAACTTCATTTTAATGTGACGATTGCATTCCTCATTGAGCACCTCCTGCATCCCAGGCATGGTATTGGGAACTGTGAAGGAAGCATAACGACCTGCCCTTGACTTTACAGTCTAGTGGGAGAGACAGGGTGTGGAGTGGCGGGTGTGGTAGCGCAGGCAGCGTGTCACTCTCGCTCTCTCCGTGGAGCACGAGCCACAGGGCTGAGACCATGGGGATGGAGGCCCGCTTTGTGACCATTGACTTTGCTGCTTACGATGCATGTGGCTGCCTTGAAAGTATGTGCTAAACTGTTCCTGTCACATGTCTGTGGGTGTCTACGTGATTGTGATGATAACGGCTTTTACTTAGCCATGCCAAACACTTAGCCGAGGGGAGGTGGGGAGGCTTGCGGGGTTGTAGGAATCTTCCTGAAGCCCTTCCAGGAGCTCTAAATCTATTATTCTTGAAGATTCTGCATGTGGCTGAGCTTCTCTGCTTTTTGTTTTTCTTTTTTTTGTGAGTGTGTGTGTGTCCTTTTACTTTCTTACCTTCAGTGTCGTCCTCTTCCACTCTTCTGTAGCCGCCTTCTGCCAAGCCACATTCTGGATATCGTCATACCCCTGCATGGCTCCACCTTCATGCCCTCCATCATCGGGTCCTTCTGGCTTGCTGCCCTATTTACACCCACCTTGACAGTCCTTGGCCTCACTGGGATCTCCAGCCCACTGATGCCTCAGCCTTCCTTCTCAGCATCAGCCCCGCCTGTGCCTGTCATCATACAGCCTATTCCACATTATATCTCTGCAGCCCCTCTCTTACTCCCTCTCTCTTCTGTCCTGCGGTTGCTTCCTCCTAGCAGCAACCGAACCCTGTCTTCTCCATGTCTACACCTGGACATGTGCCTGAGCATCGCTCCGACCTTTTCAGCTCATCTCCATTATCCACAGAATGGAAGCAGAGAGGGCTTTTGCAGATGGCAATCTCACATGACCTCTGCCTAAAACTCCTTAAGTAATTATTATGGTTCTTAGGATAAAAATCCCACACCTTTACCAACTCCTCTGCTTCCTTGCAGATTTGGTTCCTTCTCCCTGAGCCCCTCTGCTCCGACCACAGGAACTTCGTTCAGTTCCTTTGCTCCATTTCTTTTCTGTCTCAGGGCATTTTGCACTGCTCTTCCCTCTTTAGAGAGCTGTCCTCCTGTCTCCTGTCCAGCATCATCCTTCAACGAGTGGTGGAAGGATCACACCTTCGGAGGGAGTCCCAGACCTTCCCTCATGCCAGACCAAACACACCCTGTTAGGTGCTCTAAGAGTGTCTTGTACTCGCTTGTTTTGTAATTCATTTTGTAATTTTGTTTAACATTGTCTCCTTGGCTAGACTGCAAGCTCCTGGAGGGCAGGGATCTTTTTCTTTGCCTGTTACCCTCAACAAAGCAGGCACCATAGCAGATGTTTTACTAAGGGGTCAGCACAACCACGCATGTGGTGGGATGGCACCCAGGCCTCTGCAGGGCTCATTTGTCTCCCTTTTCAATCAGTGTTTACAGGAGGGCCAAAAATGGACGCTGAGAACCAGGAAAAAACAAAGCTGGAGTGAGCACTTCCTTCACTGGGGGAGGGGCAGGGACTTGGTCGGGCTCATCCAACTACATCCTCTACTTTCCACATCCTCCCTGTGGGCTGCCTGGATTTACACATCTTGGAATAGTTAGAGATTCTTCAGAACAACTGCCTGCTCAGCTCAGTTTTCCTTCCCCGCCTTGCCCTACATGCAGGGAGGGGTCTAGGGGTGAGAAATGCTCCTTGCTTTCCTTAGGGGTTGGCAAGGATGGAGTAGCCTAGTGGTGTTATTTTAAGGAAAGTCCCCCCACTTCCTCCCACAAAATACTCACCTCTCAAAATCAACACACAGAAAAAAAAAAACCGAAACAACCTAATACTTAAGTTTTAATCTCTCCTACCTCCAGCTCTCCCATATTCCTCCCCTTCTCCAAACAGTTACGTCTCAAATTGCCCTCTGCAAACCAGAGAATACTATTCTGCTGCTAAAACTGAATCACGGCTGACTTTTCCCTACTGAGAAAGTTAAGACTGAGAAAACCTTATTTACTTCTCTTTTATTTTTCTTAAACTTCTGGCACCTGTTAACTGCTATCTACCTACACATATTTAATGAATGTATACCAGTGGAGTAGCAACAGGACTCTTCTGAACCAGGCAGGCTTAGACCCTTTTTTTTTTTTTTTTTAATTTATTTTTGTCTGCGTTGGGTTTTCGTTGCCCTGCGTGGGCTTTCTCTAGTTGCGGCAAGCAGGGGCTACTCTTCACTGGGGTGCACGGGATTCTCATCGCGGTGGTTTCTCTTGTGGCGGAGCACAGGCTCTAGGCGCACGAGCTTCAGTAGTTGCAGCATGTGGGCTCAGTAGTTGTGGCATGCAGGCTCAGTAGTTGTGGTGCACGGGCTTAGTTGTTCTGCAGCATGCGGGATCTTCCTGGCCCAGGGATTGAACTCGTGTCCCCTTCATTGGCAGGCGGATTCTTTTTTTTTTTTTTTTTTTTAAATTTTTGGCTGTTGGGTCTTTGTTGCTGCACATGGGCTTTCTCTAGTTGCGGTGAGTGCGGGCTAGTCTTCGTTGCAGTGTGTGGGCTTCTCATTGCGGTGGCTTCTCTTGTCGTGGGGCACGGGCTCCAGGTGTGTGGGCTTCAGTAGTTGTGGTGCACGGGCTCCAGTAGTTGTGGCTTGTTGGCTCTAGAGCACAGGCTCAGTAGTTGTGGCACACAGGCTTAGTTGCTCTGTGGCATGTGGGATCTTCCCTGACCAGGGATCGAACCTGTGTCCCCTGCATTGGCAGGCAGATTCTTAACCACGGTACCACCAGGGAAGTCCTGACCCTTTGGCTTTATTCTGGCTACATATGTACTTGAGGGTGGATTTCATAGTTCTCCTCTGAAATTCAGGTTTAAAAAGAAACAAATCAGTTTGTAGTCAAAGAGAACATATTTGTCATTAGAATTCACCTATAGGTGTCAGTTTGCAACCTATGTGTCTTAGTAGTTTTTTGAATAATACTTGCCATTTCATATAATCTCAGTGGTTTATTTTTTCCATTACTCCTCTATGATATAGTGGCTTCCAAAACTTGGTCTTGAATGCCAAACATGCACTTACAGTTTTTAGCACAGGAGATGCAGCAACAAAGATGTGTTTAGTGAGGGAATAAATGAACGAATGGTTCTGGATCACTGTTTACAAGGGCTCCAGGTGACACCTTTTGGCATTAGATTTGCACAAATCCCCATCAGGTCTGTTACTCTGTGGGTGCAGGCCAAGAGCAGGAGTGAAGATTAGAGAAGACCCATGACATTTACTCTGCCCTTTGGTTGGTCCTGCACAACCTCATGTATCTTTGAGGGTCCACATCCTTGCCTTATCTCTTGGTTTATCACTCATTTGATGACTTGTTTCTCTTGTGGAAATTTGCTTTCATAAGTCTTTTTCGTAGCAACCTTCATAGTTTTGTGGCCATACATTGATTCTCCTTACAAAGGAGGGGAAAAAAGAAATCAAAGACCAAGGTCATTAAATATATGTATTTCAATGGGTGCATCTATATTACGTCTATATGCTCTGCTTACTATGGTTCCATAGGAAAAATATTCAAAGTTTTCTCTTACTACTCTTAAGGCCAGCATCTTTACTGGGCTCCAGAAAACCACCAGTAATATATGCTCCAGTAGCATTTGGTTGTAATTTTGACATTTTCAAAACGCTACGCAATTGGAAAGACTGAGAGTGTAATTAGTTGATACTCAGCTTCAGGTTTAGCTAAGTTTTTTTTTTTTTTTTTTTTTTAAAGACACATTATTGAATGGAATCTCTTTTAAAGAGGTTCTTGCCAATTATGCACATGACACTCTGGCCCTGAAGGGCTGTTACTGGTGGCTTTTCAGGCATGTGAATAGTTTGTCATGTGGAATTCTGAGGTTTTCAGGGTCCTGTGGAGGTTTTTTGTAATATATGCTGGGTGGAGGAAGCTAGGAGGTTAGATAATAATGTGGTTTCAACTGTATTGCTGGGTATCAGAAATCACATGAGGCAACTTTCAGTTTAGGAACCTGTTTTCGTAACACTTCATCCATCCCAGAAGAGGGCCGGAAAACCCTGTCCTACCCACCCCCATCCACCTTGAGGCAGTGTGTAGGCATCTGCAGGTAGATGCCCCCATTTCAGTGAGGCTTAAAGTCTGAGGGGGAAACATGTGGTTTATATTCAGCGAGATGGTTCCCTCTAAGGCCCCCTAATGCTTTCAAGATGCTGATAGAGCCATTAATGGCTCTTGGAGAAAGATTAGATTTTCAATTAAAATGAAGCCAATTTAAAATAAATAGTTGGTGGTAGTATTAGCCTAAAATAAGCTTACGAGTGTGCCTGGGGCTGGGGTATGTCAGGCCTTACAGAGCGGTAGAGTGAGGAGCCTGACAAATTCTCTTCCCCAAAAAGTAACAAAATAGTAAAAACCAATCATTTTAGGACTCTGGAAATCAACCAAAGGCATACAACAAATTGAGAACCATTTATTCAGGAAAAACTACTAAACCTTGTTATGAACAGTGGGGGTGTGTGGTGTTTTATCCTGGGGCTGCTTCCATCACCCCTCCCCCAAGTTCCATCTGTGTGGTAGGTTCTGCCTGGGCAGGCTGGGCTGTGAAAACCAGCAGCTCTGCTGCCAGTGGGGGCTGATTGGAGTAAAGTACATACGCAGGCATTCCCATAAAGAAATTGTGATATTAATGGCAAAGTAACCAGGGAAGACAACTTCTGCAGTTAGTCTGAGGTCGCAGTACTACTTGAAGCAAGCAACAGTCCAGTAGAAGAGTCAGAAATTTCCCAAAGAGATCCAGAGAATGAGACAGACACAGAGCAGGCCTTGATAAGCTCATACATATTCCTGGTGGTCTGGAAGACTGTGCCTATGGGCAAGGCAGTGTGCAGGCTCAAGAGAGCAGAGTAAGGGTCTAGTTATCTACTCATCTTTCCTGGCTGAATATGATGCCTAGTGCATGTGCAGAGGAGACAAGAGACAGGCCAGCAGAAGATAAAAGCCGGGGAAGACTTGTTAATTGCCTGATCTTTGACTATATTCTCCAACCCACACACGGATCCATTAGCAAATGGTGAAAGCCTTAGTGGCTTAAGGTGATTAAGTATAACTTCTGGTAAATCATAGGCTGATTGCTAAACTATGCTGATAGAGGGTGGCTCTTAGGAGCCTAGGCTTAAAAATAAAATCAATTAAAAAGAAAAAAGCTCAGCAAAAACATCAGTGGCCGCACACTGCAGGGGAGATAAGTCTCTATAGAATTACTGCAGGCAGGTCACTAAACAAACAGCAAAAACTATTCCCGGTGGAAGATCAGAATCCAGGGTTGCTGAGGCATATTGTCCAAAGTGTTGAGTTTTTAACAAAAAATGATGAGGCATAAAAAGAAACAGGGAAGTGTGATCCAGGAAAAAAGCAGTTAGTAGAAACTATCTCTGAAGAGGCCCAGATGTTAGACCTAGCAGACAAATATTTCAAAGTAGCTATTATAAATATGTTCGAAGAACAACAGGAAACCATGTTTAAAGAAATAAAGGGAAATATAACAACAATTTCCAGTCAAATAGAGAATACTGTAAAGGGAAATCCTAAAAATAATTGAATGAAAACTCTGCAATTGGAAGGACAATAATCAAAATAAAAAAATTCATTAGAGGTGCTTAATAGCAGATTTGAGCTGACAGAAGAAAGAATCCATGAAAATGGAGATCTTAGTAGAGATTATCCAATGTGAAGAATGAGAAAAAAATTGAGAAAAATGAACTCAGAGGCTTGTGAGATACCATTAAGTGTACCAACAGACAGATAATGGGAGGCCCAGAAGAAGAAGGGGCAGAAAAGTATTTAATTGTCAAAACTGTTAAGTTTGATGAAAAATATTAATCTGCACATCCATCCAAGAAGCACAATCCAGAGAGAAGAACTGCAAAGAGATCCACCCCTATTCACATAACAGTCAAGCTGTTGAAAGCCAAAGATTTGGAAAAGAGCAAAAGAGAAACAACTCATCACATACGGGGAAATGACAACAATAACTAACCAACTTCTCATCAGAAACAGTGGTGTGACATACTCAAAGTACTGAAAGGAAAAAAAATCCTCTCAACCAAGAATTCTATAACTATTAAAGATTATGCTTCAAAAATGATGGGAAACGAGGTGAGAAAGTGGCGTGGACATATAGACACCACCAAATGTAAAATAACTAGCTAGTGGGAAGCAGCTGCATAGCACAGGGAGATCAGCTCAGTGCTTTGTGACCACCTAGAGGGGTGGGATAGGGAGGGTGGGAGGGAGACGCAAGAGGGAAGAGATACGGGGACATATGTATATGTATAGCTGATTCACTTTGTTATACAGCAGACACTAACACACCATTGTAAAGCAATTATAATCCAATAAAGATGTTAAAAAAATGATGGGAAAATATATTCCGAGATAAACAAAGACTGAGTTTATTTGTAGCTCACTGACTTGCCTTGCAAGAAATAATAAAGGAAGTCCTTCAGGCTAAAAGAAAATAATACTGAATGTTAACACAAATCCATGCAAAGAATAAAGAGCGCTGATAAAACTGCTTATATAGGTAAATATATACTTTTCTCTAAATTAAAAGACAATTACAGAACCAATAATTATAAAACTGTGAGGTTTATTCCAGGAATGCAAGATTGGTTTAACATCAGTAAATCAGTTAATGTAATATACTATATTAATAAGGTAAAAGACAAACCTACATGATTGAAAGCCACAGATAAAGCATTTGACAAGATCTGATACCCATAAAAACTCTCAAGAAACTAGGAATAGAAGGAAACTTCCTCAGCCTGATAAAGTGCTTCCACAAAAACCCCTATAGCTAACATCATACTTAATGTGGAAAGACTGAATGCTTTCCCCTTAAGATTGGGAACGTGGCTAGGATGGCAGTTCTCACCTCTTCTGTTCAACACTGTAGTTGAGGTTCTAGCCAGTGCAGTAATGCAAGAAAAACAAATAAATAAATGCATCTAGATTAGAAAGGAAGAAGTAAATCTGTCTTTATTCTCAGATAAGATAATCCTAAAGAATCCACAAAAAAAACCCTACTAGAATGAATTCATCAGTGTGTCAGTGTTGAAGAGCAATATATAAAAATTAGCATTGAAAAAATATATATTAGCATTGAAAATCTGAAAACAAAATTAAGGGACAGTTTTCATTATAGCCTCAAAATGAATAAAATATTTGTAATAAGTTAAAAAAAATAAATGTAAGACTTGTACGCTGAAAAGTACAAAATAGTGCCGAGAGAAATAATATGGAAACAGGTAGCAATAGTCCATGTTCATAGACTGGAAGATTCAGTACAGTTAAGGTACAGTTCCACCCAAATTTATTTATAGTTTTAATGCTATTCCTATCAAAATTCCCGCAGGCTTGTTGTTGTTGTTCTTGTTGTTGCAGAAACTGGCAAAGTGATCCTAAATTTTATATGTAAAAATCAAACCAAAAGAGCTGAAAATTTGTCTTTTTGACAAATGATGCTGACATATTAGATATCCACATGCAGAAAAGTGAGCATAGACCTTACTTCATGCCATACTAAAAAATTAACTCAAAAAGTGTTAGAGACCTAAATGTAAAAGGTAAAATTTTAAATCTTTTAGGCTAAGACATAGGGAAAAAACTGAACTTGATGAAAATTCAAAACCTCTGTGTGCTTCAAGAGGTACCAGCAAGAAAATGAAATGATAAGTGATAGACCGGGAAAAAATATTTACAAATCACATACCTGCTATTGGACTTGTATCTAGAATATGCAAATAACTCTTATAACTCAAAAATAAGACAAACAACTGTTTTAAAAAATGGGCAAAAGATTTGAGTAGATATTTTACCAAAAAAGACACATGAATGGCTAATAAGCACATATAGAGATACTCAACATTTTTAGTCATCAGGGAAATGTAAATTAAAATACGATGAGATACCACTAAACACCCACTACAGAATGTCTATAATTAAAAAATAAACCATAATAACAAGTGTTGAAGATGTGGAGAAATGAGGACCTTCATACATTTCTGGTAGGAAAGTAAACTGGCACACCCACTTTGGAAGAGTTTGCAGTATCCTGAAAAGTTAAACATAGATTTAACATGTAACCTATCAATTCTGCTTCTTGGTATCTTTGTAAGAGAAATGAAAGGATATATCCACACAAATACTTGTCTATCAATGTTCATAGCAGAGATTTTCATAATAGCCAAAAGGTGAAAACAACTCAAATACCCATCAACTGATGAATGGATAAACAAAATTTGGTATATCCATATACTCTAGTACTATTCAGCAATAAAAAGGAGTGAACTGATATATGCTATGACAGGGATAAACCTCCATTACATGCTTAGTGAATGAAGCCAATGCAAAACACTACCTATTGTGCAATTCTGTTTATAGGAAATGTCCAGAAAAAGGCACATTTATAGAGACCAAGAACTGATAAATGGTTGCCCAGGGATGGGAATGAAGATTGCAGATGGGCTTGACTGATATTTTTTGGGTTGATGGAAATGTTTTACAAATAGATTTTTTAAATTTATTTTTTTATTGAAGTATAGTTGATGTACAATGTTGTGTTAATTTCTGCTGTACAGCAAGGTGACTCAGTATAACTAGATTTTGATTATAGATAGTTGCACAGCTCTGTAGAAGTTATTGAATTGTGTATGAAGGATGGTACATTTTATTTTATGTTACACAAATTATACCTCAATAAAGCTGTTTAAAGAAAGTGTGCCTGTGGACTCCACTGGTGTTGGCTATATACCTCAAAGACTCCTGGGAAGCTGCTTTTGTTTTCTTTGTAAAGTTGTAGGCAAGAGAATTCCCTGTGGATTCAGAGTTGGCTAGCCAACACAGTGCCCTTATTCCCTTGGAGTGCCATATTTGATTTGTATAGATTACAGGGACTTAATGGCTGTCACTCCACGGCTGACCAGGGAGGCCTGGTAGGTCTGGCTGGTGGCCCAGCAGTGGTGGGTTGTGAATCCCCTGTGTCACTGCCCCGCATGCACCTTCACAGTCACTCTTTGCTGATTCACAGAGGCCACCTTCCCCTTAGAGGAGTAGAAATGTTTCTTGGATCAGGGTAAACCAGCGGTTGGACTTCTCTGTTGGAATCGATTCCCTGTATCCTCCCATGGCTGTGGACCCTCTAAAATCCCTGCATGCAGCATTGTGGGTATGATGAGACTCCTATAAATTTGTCTCTTCTGCACGGTAGCCCTCAAATACCACAAAGTTGGAACGGCAAGCCCTTGGTTGAGGTGGTAGCAGGGATCTACTCTGTTCTTTGTCTCAGGGAACATCTCACTGGAGATTGGCTTGTGGCTTTGGGGCTTCTTGGAATACATGCAGGTTGAGTGACTGGATTTATGAGTGATTACCACTTCTGCTTTATTTTCAGCTGATTATTTACCCTGGAACCAACCAAGACGAGAACTGCTTCATTTGCCACACAGCTACCGGCCAGCGTCAACCAAGTTTGATAGCCGAACCACACACCAGGATGACTACTCCATGAAGGGCCTGGTGAACACCATGAGCTGTAAGCCTCCGGCCGCACTCAAGCTCTGTAACATCCCCCTGGAGGATCTGACAGACTACAAGATGAGCTACGTGGCCCACCCCGTGGAGAAACGCTATGTGTATGAGCCGGAGAAGTTCAGACCCTGTGAAATCCCCTTTGAAAGCCTTACCACTCACAACGAGTCATACCGGGGCCTGATGGGGGAGCCAGCCAAGAGCTTGAAACCTCCAGCCAGGCCTAGTGCGCTAGACACGCCGTTCTCTAACACCAGCGAATTTCGAGATAAGTACCAAGCTTGGCCAACGCCCCAGATGTTCTCCAAAGCTCCCGCCACCTATGTCGCTCCTGAAGAAAAGATGGACCTTCTGACGACAGTGCAGGCCCACTACACGTACCCTAAGGGTGCCCCAGCTCGGTCCTACCGACCGGTGCTCTCGGTCAAGAAGGGTGGCCGCTTTGAAAGTTCCACCACGACCAAAGAGGACTTTAAGCAGTGGGCCAGCGTGCAGACCAAGCCAGTCAAGCCCATCCCACAGCTGAAACTTCCCACCGAGCCCTTGGACCACCTGACCACCACACGAGCCCACTATGTGCCCTGCCCTCCCGTCACTACCAAAAGCTGTAAGCCCACCTGGTCTGGCCCCCGAGGGAATATCCCTGTGGAGGGCCGGACCACATATACCATCAGCTTTACTCCTAAGGAAATGAGCAGGTGCCTGGCTTCATACCCTGAGCCTCCCGGCTACATCTTTGAGGAAACAGATGCTTTGGGGCACAGAATATACAGGCCAGTTTCCCAGACAGGCTCTCGGCGGAGCAGCCGTCTTTCTGTAGGTGATTCAGAAAATCCTAACCAGCAGGAGTTGACAGTGTCAGCTTGATTTTTAAAGATTGTAATTTAGAAATTGCAGACTACTTTTAAAAGCAGATGGTGGAGTTATTCGTTGGACAAAAAAAAAAAAAAAAAAAAAGAATTCCCCAAAATGAAAGAAAAGAAATCTTCACCATCGTTTCCAGCACACTTGAATAAAATGAGAATCACTTGACTCAAGGAAAATGACATTTAATCACTGGGTAATTAGTCCCCTTAACCCTCCTTCTGCTGTCTCCCCCTCTTGGGTCCTTTACCTTGTGCTCATGGAATCAAAGCTGGTCTCTGAGGGTTTTTTTCCCATCCAGATGTATTTTATTAATTTAATCATTGTATTAATTGACATTATGATTAACCCTTGCCAAGTATTAAGTGCCAAAGTATATAAACTTTACTTTGGGGGGATTGAATCAATCTACTTTGCAGATTGAATCTGCAGGTCCGTGTGTTCACCCCACATGCTGTCTACACAGAGAGCAGACTGTGTTCTTTGCGGCCTTCGGGGAGATTTCAGCCTAACTCTCTCATTGCCTCCGCATCCTGGTGGGAGTGCCTTGGGCCTGATCTGGAGTCTTGTTTTGGGTTCTCTCTGCTCAGGGCTGTTGCACAGGGCATCTTTCTACCTCTTCACATCATGGCATATGAGCACAAGCAGTGTTGTCTCAATGGGTGTGGGTCTGGTCATGGGAGTTGGAGGGGTAGGAAGAGGTTCTGTGGCAGTCCCAGGAAAGCATGGACCTGCCAGACCTCTCTCACTCCCAAACCAGTGCAGGCTCTGAGTCCAGGGAGAGGAGGGGGAAAAAGGGACCCTTGGCAACCAGGCAGTCGGCAGCTGGCCCTTGAGCCGTGAGCTCTTCTAAATGCTCAGAACCTGGAAAAAATGGCCTCAGCTTGGGCTGGTTCCTGGACCTGCTTGTCCTAAAATGACAGCTGTGATCAGACCCTCTCACAAGGCTTGACACAGTGGTGAGCTGGATCCTATCCTGGAGAAAGGGCTGGAGGTTCCTCTTTGGGGCCTAAGGTTTGATCCTAAGGCTAAGTAGTTTGGAGATTTTTTTTTTTAATTCAGAAGAGTCAAGGAGGAACTTTGTTCAAGAGGGCCCAGGCCAGGATCAGATGGATTCAGGGTCTGGGTGAGCCTCATACAGAGGGATGCAGATTGACACCTGGGATACCCACCTCTCTTTTGAGTCTGTGGAACCCTAAAATATACCCCGTGGTCTCAGGGAACGGGGGAACAGTGTGGAGGGGAGAGGGAAAATTTCAGCTCAGTGCCTGTTCATAGGCAAGAAACCTATGTCTCTTATCCAAGTCTGTCTTTCCATGGCTCTCACCTGCCTGGCCCAGACATTCAGGTCCCCACCCTTTTCTCCTCACGAGGTTTGCTTCACTGGGTTGGGATCTATATTATTTAATCCTCTTGGTTATATCAGGTCTGGCTGCCTGCCCTTATGCGGTAAAGAAGCTCAGAGAGATTATGCAGCTTGCGGAAAGCCACAGAGCTTGGAGCACCAAGGCCAGGATTGGAACCCAGGTCTTCTGTTTCAAGATCCAGGGCTCTTCACCCAACACCAGGCACCCCCCATCTGCAGTGGCTCAGATCGCATGGCTCCACAAACCACATCAAACCACACTGTCTCTGTTTGAACTCCTTTCTGGAGTCCATTAAGCTAAAGGAGACCACTTAGGAGGGTAGGTTTTATTATTTTTGTTTCATTTTCACAAATCAAATATTGGCACTCGATTTGAAAAACCAAATGGTGCTAAAATGCTTATAAAAATGTAGCAGTCTCTTAAGTAGCTGCCCCTTGGCCTCTGCTGTGTCTTCCCCAGAGAACAATTGTAAATTATTGGATCTGTTTCTGCTAATATTTTCCTTCAAATTTCTAAATAATATACTGCTGTCTGTTGATTCATCAACTTTATTTTTTAATGAAAAAAAGGTTTAAAAAATATTTTCTCACAATTTTTTTTTTTTTTTTGGCTGCATTGGGTCTTCACTGCTGCACGTGGGCTTTCTCTAGTTGCGGTGAGTGGGCTTCTCATTGGGTGGCATCTCTTTTTGCAGAGCACGGGGTCTAGGGTGCAGGCTTCAGTAGTCGTGGCTCATGGGCTCAGTAGTTGTGGCTCACGGGCTCTAGAGCGCAGACTCAGTAGTTGTGGTGCACGGGCTCAGTTGCTCCGTGGCATGTGGGATCTTCCCAGACCAGGGATCGAACCCTTGTCTCCTGCATTGGCAGGTGGATTCTTAACCCCTGCACCATGAGGGAAGTCCCTGACTTATCAATTTTAGACATTGTCTGTTTTGGTAGATTAGGAATATTAATTCTTCTACATCCCTTCCTTCTCTCCCCTGTCTTCTTAGTATAGTTATATGATAGTGTGTGGTTATATCAAAACTAATAAGCTTTTCTAATGTGTCTGATGAGTGGGAAGGGAAGAAGCTGAAGAAGGATGTGCAGACCTGGCTGATTCAGGAGCACTGAGTCCCCTTGGGGTGAGAAATTTCCTCTGAGCCCTTCCTTTGGTACATTTGGGGTCACCTCCATGGTGATCCCAGGCTAGATGAGCCACCCAGGGCATCCCTGCCTTACCTGTCTCTTTAGGACTTAAGGAGTTGGCTCTCCCTCTGATACCTGTCTTCCTTCTTATGAAAGTGGTTAATACAAGTAAAAAAAATTCATAAAACACATAGAGAAGGACACAAGTGGCTGTTATGGGTACTAGTGGAACACCATGACTAAGAGTGTGCAAGGAGAGTCCAGCAGACCTGGGCTTGCATCTTGGGCCCTTGTCACCCACTAGCTATGGGACCTTGGTCAAATTCTTTAAAATGTGGATAATAGCAATACTGGTCTCATGGTTTTGTTGTTTGGATTGAATGATTAAGTATGCTTCAGTCACTTAGACCTGGCTCACCTTTAATTTACTAAACATAGGTGAGGATGAGGACGGTGGTGGTGAAGATGGTGGTGGTGATGGCTGAATTGCGCCTGGCTGAATTTACCTGTGACTTTATTGGTCAGTGTTCACAAGTGTGCAGGTAAGGATAAGTGCTGGTGTTTTAAATTTTGTATATTTTATAAAGTTAAAGTACCTCCTTTTTTTTCATATAGTTCAGTTTACTTTTTAGTTGTTCCGAGGCAGGGTTGCTAACTGTGTTCCCTGGAAATGTCATCTTAGGAAGTTACTTGGGCCACGAGAAGGGAAAGAGAAGGTGATCTGAGCAGATGGGGCCTTGATTCCCCTCCCCTGCTTTGCCATGGCAGCTTCTTGTAATCAGTTCTGTGTATTGGGCTCCCATATAAGAGTTTGTGGGAGAAAGATTCTTTAGCAGCTGTGAAAACACATGCACATGCGTGTTTTAGAGCGTGCACACACTGCTCTAATACCCCATAGCATCCTATTCAACAAATTCCAATGATGGAAGACTTCAAACACGCTGCCTTCTCTTGAAATACACATTTATAATTTATTTCATGTATTTTTCATTTGTGGGAATGATGTGGGAGCTTAATCACCTACCGAAGCACAGGGTTTTCAAGGCTTTCAGCATGTTATAAAAGAAAAATTATTAGAGACCCGAAATCAAACACGAAGAAAAGTTACGGCCAAGCAGGGAACCTGCTCCAGTGCAGAATCCAATATGCTCTGAGGATGAGGCTCTGGAGAAGAAAACAGGTGGAGCTTTTAAAGCCCAAAGATAGCAAACTCTATCCTGCTTAAGGAAGGCGGGGCCTCAGGGTGAGGCTGATTGGCTGGAGATAGTAGGACTAGTTGGTGTGGAGACCCTGCGTGGGGTGGATGTGGTCTGCTGGTTTAGCATATGGTGCCTGGGGGCATCTGCTGGGATGTCCCACTCCTGACGATGGTGTCTTCCTGTCCGTGCTTTGTGCGGGCCAGCCCTGTGTCAGCAGGCTAGGTGGCCAGGGAACCCCTTATCCCCTGGTTCACCTTACAGTGGGGCCACCTGTGTGGATAAAGACCCTGGCACATCACTTGTATTTTTTGAAGATCAGGAACCGTCTTTCGACTTGGCTTCCCAATTATGATATAAATACAGCACCAAGAATGGCTTGAAGGATCTCCGTTTTCCTGCTTGTTGCATTTTCACAGCGGTCAAAGTCTTTGAAGATGGGCCCCCCTGTTTTGGCTTGGCTTTGAGATCTTATGCCATGCAGTGTCTAGAGGCTGGGGAAGGTGGGGCCCATTGTCAGTGATTCTTTCAGCAGTCCCCATTTTTAGCACCGTTTGTCTCTCCGCTTTCTATGGTACCTGCTGTTTCAAATCCTGAGCCCCTACTGGGTTCTGCCTGGCAGACCTGCTCCCCATCAGCCCCAGCATGCCTGCGGCATTTTGATCCTGGGCTTTGCTCTACGCTCATTCTGCCATCTACCTCCCATCTTCTTCCATTTTCTTGAAAACCCTTGTTCACTGATGACCCTCCTCCCATCTTCTTGCCTGTGGTATTTCATACTTTCATTATTGCTTTATTAGAGTTGAATGGTGTATGTGACGTAGCGGGAAGGCACTTGCCTGGGCAGAGGGCCCGTTGAAGGTGGTGCTGCACTAATGGACTTCTGTGGGGTCTTCTCCACTGGAAAGCACACCTGGAGGGTGACTTTTACCGCTGATGGGACCGAAAGGCAAACCTGGGCAGTCGGTGTAGAATAAGCGCCAGGCCAACCAGTGTATGCAGTGATGGGAGCCCTGGATCTTGGGCCACTACCCTCGGAGCCCCAGGCCACTCCCCAAGGCTGTGCAGACGGCATCCGTCCTTGGCCCCAGTCACCCTCCTTCCTGCCCCTTTCAGACATCACCAGCGATTTCATGGCGGAGGGTCTGGGGGCTCAGAGAGAGCCCTCCACTGAGCGGAAATCACAGCCCAGTTCTGACACCGGGAGCAGCTGTCCCGGCCAGGGCCTTGCTGGGGGTGGCGGGGGAGCAAGAACTCCCTGCTCTGTGTCCAGACGCCTTTTCGTTATAGTCACACGGCCCTGAAAGTGTTTGCAGTAATGTACACGGTTAGAGTAGCTGTCCTCCCCACCCCCCTCCATGCTCCTGCCTCTAATGCGGGAGTGAAGCAAACTGCCCCAAGGCAATGGGATCGGCACAACAGAACCTTCCCAGAGGGGTGAGCCTTTTTGGGATCTGGTCATTTAGGCCATGAAGATGGGCTGACCAATCCGTTTCCTCCAAAAGTGCTCTTCAGCTGTGCAGTTGTCAAGAGGAAGTGGGCAGGGCGGGTGAGGGGTATGTACAGGTCCTAATTGCGGGTTAAATGGCCCCCTGGCTCCTCAGGCCTGCCCAGCCATCACCCAGGCCCGCATCTGGTCCTCAGGCCTTGAAGTGAAGTGGAGGACAGAGGCCCTTCTGAGCATAAACACCAGGGGTGGGGACAGACAGGGGTGTTTACTTTGGCCGGGCAGGCTCAGAGTGTCCACATGGCTGGCTGAGGAGGTGCTTGGTTCCTCCCCACATTGGGGGTGCACTGGGGGAGCCTTTCAGAACATATGCTCTGGATTCTGGAAAAGGCATCAGGGCAGTGCTAAGCTGGGCTCCTCTTTAAGCCGTACCTCTGGGTCACAAGGTTGGATGCCGACATGAGACGTACTGATGGCTTTTCCTCGTCAAGCCTCGAAGTGTGGCAGCAAACCCAGCTTGATGCTAACTGAAAGGATTCAGGAACTTTCCATTCCTGTGGTTGAATCTAAAACACTGATTTTCTTGGGCTTTTAATGCCCAAGACCAGCCAGCCCGCCTGCATGCCTCATCTCATCAGGACCAAGGCTCTTCTCTCAACGACAAGGGGGAAGCTTGGTTTCTTCCCTGATGTCCCCAATACCCCATCCATTTCATGCTATAGGACCGTAAAACAGGGGAGCCCACAAATACTCCTTAAAATAGGCAAGCAGCTACTTGAGAGTTATAGACAGACAGAACACCTGAAAAATGACTGAAATTTGACATCTGTGCCAGTGAATGACTTATAAACTAAGAAATGGAATTTTTTTGGACTATAGGCTCTCCTGGGCATAAAAAAAACAACAACCCTTTTTCCTTTTGAAGTTTCTAAGCAGGGCGCGATGCTTACTATTGACGTGGAGGGGCTCTTTTCTTGGCTAAGCATTGTAACATCTCTTACATTTGGAGGTCAGGTATTAGGAAACTTCAGCTGTCCAAAACTGAGGCGAGAACCTGGAAATACGCAGCTTTTAAGCTGCCAGAGTCATTGACATGCAATTCACGTATGGAAACTCAGGTGCTTCATGCAGTGCTCTCTCTCAGCATGTTGGCCCCTGTCCTCCACCTTTTTTTTTTTAACACACAAAGTTCCCAAAGAGCTTCTCTTACCTGGTTTACTAGCCCAGAGAAGAGTCAGAGACTCTGCTGCTAGAAGTAGACACATTTAGAACAGAAAGCAGTGACAGCTAATAGCTTGGCAGTGGGACTAGAGGCCAAAATAAAATAAAATAAAATAAACCCAATTAAAAAGGGCAGAACTCAAAAGTATGGCAGCTCATGAATTATCCCAATATAACACACACACACACGTATGTGCATACATACTAAGTCTAAAAAATATACCATAGTTTGTGCTTATGACCCCAATTTAGTAAAAAGAATAAAAAATCATACACGTTTTTAAAGTCTGGACAAATGCATCAGTAGTGTTGGATAAATGAATTCCCGTTTATCTCGTTTATCCAGAATAATAAGGGAATGGGGATTTGGAGTATTTTAACTTGAGGTTAACCTACAGGTCATATGTATCAGCCCAAGGTCTTTTCTTTGGAATACCAGCCCTGTGATATGGTTATCAAAAATGTTCGTTGGACATATAAGTTTGGGAAAGGCTGCATATCAGAGCCTCTTGTTGGAGATGCATGATGCGTATTAATCCTTTGAAAGCTCTGTGAAACACTATAGTAAAGGCATCTTGTTTAACTACGTATAACCCAGGCTGTGACTCAGCATTCTTTTATTTCTTTATTTCTTTTTCTTTTTCTTTTATTTATTTTTGGCTGCGTTCGGTCTTCGCTGCCGCGTGTGGGCTTTCTCTAGTTGCGGCGAGCGCGGGCCACCCTTCGTTGGCGGTGCGCGGGCTTCCCACTGCGGTGGCTTCTCTTGCTGCGGAACACGGGCCCTAGGCACGAGGTCTCAGTAGTTGCGGCACGTGGGCTCAGTCTTTGTGTCTTGCTGGCTCTAGAGCACAGGCTTAGTAGTTGTGGCGCACGGGCCCAGTTGCTCCGCGGTATGTGGGATCCTCCCGGACCAGGGCTCGAACCTGTGTCCCCTGCACTGGCAGGCGGATTCCCAACCGCTGCGCCACCAGGGAAGTCCCGACTCAGCATTCTTGTAAGTGCTCAAATTACATGTGCTCAAATGAAAAAGGGAATTTGTTGGTTCAGGCAGTTGAACAGTCTAGGGCTTTAGGCACAGCTGGATCCAGGGGCTTGAATGCTGTGATGGGGGCTTGGTCTTCGTCTTTTGGCTTTCTTTTCTTCTGCATTGCCCTCTTAGGCAGGCTCTTTCCATGTGGTAGTTTCCAGCAATTCTAACCTTACAGTATCCTTTTAGCTAAAGGGCTTCTTTCCGGTGGTTCCAGTAAAAATCCCTGAACTGAGTCTGTCTTGCCTGGCTGTGTCCCTGAACTGATGGCTGTGGCCAGGGAGGTGGAGAATACTCACTGTCCAGACCAGAGTCGGGGTCCACCCCTGCACTGAGCAGTGTGTGTGTGTGGGGTCAATCCCATGTGAGCTACACGAACTGTAGGAGGGCTGGCTGGGAGTGAGGGGGATGCCCCAAAGAAAACTGGGATATGGTTTCCAGGGAAGGGAGGGATAAATGCCGAGCAGGCAGAAAAAATCATTTCCAACTCCAACAACAGAGTCCTTTTATTGTGCAAAACCTATTGGAACACACATGGAGAAATACTGCCAAGAGCTCATCATAGATTTTTTGTTTTTAAACATCTTTATTGGAGTATAATTGCTTTACAATGGTGTGTTAGTTTCTGCTTTATAACAAAGTGAATCAGCTCTACATATATCCCCATATCTCCTTCCTCTTGCGTCTCCCTCTCATCATACATTTTTCTCAAAGAAGTTTAGAATGCAGTAAAACACGTACGCGTGCAAACATGTGGTTGGACCTTTCTTTGATGATGCAGAAACACGGTGGATCCTGCCGTGCCTCAGGGTCCTGCTCACCGTCCGTTGAGCTTGCTTGGCTTCTTGATAAATGGGAAGTTATGGCACAGCCGGAGCGCAGGGCACAGGGAGCCTGAGAAAGTTCATGCACGGGACAATGGTCACAAGTGCGTAGCTCCTGTGTCGTACTCTGTCGAGTTCCCACAGCACCAGCACATACCACCTCACTTTATACACACACAAACCTCTCTGTGTTTGTTATTCTCCTGTCCAGGTGGGGAGTTGAGGCTCAGAGAGGTTAAGCAACTTGGTGAATTACTCACAGGCTTGCTCAGGGCATTGGATGAAAAGATGTATGTAAAACAAACTTGTAAACAGTGAAGACGTTTTTGAATGATGCCATGGATTTGGAGGAAGGGGAGCGCTACTAGAGAGAGGCAGGAGGCTCTTGAAGTTGAGAGAAAAGAATGGAATTTGGAAAGCTTTTAAAAGGCTCTGTGGTTTGCAGGTGTGTGGCTTCAGAAATAATAAGGTTGAAAGAACTTTGGGAATGGTAATTGTATGTGTGAGTGATTTGCCACTGTACCTAGTACTGAGTTAGCATTCAGACCTAGTCACTAATTGCTTCTGGACACACACACACACACACACACACACACACACAGAGATACAAAAATGTTGATTAAGTTGCAATAGGGCTTCTTTCCGTGATACTCACTTACTTACAAGTGTAATGTATAATGAGGAATGATTACATTTAGAGATGAAGGTTATTTGCAGAGATTTTTACATTTTAAGCTTTTGGTCTAAAATAGTTAATCACTTTAGAAAAAGATCCTTTGGGATTTTCCAAGGAAAAAGTTATTTTCATCTTGTGATTTGGTAACATACAGTCACATCTGCTGTGTATGTTTTATTATAAGCTCTCAAAGGGAGGCTGTGTCCCTGAGATCTGAAGATTGCTGTATCTCCTACCTCTGCTTGCCTGGCTGCCCCAGGGGTCTGTCTGACTTGAGGCTATCACAGTGTCTGTGCAGCCCTTTTCCCAGACTCCTGGGTCAGCCATAGTTCTCGCCATGCCCTTGCCCTGTGGGCACCTCCATGGGACCCATCCAGATGGCCCTTAGGCGTTCTCCCGCGTCTCCATGGGCTTTCGTTTCCTCTACTCCGTCCAATGAATTCCCTGTCTGATGGATGGTTTCTCAGAAATCTTCCCTTCTCCCTCCACACGTCCCATCATATGTGCCTCCGCCCCCTAGATACGCCTCCCTGCCCCCCACAGCCCCACAGCTGCTGTCTCAGCTCCGTCACCAGGAGGGACAGCACGCCCTGTCTGTCATAGCGCTGACCACCCTCCCTCGTCCTCCCCCTCCCAGCCACCTGTACACACATACATACCTAGATTGGTTCATTCCTTCAGAAAATATTGATTAGGTGCTTCGGGCTATATCAGTAAGCAGAGCAGGTGCAGATCCTGCCCTTCGCGGGGCTTACAGTCTAGTGGGGGAGACAGACGTTCAATAAGAAGTGGGTGTGCTGTGCAGTTCACTAATACATGGCTGTGTCTACTAGTGTGGAATATGTAATAGAAACGCAGTAATACGCACGTGATAAATAAAAAGCCTCCTGTGTATTGTAAGCTAGAAGGTGATAAGAGCCACGGGAAAAGGGAAAGGTGATCGGGATTAAAGAGGGCCCGGGAGCTCTGGGAGGTACAGGGTGTCTTGAAGGGAACGGTCCGGGTGGACCTCACTGAGAAGGGGGTTCTTGAGAGTCTCAAAGGGAGAGGTGAGGCTGTCAGGGAGCAGCTAGCGCAAAGGCCCCGGGGTGGGCACAGTTTGGTCTAGGGGTGTCCAGGGAGCAGTCAGGAGGCCAGTGAGGGCTGTAGAGACCATTGCCAGGAATTTGGCTTTTACTCTAAGGGGGGCCAACTGAGAAGTGCCCAGATCAGGTTTCTATTACAGCTGTCACTGTGGTCACCCTGACGGCTGCTGTGAGGGGCGGCAGTGGGCAAGGGTAGAAGCAGGGCTCGGTAGGAGGCTTATGACATAGAGAATGATGCAGGTCCACACCTGGCTGGCAGAAATGGGGGCAATGAGTAGACTACACTGTGTTGCTCGTTGGAGGTGGAGTGAGATTAACAGGGAATCAGCATGACCCCAGAACCTTTGGGCTGAGTGCCTGGAAGGATGGAGTTGCTGTCCCCTGAGGTCGAGGCGGGCTGGGATAGGGCATCTGAATGCAGGACCGCCATTCAAATGGGAAGCGAGGTGCAGTGAGGCCTTTGAAGAGGCTCTGCAGCCAGACAGGCCTGGCACTTCCACTTACCGCTGTGGTCCCAGTGTGGTCCCTGGTAAGGGGTGACTGGAATATCCTAGAATTTCCAGACGTGTTTCCTCTTTCTGTCTCTCCTTTCTCCACTACAGCTTTTAGGGAGAAAGGGGTCTTTCCTGAAGTACAGAAGGAAAGATCTTCTGAGTTACCAGGCACCACCAGGATGGGTCAGGTAATTGTAATTGTGTTGGGTGCCTTGAGGGAGGGGGAGGGCAGGGAGTCACCTGGAAGGGTGGTGATGGCTTCCTTGAGATTGTCAGTATGATGCTGAGGTGGGACTCCCCTCACCTCTCCCCCTTCCCTCCTCTGTCTCCTCTCCCCCCAGCCTCTCCAGCCACAGTTATCCAGATCTTGTCCTTTAGGATTTCTTCGTCCTTCTGTCACGTCATTCAGTATAGTCTTCCGTTGGTCATTGTCGTCTTTATTCCCACCCATCATCATCTTTTCAGCAGAACAGCAGATCGTTTTAGCACTCTATTTACAAGAGGAGGTGTGGTAAGTAAATCCTACAGCCTCCATATTTGTCCCGCCCTGGGTGCCAGGGAAACTCCCAAGGGAGGAGTAGGTGGTGGTGGGTATGGCGGCCAGTGTTCCATGGCTCATGGGAAGGTGACAAGGGGAAGGAGGATGGGCCCTGGAGCCTTCAAGGAACTGAGGCCAGTCACCCAGAGAAAGCAGCCAGAGATGAGGCTGGGCTTTTGCAGGGTGCCTCAGGACATTTTAAGGAGTCTGTCCCTTATCCTGACAAAGTAGGAAGGTGGAGAAGGCTTTAAAAAAACAGAGGACTGGTATAACCCAAACCGTCTTTTGAGAATATTTCTTTGTGAATGAATTTAAGCTGTTTTGGCTGACCAACAATTTCCAGGTTATCTTGGTAAAATGGAAGCTCCATTAAGAGAGGCTGGAGTTCTGTGTTTCCACCTACACAGCCTCACTCCCTAAGATGGCGTGTTTCAGTGGAAACAATCTCAGACCAAATTCTGGCACAGGCATAAATGCTCGCAAACTGGCCCAGTGCTGCCACATAACCTGCTCTGTGAACTTGAATAAATCCTATCGTTACAACCCTGGGCACTCTGACAGTTACTCCACGGTGGATGTTCTTGTGGTAAGATCAGCCAGAAACTTCTCTGGTCAGATCAAGCAAGGGTTGGGTGCGGGGAGTGGGGATACACAGGACCAAGGAGAGCTCTGGACTTGTAGCTCTAGGCTGCTGGGTTTGCTGGATACTTAGATGGTTTGTACAAGAGCAGTGGTGCTTGCGTACCCTCTCCAGTCCTCTAATATAGCTAATTTCACTGGTGTGTAATTAATGAACTTTGTGTAGTTAACAAACCCTCTGGTGCAGATTTAGATAACGATATTTGAAATGCTTGCAATGGTCACTTTTGGAGGGTAGATTTATGAATAGGTAATTAAATTGTTAGCTAGCTGCCCCCTAGGGTGTAGGGCTTTTAAAAAGAAATATTTATTTGGTTGTGCTGGTCTTAGTTGCTGCAGGTGGGCTCCTTAGTTGTGGCTTGCCGGCTCCTTAGTTGCAGCACATGGGCTCCTGAGTTGTGGCTCTTGGGCTCCTTAGTTGTGGCACATGGGATCCTTAGTTGTGGCATGCATGTGGGATATAGTGCCCTGACCAGGGATCGAACGCAGTCCCCCTGCATTGGGAGCGTGGAGTCTTATACATTGAGTCACCAGGGAAGTCCCAGGGTGTAGGTTTAAGTTAATTTTACACGTATGCATCAGTTTACGTTGATGTATTTGCAGGTAGTATATGAAGAGTGCTAGCTGCTATATGAGAAGCGGATTGGAGGAGACTGGACTCCAGTCGGGATACCTTTGCAAAAGCCCCAGTGAGAGAGGATTAGGAATAAAAGGAGCAATCCCTGGCTTGCTGACTGGAAAGGACCAAATGAGGAAGAAAGCTGGGCTGGAGATTCCCCCAAACTTGGAAGAGGAGGGCACGTTGGCGTTAGTGGTGGGATGTGTCTGCTTTGTTGGTTGGACTCTGAGCTCCTTGGGGGCTCAAAGCAGAGACTAGGCTTTCACCCTGTGTCCTCAGGGTCCAGCCTGGGCCTGGCACAGAGTTGGTGCTTAGTCAGAGTTGGTCAGACTCTGAGGGAAAGGAAAGGTATGTGATGGGACAAGAAATCAGGGGGAAGGAGATGAGATCAGAAGAGACAGAGGACTGCCTGGTGGGGGCGAGTAGAGTGAGGTCCAGTAGGACCAGATGAAGAGGCTGGTGGTTTTCCATCCCAGCTGGGCCCAAGTTGCAAAGGCTAGACCTTCACAAGTGCAAAAGGAGGGGAGGATCTAGGTCATGGGGGTTTGCTCCCAGGTGGTTACCTTGAGTGTCTCCACTCCAGTAGCGGGGAGGTGTGCAGGTGAAGAAATCCATCTCAGGAGTGGCTGGTCCATGAATCTGGCACCTGCTCTGTGCCCTGGCACTGTGACTTGCTGAGCTCCAGCTGTGGGACAGAGAGCTACCTGGATGACTGGCGAACAACTTCATCAGCCTTCAGCTGACCTCAGCTACGTCATATCCTGGCCCTTTCATTGTTATTTAAAAAATGGTGGTGGGGATTGGGGGAATAAAACCAAGCCCATGGCACACTTCATCACCGCACTCCCTTCCTTCCTTGACCATTAAACCTTTCCTAGAGTTGCTCACCTGGTAACTAATTTGTTCACAGCTTGTACTGTCCTTCATGGGATTTGTAACTAGGTCAACCCCGGTATCACAAAGACCTGGAGGAAGGCTGTTTATGGCCTCTTGGAGAGGGAGGGAGCAGGTTTCCCAGGCATGCTTTCTGGTCTGGATGCTGACTGTGCAATCTCTCAGGTCCTCCTAAGCATTCTGCTTAAGCAAACATTATTTATGTTCGGCAGGAGAACCATTCCCCACTGTCTGCTTTCTCTTCACTCACATAAAACTGCACATTTAATGTCTGTTTACACATATATAAACTATATCTTTAGGAGCAGCCTGGGAAATCCTTGGTTGAAGTTGGATTTTGCCTTTGGAAAACAGAGGTGAGTGACATCTGTATATTGTGTTATCAGAAGCGTGACACATGTGGTTGATGGAGACCAGGTGCTTCACAGAGTCCATCTGAGTGAAGCTGTAAACCTCTTGTTGACAGAGAAGGTGACAGCTCAGTTCTTATTAGCAGACGCTTCATTACCAATACCTGCCTTCCAATTTTAGGGGTGGCAGCAAACGGTTGAAAACCTTGGGGTGCTGTGAGTAAGAAGCTAAGATTTGGTTGAAGATAACAGTCTCTGATCAGCTCACACACATTTGATCTGTGAAAGCATCTCCAAGCGGACAGGATGGGTGGGTGGGGGAAGATAATAATTTTAGATTAATCTTAGAGGATTGGTAGAATTCATTGGGTATTCACTTCTTTACTATTCACTTCAAGGCTTGCATCAACACCGATATTTTCCTCATTGGCAGTCTATGACATGGGTAGATAGCCTTCCCTGATTTAACTCACATTCAGTGCATTCTGAGTCTGAATCCTGAAGTCCTTAAATCACAGTTGGTTCATCAAACAAAATGCGGGACAGAGAGAGAAAAAACCAAGGGGGTGTCACCTCATTTAGTTTCCTAATTTATTCTCCCATGGGTCAGCTTGCTAGACAGGTCAGCTTTCATTGGGTTATTTCCCAAAAGCTTCATCCTTCTCTCTACCCCACGATTCCGTTTCTCCTTGTGGATGAATTTGCCTATTTTGGGGAGCCCTGCGGATAGATTATTGAGATCTAACTTGTCTCGTTTAAGCTGAGAACCATTAATAAAATTGGGTTATTTCCTTTAGGTTTATTTGCAGGATGAGGTGAGAGGATAATACCATGCTGTTTATGAGAAAGCGTACCACTTGGTAAGTGAGAGATCCTTAATTTTACCTTTTACTTTACTTGTGTATTTGCTCATGAATGACTATTTCTCCATCTTCTTCTTTTTTTTTAACTAAATCAAAGGAAAAGGGATTTATGTGTACATTTGGGTATTTTGAATGGAGACTATGTTGTACTTTGGGATTATAAAATAATATCTGTCTCGGGAAGTATTTCTGGAAGTTTGTCAGTATTTTGGTGAATGTTTGAGTTAGCTACGTGGATGGATCTGTTTTCTTCCAAGATACAGAGCTTGGTTCACTAATACCTCTCTTGTTTACGCTATTGTCTGGTACTGAACTTCTAAGGAATGACTGATGTGTTTCTCAATTGAAAATGGAAACATAGGCGAGGGTCTCTGAAAGCTGACAATGGGAAGTAACATGACATAGCAAACGTTCTGCCAGCCCTGCCCGTCATCTCCCCATCTCTCTAAGGTAGCCTGGATGATGATAATAGCAATTAACATTCAGTGAATGTTTCAGTGACATGCCAGGCCCCCTTCTATTTCCTCGACAGGAATGAACCAGTTCTTTACAACAGCCCTATCCCATGAGGTATCCTCTCTTCAAAGGTGAGGAAGCTGGGACATGAGTGAGCTCTGGTGATTGTTGATCAGTCTGGTCTCGATGGGCCCACAGATTTTCTGAGCTCATCTCGTCAAAGTCCTGGAAACTCCTGAGGCCAAGCAGGGCACTCTCGCAGGAGGAGTTACAATCCTAGGACTGGCTCATGGTTAAGATTCCAAACTTTTACACTGTGGTTGGTGGCATCTTGGTCAGAATCTCTCTTTTTCGCCTGCTGAGCTTTGTGATTTTGGCTGGAAGATTTTCCATACGTGCTGTCTGAGCCCTTCCCACCCTTTGAGCCTTCCTGGCTTTTCGCTCTGGCGTCTCTGACTCCTTCCCCGCCAAAACCCTCCACGGGGGTCTCTGTGGAACATTGTTTGGTTGCTGGTGTGTGAGTATTTATTAGCGTTAGCATCGGTCTTTTCTTTAAAGCAAACCCCACAACTCCTTAGAAAATAATTAGAATTTCAAGAAGAGCTTTCTGGCATATTTTTACGCTGTTCGGCAGACTGTCACGTGCTGGGGTGAGTTGTGAGTTGCTGGAAACAGGCTGGAGTTGGGCTTTCAGGCTGGGGTCCCCTGGAGCGTATCTCACACAAAGGTCCCTGTGTGGACATCTTCCGGGTCTGGGGACACGCTGCCCTTTCACCAGAGCCTGTTTATAAAGAACCCTACAAGTATGCTTTTGTTTCTGCACTCTCTATAGTAGCTTTATTAAATGCTTTAAAAGTAGGGGGAGCTAGGAGCCCTACAGTGCCATGAGAATTGATTTTAGGGGGTGAGAAAGCAACAGCTCCATTAAAAGTCCCGCCATCGTCTTCTCCCAACCTCTGAGCGGTAGGAGAGAAAGGTGCCCGCACCTGGGCGGCCACAGCTGCTCGGCTTGCGCACGGAGGAGCTGAGGCCGGCATAGCGGGGAAGAGCAGGGCTCTGGCTAAGAAGCCAGGCTGCTCAGGTTTGAATTCTGGGTGACCTTGGCCTTCTGTGGGTCTCTGTCTACCCACATGTCAATGGAGATGATCACAGGGTGCATGTGAGGATTGAATGTAGGAATGATCTATAGATGGGAGCCCCGACAAGGGCGCACACCCAGGGTTTCAGCACGCAGCCACTGCATGCGGTGCATGCCCTCGGGGGTAGGAAGCCTGACGGGGAGTGAGACCCCTCCTGCTCCGAGTCTGCACACCCCCCCTCCCCACCGAGATGCCTGCACTCGCTCTTCTTCCTGACGGTGCCGTGGCTCCCTTCTTCCCCCTACAGGCATGCACCACGCTTCATCGTGCTTTGCCCTGTTGTGGATCGCAGATACTGTGTGTATTACAGATGGAAGGTTTGTGGCAACCCCACCCTGAGCAGGTCTCTTGGCGCCAGTTTTCAAACAACATTCGCTCCCTTTGCGTCTTTGTGTCACATTTTGTTAATTCTCGCAATATTTCAAAATTTTCATCATGGTTACATTTGCTATGGTGATCCGTGATCAGTGACCTTTGATGTTACTACTGTGACTTGCTGAAGGCTCAGGTGATCATTAGCATTTTCTAGCAAAAAAGTACTTTTACTTAAGGTATGTACATTGTTTTTAAAGACATAATGCTATTATACACTTTAATAGACTACAGTATAGTGTAAAAATAATTTTTATATGCACTGCGAAACCAAAAACTTCGTGGGAATTCCTTTATTGTGATATCTGCTTTACTGCAGTGGTCTGGAACCAAATCCTCAATATCTCCGAGGTCTGCTGACACATAGGGTCATAAATGAGATGATTGTCAAAGACAGCAGTAAGCCTCAATTTGTGCACATCTAGCTCCTCTGGGTTCATGGCCCCCAGCTTCCCACGCAAAGCTGAAAACTGCGATTCTTCCATTTTAGCCAAACTCACATATGTGACTGGGAACCAGCCTCACCCCCCTGCCCAAAACAAGATAGGAAGGCTGAGCTTAATAGAGACTCGGACGACAAGATTTAAATAAATAAGCTGTATTATCTGTACAAAAAATATAAATAGAGTTTTGTGTTTTAGAGGAGGAAGTGCCTCCTTCCACATTCTTCAGCAGCCCTAATAATCTTTTGGTGCTGCCGAGTCACAATTCACAGAACAGGCAGTAAATGTACATTCATCTCACGCAAGGAGCACGCTGCTGCCCGCCCCAAACCTAGGTCCTCCAAGCTCGCTCTGAAACCCACCTCCACCTGCTACAACCCGACACGTGGTGGAGCTGGAGGACACCTGCTCTTTAGGAAACGTAAATATTGCCCACTGGTTTTCCATAGCTATTGAGCTAGATATCATCAACCACATTAGTAGTAGTATGGAATCTGTCTTGCACATTCCATGCATAACTATTGTGTCACAAACGAATCCCCTCTTATTGCCCTGTCATCCTGTGCTAGCTTTTACAATGTATTCTGTACACAGCGAATGGATCCAGAGTTAAACATCAGGTTCTATTAAAAATAGGAACAATACAATAATCACCACAGAGTTTACAGGAACACGACTGCAGGAAGTTAATAAAAAGTCCCCCAAATATTTTGTTGTTTTTTTTTTTCTGGAAGACAATGTACAATTATCAATATTGCACTTTTTTATACAGGAAATCCTAATAAATATTCACAAAAGATATACAGACATAGAAAACATTCTCTTTTATTTTAAATAAACATTACACTGATTTTTAGGAACGTGATTTCTTAGAGCCCATTATTGTGGTGAGGAAGAAAGAACTACCTTAACTGTCCATAGCTCACCTGGGGAGAACACAAAGCATAATGTCTCCCCCACTAACCTGTACTTCCAGGCTGGCTAGAAAATGCAGCCCTGATGTCAGTGGTGGCCCCGAGGTGTGTGACGTTTTGCGAGTCTGTATGTGAGGGGGCGGTTTGGCTGAGGGGTGAGTGACTCCGGCCGCCCTGCTCTGCCCCAGCTGCTACTAAATGGTGGCCACTGGGACTGGGGGGCGCAGGCCAAAATCACTCGCCCCCCCAACCGCTCTGCTGGGTGAGCACTTTCATTGACAATGAGCCACGATGTCCCACATTTTCAGTTTTGCCACTTGGCTCTGCTGCAGCCACGTTACTGTAGCTGACGGGCATTACTGGAGTGTGTGTGCCGCTTTGCCCGCTGAGTTAGCAAAACCAACGTATTTTAATTCTGGTAGAGTTCATAGTACTTCACTGTGTGGAGGGAATGGGTTGAAAAGCCTTTGAGGAGCGTCTGGGAAGCTTTAGTTATCCTTTGGCTTTGCCTCTGTGCCCCATCGCCCCGCCCTGGCCTGTTGTCTGAATACAGGGCAGCCGTCACTGTGCCCCGGGAGGGGCCCACGCAAGCCTGCGGTTCCACGGGTGCCCTGGTCGCTCACATCTGATGGATACTCTGGCACCTTGAATGGTGGGTTGGTTTTTGGCCAGCTGACCCCAGTCCTTGGCCCTCAGGTGGAGCAGTAAAAACCATATAGGCAGGAAACCCAGCCTACTCATGAGCGAAACACCCTGGCCCAGGTCAGCAGTTCGTTCCGGGCTGGGGGATGCTTGATTTGGAGACGCCAGGGGTGGCCTGACTGCGCAGCTAGGCCCCGCCGCCGTCTCGCCAGCTCTGCCATGGGGGCACGGGCAGAAGTTCACTGAGCGGCTTGCTCGGGGACCCCTCTCCGCTGCAGGGAGGGCATACCTCCTGCACGCGGCCCGAGCCCCAGGGCTGTGCCTTCCTGGGGGCAGCAGAGCTGAGCACCGCAGCCTCCCCTGAGCCTGCACCGGTACACCAGGCACTCGGGATCGTGGTTCAGAGCCTCGTGTGGCTGCCCGCTCGCTCCCCTGTCCCCTTCGCTCCCCCTCTCAGGAACTCGCACAGGCTTCTTTGTGCTTCTGTCCCTTCCTTCCCCACTTCGTTTTCTGCATCGCTGTGCGCTTTAGGCCTACTTGGATTGGCTCCCCTTTACCTCCACCGTGGTTTGAGTTCTCATTGCTCTGTGGCCCCCACTGGAAGAGCTGAGTCCTGGGCTGCGTTCTCAGCACGGATGGTGTCCTCCCTCCCCTGCCTTAACCATCTCCTGCCAGGAGAGATGCTGTTGGCTGTCCGGAGTCAGTACCGATGCTTCACAAACCCTCTGGCACCCTCCCCTTCTGCCTCTCTCTCCCGTCTACCGTGGCTCTGGCTCCCTGCTGGCCCCGGGGGGCTGCGCTGGCCTCTTCCTAGGTCTCCCTGGGACCCAGGTTGGGGAGGGAGCTGGCCCTTCCAGGGAGCTCTTTCTGTCTGGCCCGGTCTGCTCTGCAACCTCTGTTAGACCTCCGTCCTGGTCCTGTCCCCCCATTCTGTCCTCCAGCTAACTGAGAGAGAAGACGTGCTGGGGTCCTCATGTCTGGGGAGGGGGAAGGGCAAGGGAGGAGGTTGATGAGGATGTGTGTGGTGGAGGGTGGAGAGGGGGAAATAAATAAATAAAACGAAGAAAGCTTAAGTTCTGTCCAAGGTGGTTGCGTGAGTCCTCCGTGCTGCCAGGGTAGCGTTCTCCCCGCGTCCTGTCTTCACGCTTTGCCGCAAGTCCCACAGCAGCGAGATTTGAACTGGCTGAGTTGGCAGAGTTTCAGCTGTTTCACCTTCTCACAGTACCTGGTGGTATCTCTGCACTCCACTGGGAAAGGGGACAGAAAGGAGAGGTGAAACGGAGGCTCGGTAACAGCCGTGGCCACCGGGTGCCTCCTGGGGTCTGCCTTGGGCACCAGACGCCCGTGCTGGAGGCCTCTGGGCTGGCCTTGCTCCGGTGGAGCTTGGCCATTTGCTCCCCAGGCTGCCAACCATGGGGGCAGCTCAGGCTGCGACTGGGGGCCGAATACCGGGGCTCTGCGGCCTTTCCGATAGCCCCCTTCCTTCCTGAAGGCGCTCGGGACCGCCTCACCTCCTGGGCAGGGGGGCCTTTTCCCATGGCGTTTGAGTGTCTGACTGATTGATGCTTTTCCTCCTTGAGCTGCTTCCCAGAAGGACTAAATTCTGCTCCACTTCGGGGTGGTGTGCAAGTGAGGACCTGTCTGGTGGCTTCACCCCCTGTAACGCGAGCCTTCCTTTCCCCCGTGAAGCTTCATTTGCTTGTCCTCTCTCCCGAGCCTCTCTACCCCTTCCCCTCACCGTGCCTACCAGAGCGCCGTGGCGTCCTAGTTCAGTATTGGCACA
Organism: Delphinapterus leucas; assembly: GCF_059928025.1. Lineage (NCBI taxonomy): Eukaryota > Metazoa > Chordata > Mammalia > Artiodactyla > Monodontidae > Delphinapterus > Delphinapterus leucas. Next base: position 57,163,345 of record NC_143134.1, read on the forward strand.
GGCTGATGGGTCTTTAATACTGGCGTGGATTCGGGCCGTGGACACCTGTGGTTAATATAGTAAGTCTGAACTACTTTCGTGGAACGGTGGTCCTGAGTATGGGGAGCTGACAGAGATGGGTCAGCATCACACGAGAGGACACAGACAATCCCACCCCGTGTAGAAAAAGGACTGGCACTGTTTGCCTACATGGCATCTGGTCAGCGTGGGGAACCTGAGGCTCAGTGTGGCCCAGTTTGCGGGGGAAACTGCACAGCAACATTTAAAAATTCCCTTTTCTTTGCTTCATGCTTTGTCTCCTTCCCTGTGGAGAAGCACCTCCAATTTGTTTTGGGTCCAGAGGAAGAAAAAAATAGATCCTCACCCAATGGGGATACAAATGCTGGTGCTGGGCTAAGGAGGAGGGGGGTAGGCTTGAGGGAAGAGGGAGTGAATGAGTATCGGATCCCAGGTGTGGCTCCTGCACAGACCGGTGGGTGCCCACGGGGCTGCGAAGGAGGGTGGGGGTCGGCAGGTCCTTGTTCTGTGAGACGCAGAGCCGTGATGGGTGCAGGGTTGGCTGAGCGGGAGGTGATCTGTGTGCTGCTTGGGCGCAAACAGTGATTTCTCCCCAAGAGCCATTGTTTAGTTGTCCCCTCTGGGTACCAGCCAAACTACCGTAGGTGAGCTGGAGGCTGATTTCATCCAGCACTTGGCCAAAGGCACCTGGCTGTCTCAGGGGCCAGGATGGAGCCCTTGGGCCACACCCAGCCATCTCTTGTGGCCTGGACACGTGCACGTATATCCTTGCATGCACCTTTGCTCGCCTGCATGCACCCATGCACCCTCTGAAAATACACAACTCCAGCCCTAGCTCAGGATCCTTGGGAAAGCTGGTCCACTGCCCTACGCTCAGGCTCAGTTCCGGGGACTGCCCGCTGCACCTGACGCCTCGTGGGGAATCTGCAGAAGGCTCTGTGGGGTTGGAACGTACTGTTTTCACACGGGGTGATGTTGCAGCGCTGCCAGTTGGTGGGCCGGGGCCCCCAGGAGCACAGGTGCTCGGGCACTGCCTTGTTGGTGCGGGCGTGCACGCACTCCACGCGCCGGGACTGGAAGCCGTAGTTGCCGCAGGTCGCCGTGCACAGGGTCCACAGGCTGACCCTCCAGTGTGCGCTGCAGGCTTCGGACCAGCAGTTCTGGGTGCTCACGGGCCTGTGGTAGGAGGGTGGCAGGATTAGGGTCTGCCTCTCTGGGGGCTGAATCAGGGGAGCTGATGTGAAAACCGTGCTGGAAACCCCAAAATCTCAGGTATCCCTGAGAACTCCCAGCGCTGCCAGCCCTGGGTTCTGATCTCTGCTCTGTTACTGAACGGTTGTAGGGTCTCAGAAGACCCCTTCCTCTAACTGGGCCTCTGTCTGCTCATCTCGACAATGTCCGTGTCACTGCATTGACCTGAGAATGAGCTCTGCCAGGGTGGGGGACGGCAGAGCCGCTCTCAGGGGCGGGGACCTTAGCGAGGCGGGTGATGAGCCCTCTCCCCAAGGGAAGGAAGGATGACAGGGGCTGGGGGCTGGATAGGAATGGTAGGCTGAGACCTGGGGACAGGGGTCTCAGCGTAACTTCTAGAGGGAGGTGGACAAGAGTGAGAGGCTGGTGGAGCCCTTGGGGTCTGGTGCCCACTTTGTGGACCTGACCTCCTGCCTACCCTGTAGCCAGCACGGGTCTCTTGTGCCATCAGGCCTCCTCAGAGGAACAGCATCCACTGCATTCTCTCTCCATTTCCGAAAGGGGAAAGCCCAGCCTGGCCCATTCAGTAAGCACGAGGCCACCACTGAGCCATCTACCTCTGGGAGGCCAGTGACCTGGGGAGAATGGAGGTGACCGCTGGGACCATGGAAGGTTGGAGGAGAAAGGTTTACTTACCACCGTCTTTGCGTGCTATCGACACAGGGCCTGGGAAAAGGCAGTCCATGGCTCTCTCTTACCTCGGAAGGGCGCTGCACTGCTCTGATGGTAAGGTGATGCCATCCCGGGTCTGGCAGAAGACTTGTCTGTGCTGCACGGCGAGGCGAGGCCCGACGCAAGGCCCGTTGCACTGGGAAGCAGAAACAGGTGACATACACGTTAGCCAAGTCACAGGACAGGCTGCAATGCCCGGGCTGCGTGGGGCAAAAGATCCTTGTGCAGGGGCTTGTTTGAGGCCCTGAGATCATTTATCTTGCCCCTCTTTACACCAACTTAAAGGATATCCACCAGCACATTTCTGCTTAGCCCACGGGAGGGTTAGCTTTGCTGTGGTCTGTGAGGATTCTGCTAGCAAATGGCTAATGGCAGTATAGAGCCAGTCAGAGATGTCAGCCCCCTCCCAGAGTAACCATATGGAAGGTTAATCTTGGCATAATGGACTAGGAATGTGGTGGTCAGCTTTAGAGTTGAACACCTCTAAATAAGCCCCTCTTCCTTCCCTCCTTCAGTCCAGAGAGTAATTTGGTTTATTGTTTTCTTGCTAAATTCGTCCACGTAACCAAGTCCACGACTTCTTTCCTTTCTTTGGTTTCATTTTCTCCAGGATAAACCAAGGGTGGCTGAACGAAGGTAGACTTAGGTGTGTATAGTTAGTCCATGCTCGTGGAGATGGTTAAGCTCTCCCCAGGGCTGGCAGAGCCAGACCATCGTGGCAAAAACCGCCACCAACGATGGTGTCTGTAAAATACGAAACATCTGCTATCTGAGTAGGGTAAAGGGACAGACATCCCTTGGAGGTCACTTTAGAGCAAGGGCTCTTAAACCTGGAAGTATCTGGACTCCTAGGGGTCCACAGGGGAGCTGTTGACCCTTAAAATTATAAGCAGCAATCCTGTTTTGTGTAACATTTTATTTATCTTTTTAGTCTTTGAGCCCTTCACCCATTATTTCCACACCCCACCCCCGCCTCTGGCAACACCAATCTGTTCTCTGTATCTATGAGCTTGCTTTTTAAAAAAAAAAAAAATTCCACATATAAGAGAGATCATATGGTATTTGTCTCTCTCTGTATGACTTCTCTAACTTAGCGTAATGCCCTTGAGGTCCGTTCACGTTGTCGCAAATGGCAAGATTTCATTCTTTTTGACCGTATATATGTGGGATTATTTATGATCTCTTTGTGTTCATCTTATTTGGAGCCCTATGGGCTTCCTGGAGCTGGGTGTCTAGTTCCTTCCCCAGGTTAGGGAACCTTTCAGTATTTCTTCAAACAGGATTTCTGCCCCTTTCTCACTTTCTTTTCCTTCTGGGACCTATGTAATGCAAGCCCTTTAATCTAGCAGCACTTTTTTTCCTTCTCTGATTAGGTGAGTTCCACTGCCCTGACTTCTAATTCACTGAGCCTTTGTTTGCTTCATGTAGTCTGTTGTTGAACACCTTAACAATTTTCAGTTAATGTGTTCTTCCTTCAGCTCTGTGACTTCTATTTGGTACTTTTAAATATTTTCTATCATCACTTTGTTGAATTTCTCACTCTGTTCACCCATCTTAATTCATCCATGCTGAATTTCTAAAAGCTCTCAGGGAACGCCAATGTTATTGGTCCATGGACCACGCTTTAAAGAGTAGCAAGGCTTGAGGCGTTACAAATTACAGGGAACTGCTTGATCTCAAAATCCTTTTAATATAATTTTTTATACATTTATTTTATTTTTGGCTGCGTTGGGTCTTCGTTGCTGTGCTCAGGCTTTCTCTAGTTGCGGCGAGCTGGGGCTACTCTTCATTGTGGTGCACAGGCTTCTCATGGCGGTGGCTTCTCATTGCGGAGCATGGGCTCTAGGTACGCGGGCTCAGTAGTTGTGGCTTGCGGGCTCTAGAGCGCAGGCTCATTAGTTGTGGCGCACGGGCTTAGCTGCTTCACGGCATGTGGGATCTTCCCGGACCAGGGCTCGAACCTGTGTCCCCTGCATTGGCAGGCGGACTCTCAACCACTGCACCACCAGGGAAGCCCCCCCCTCTTAATATTTCTGCATTGGTGACATACTGTTGGGATGTGATTCAAACTATAGATGCCCACCAAACCTCCATATTCCACTCCTGTAAGAATGAAAATGATAATAGTTTCTGACAAGAAAATCCTTTTGGAAGAGTGTCATTCAAAGATCTATTCCTTCATCTTCCTGCCTCTTTGAAGTCTTTGAAAACCATGCTGGTTTTAGTCTAAGTAGAACTAAGACCACCTTAACAACCTGGCTTCATGTAATAATTCAACTTTCTTCTTTTAATCCAACATACATTTATGAGGCACCTGTCTTGGGTAGGGAATGTGTTCCATAAAAGCGTATGTGAAAGGATGATGGCAAAAACAGCCCTGGAATGTTTGCAGGAGAATTATATGAGAGGTTGAATTATAAATGTGGCTGTAAAACATGTGCCACATCATGAGAAATATTGTAAGCTGTCTGAGGAGTCTGCTGTCTGAGGAGTTTGGATTTTCTTACGAATGCCACTTTGTTGGGGTGGGGGAGGGGAGGCACCTAGAAAGGTTTTTAAGTGGGAGTGTCACGATCAGAGTTACTCTTTAGAAAGATTATTCTGTCAGCAGTACAGTAATTGAATTGGAAAGTGAATAGACTGGAGAAAGTAATCTAGGTAACAAGTTTTGCTGATCAAAATGAAGGCACTGGGCAGTGGAAATGGAGAGGAGATTCTATGAAAGTATGATTCACATGGCTGCAGTGGTGCCTTGACAGGGCTAAAAGGGAGGGAGCTAAGATGAGTCTCGGGTTTATGGACTGAACATAAAGATAAGAATTTGTTTTGAAGATGTTTTGTATGAGACGTTTGTGAAATATCCAAATATATATGTTCGTTAAGCAGGTGGATATATAGATCTGTGACTTAAAAGAGAGCTGTGCTAAACACTATCCATTTGAAAGTCATCAGTAGACCAGTGGTGGCTAGGAGTCATAGGTAGCCTAACCCAAGGGGAGGGAAAGCATGAGATGAAAAGGCTTAGGGCAGAACCCTGAGGGACACTGCAGGAAGAGGAGGAAAAAAAGGAATTAAACTGCAGGAAAGGAGAAAAAAAAAGAACTTAGAAAATGTATTCACAGAGACCAACAAAGGAGTTTCCAGAAAGGAAAAAGGGTCAGTAGTATCAAAATGTGTCAAAAAGAACAAACAAGACAGAGTGAGAATTGGCAGTACCCAATGGAACTTGACTTACAGGCTGCACTGGTGACCCTGTGAAGGGCAGTTTCAGTGTGGCAACTGGCACTGAAGTCAAACCAGCGGTGAGTAGAGAAACAAATGAGAGTGGAAGAAATAGGGCTCCCGGAGACATATCACTCCTTCAAGAATTCCCAGTTGTGGTCAAAAGACATCAGCAAAATGGCAGACTAGGCAGCTCTAAGTCCTCATTCACACACAGAAACATCAAAAAGCAACTGGAAACTGGCTCAACTAATCTTATAGGAATTCTGAAAAAGTCAGAGGTCTACAGCAACCTAGCCAGTGCCCAATAAAGAAAATTGCCCCCCGTCTTTATTGGAGTATAATTGCTTTACAATGTTGTGTTAGTTTCTGCTATACAACAGAGTGAATCAGCCATATGCATACATATGTCCCCATATCCCCTCCTTCTTGAGCCTCCCTCCCACCCTCCCTACCCCACCCCTCAAGGTCGTCGCAAAGCATCGAGCTGATCTTCCTTTGCCATGTAGCAGCTTCCCACTAGCTATCGATTTTACATTTGTTAGTGTATATATGTCAATGCTACTCTCTCACTTTGTCCTAGCTTCCCCTCCGCCCCCCCCCCACCCTGCCTTGTCCTCAAGTCTGTTCTCTATGTCTGTGTCTTTATTCCTGCCCCTAGGTTCATCAGTACCATTTTTTTAGATTCCATATATATGCGTTAGCATACGGTATTTGTTTCTCTCTTTCTGACTTACTTCACTCTGTATGACAGACTCTAGCTCCATCCACCTCACTACAAATAACTAACTCAATTTCGTTCTTTTTTTATGGCTGAGTAATATTCCATTGTATACATGTGCCACATCTTCTTTATCCGTTCATCTGTCGATGGACACTTAGGTTGCTCCCATGTCCTGGCCATCGTAAATAGTGCTGCAATGAACACTGGGATGCATGTATGTTTTTGAATTATGGTTTTTCTCAGGGTATATAGCATGGCAGTTTTGGTCTAGAGGCAGCAGTAGCCCATTTTCCTCCCACCATCTGTAGGGAGCAGAGAAGATCCTATTTGCAGTATGTAATGTTCTATCCTGTCTGTCAGAGGGCTACCTGAAGGACTGGTCTCTGTCTCATCTAACTCAGGTATCAAGTGGCAGCCGCTACTTGTGAAAGCTGCAAGGGGACTACAGACACTTGGGGCAGGAGATTACAGATGGAGACATACAGTAGACCACCTAAGGCTCTGGGGACAACCTGGGGTGAGACCATCTTGGAAATTAAGACATTCAAAAGCAGCCATATATAAAGGGGGATTCTGAAAGTCACAAGCAGGCCCAGGCAAGACATATGCTCAGGAAAGGTCTGAGAAGACCTTAAGCTTTCATCTCAGGCTGATCCCGAGGTTCAGAGAACACCCAGTTAAGCAGTGAAGGTGTGCACAGGCACAGAGAAAGTATATTCAAAGACTGGGAGAGATGTCTGTTTTTTTCAATGCCCAATTTCCACTGGGAGAGATGTCTGTTTTTTTCAATGCCCAATTTCCAAGACTAAATCATAAGCACTTCAAAGAAACAGGAACTCATGGCCCATTCAAGGAAGAAAGTGAAGTGGCAGAACCAGCCCTGAAGAAGCAGGGCATCAAATGTATTAAACAAAGACTTTAAAACAACCATCATGACATGTTAAAAGATCTAAAGAAAAACATGAATAAAGAACTAAAGGAAATCAGAAAAAATGATATTAACAAAGAGTAATTATAAAAGGAAACTAAACAAATTGTGGAGCTAAAAAATACAATATCTGAATTGAAAATTTCACTGGCAGAGTTCAACAGCAGGTTTGAGTGCACAGAAGAAACAGTTAGCAAACCTGAAAACAGGACAGTTGAAATTATTGAGTCTAATGAGCTGAAAGAAAAGACATGACAATGGGACCAACATATACACAGGTAGGAGTCCCAGAAGAAGGAGAGAAAGGGGCAGCGAGACCATTTGAAGAAATAATTGCCAAACATTTCCCAAATTTGATGAAAGATACAAATCTAAAAATCCAAAAAGCTCAACAAATTCCACGTAGAATAAACTCAAAGGGAGCCACACTGAGATACAGTATAATGAAATTGTCTTACAAATAAACACAAAGAATCTTGAAATCAACAAGATAGACTCATCAGGTACAAGGGATCCTCAAAAAGATTAGCAGATGATTTCTCAGCAGAACCCTTGCAGGCCAGAAGGTGGTAGGAGAATGATATCTTTAAAGTGCTGAAAAGAAAAAAAATAAACTATGTACCTAGAATTCTATATCCAGTGAAACTGTCGTTCAGAAATGAGGGTGGACTTAAGATATTTGCAGATAAGATGAGAGGGAGTTTATTACCACTATACCTGACTATAAGAAACATGAGAGACCCTCAGGTTAAAATGAAAGGATGCAAGACAGTAACTCCAAGCCATAAGATATAAAGATTGCCAGCAAATGTAAATACGTGAGCAAATGTAAAAACATGAGCAAATATAAAAATTAGTATTATACTTTTGGTATGTAACTCCACTTTTTATTTTTATTCTCTATAGGATTTTGCATTAAAAACAATTATATATCTGTAAGTGGATATGCAGTGTATAAAGATGTAACTTTTATATTATTAACATATAGGAAAGGGGACAGAGCTCTATAGGAATAGAGTTTGTGTGTGTGGTTGAAGTTAAGTTGCTATAAATTAAAACTAGATTGTTATACCTTTAGAATGTTATACGTAATTCCAAGAGCAACGACAAATTAAATACCTACAGACTATACTCAAAAAAAACCCCCAAACCAAAACATCAGCTAAACACTAAGGAAGGCAGTAATGAAGGTAATGAATGGGGGAAGCTGTAAGACACCTAAGACAAATAACAGGGGGAAAAGTAAGTCCTTCCTTATCAGTAATTACTTTAAATGTAAATGGAAAAAACAAGCCTCTCCAATCAAAAGGCATAGATTGGCAATCTATCTACAAGAGACTCACTTTATTATTTTTAATGTATTATAGTTGACTTACAATGTTGTGTTTCTGGTATACAGCAAAGTGATTCATATATGTATATATATATAATTTTTCATATTCTTTTCCATTATAGGTTATTACAAGATATTGAATATAGTTCCCTGGGCTATACAGTAGGTCCTTCTTGTTTATCTATTTTTAAATAGTTTAATTTTAAAAATTTATTTTATATTGGAGTATAGTTGATTTACAATGTTGTGTTAGTTTCAGGTATACAGAAAGTGATTCAGTTATACATATACCCGTTCTTTTTCACATTCTTTTCCCATAGGTTATTACAGAATATTGAGTAGAGTTTCCTGTGCTATACAGAAGGTCCTTGTTGGTTATCTATTTTAATTTTAAATATAGCAGTGTGTACATGTCAATCGCAAACTCCCAATCTATCCCTCCCCCACCCCACCCTTCCCCCCTGGTAACCATAGGTTTGTTTTCTAAGTCTGTGAGTCTGTTTCTGTTTAGTAAATAAGTTCATTTGTATCATTTTTAAAGATTCCTCATATAATCAATATCATATGATATTTGTCTTTCTCTGATTTACTTCACTTAGTATGATAATCTCCAGGTCCATACATGTTGCTGCAAATGACATTATTTCTTTCTTTTTAACGTCTGAATAATATTCCATCGTATATATGTACCACGTCGTCCTTATCCATTCCTCTGTTGATGGACATTTAGGTTGCTTCCATGTCTTGGCTATTGTAAGTAGTGCTGCAATGAATATTGGGGTGCATGTATGTTTTTGAATTGCAGGATAATATGGTAGTGCTATTTTTAGTTTTTGAAGAAACCCACATACTGTTCTCTATAGTGCTTGTACCAATTTACATTCCCACCAACAGTGCAGGAGGGTTCCCTTTTCTCCACACCCTCTCCAGCATTTATTGTTTCTATACTTTTTGATGATGGCCATTCTGCTGGTGTGAGGTGATATCTCATTGTAGTTTTGATTTGCATTTCTCTAATAATTAGTGATGTTGAGCATCCTTTCATGTGCCTGTTGGCCATCTGTATGCGTTCTTTGGAGAGATGTCTAATTAGGTCTTCTGCCCATTGTTTGATTGGGTTGTTTGTTTTTTTTAATATTGAGCCCCGTGATCTGTTTGTGTGCTTTGGAGATTAATCCCTGTGGGTTGCATTGTTTGCAAATATTTTCTCCCATTCTGTGGGTTCTCTTTTCATTTTGTTTATGGTTTCCTTTGCTGTACAAAAGTTTTTGAGTTTAATTAGGTCCCATTTGTTTATTTGTGTTTTTATTTCGATTACTCTAGGAGACAGACAGATAGAAAAAGATACTGCTGTGATTTATGTCAGACTGTTCTGCCTGTGTTTTCCTCTAAGGGTTTTATGGTGTCTAAGTCTTTCCGTTTATTTTTGTGTATAGTGTTAGAGAATCTTCTGATTTCATTCTTTTGCATGTAGCTGTCCAGTTTTCCCAGCACAACTTACTGAAGAGACTATCTTTTCTACATCGTCCAATTAATTGACCATAGATGCGTGGGTTTATTTCTGGGCTTTCTTTCCTGTTCCGTGATCTGTATTTCTGTTCTGGTGCCAGTACCATACTGTTTCAATGACTAACTTTCTGGTATGATCTGAAGACAGGAAGCCTGATTCCTCCAGCTCCGTTTTTCTTTCTGAAGATTGCCTTGCCTATTTGGGGTCTTTTGTGTCTCCATACTAGTTCTGTGAAGAATGCCACTGGTAGTTTGATAGGGATTGCACTGAATCTGTAGATTGCCTTGGGTAGTACAGTCCTTTTGTCAATATTGATTCTTTCAATCCGAGAACATGGTATATCTTTCCACCTGTCTGTGTCATCTTTGATTTCCTTCATCAGCATCTTACAGTTTTCAGAGTACTGGTCTTTGGTCTCCTTAGGTAGGTTTATTCCTAAGTAAGTATTTTATTCTTTTTGATGAGATGGAAAATGGGATTGTTTCCTTATATCTCATTCTGACCTTTCATTGTTAGTGTATAGGAATGCAAGAGACTTCTGTGTATGAATTTTGTATCCTGCAACTTTACCAAATTCATTGATGAGCTCCAATAGTTTTCTGGTAGCATCTTTAGGATTTTCTATGTATAGTATCATGTCATCTGCAAATAGTGACATTTTCACTTCTTCTTTTCCCATTTGGATTCCTTTTATTTTTCTTCTCTGACTGCCACAGCTAGGACTTCAGGATTATGTTGAATTGAAGTGGCAAGACAGGACATCCTTTGTCTTCTTCCTAATCTTACAGGAAATGCTTTCAGTTTTTGACCATTGAGTATGGTGTTAGCTGTGGGTTTGTCATATGTGGTCTTTATTATGTTGAGGTAGGTTCTCTCCATGCCCACTTTCTGGAGAGTTTTAATCATGAATGGATGTTGAATTTTATCAAAAGCTTTTTCTGCATCTACTGAGATGATCATATGGTTTTTTTATTCTTCAATTTGTTGATGTGGTGTATCACACTGATTGATTTGCGGATATTGGAAAAAACCTTGAATCCCTGGGATAAATGTCACTTGATCATGGTATACAATCCTTTATTGTTGGATTCAGATTGCTAGTATTTTGGTGAGGTTTTTTGCATTTATGTTCATCAGTGATCTCGGCCTGTAATTTTCTTTCTTTTGTGGTATCTTTGTCTTGTTTTGGTATCCTGGTGACCTCACAGAATGAGTGTGGGAGTATTCCTTCCTCCGTGATTTTTTGGAATAGTTTCAGGAGGACAGGTGTTAACTCTTCTCTAAATGTTTGATAGAATTCACCTGTGAAGCAGTCTGGTCTTGGACTTTTGTTTCGTGGAAGTTTTAAAATCACCGTTTCAGCATTTGTGATTGGTCTGATCATCTTTTCTATTTCTTCTTGGTTCAGCCTTGGGAGAGTGTGCCTTTCTAAGAATTTGTCCATTTCTTCTACGTTGTGCATGTTAATGGCATAGAGTTGCTTGTAGTACTCTTATGATCCTTTGGATTTCTGTGGTGTCCGTTGTAGCTTCTCCTTTTTCATTTCTAATTTTATTGATTTGAGCCCTCTTCCTCTTGATGCATCTGGCTAAAGGATTATCAATTTTATCTTCTCAAAGAACCAGCTTTTTGTTTCATTGATCTTTTCTATTGATTTCATTTATTTCTGCTCTGATCTTTATGATTTCTTTCCCTACTAACTTTGGGTTTTGTTTGTTCTTCTTTCTCTAGTTGCTTTAGGTGTAAGGTTATAAGGTTAGGTTGTTTATATGAGATTTTTCTTGTTTCCTGAGGTAGGATTGTATTGCTGTAAAATTCCCTCTTAGAACTGCTTTTGCCACATTCCATAGGTTTTGGATTGTCAGGGTTTTTTTTGTTGTCATTTGTCTCTAGGTATTTTTTGATTTCCTCTTTGATTGATTTCTTCAGTGATCCATTGGTTGTTTAGTAGCATATTGTTTAGCCTCCATGTGTTTGTGTTTTTTCTGTAATTGATTTCTAATCTCGTAGCATTGTTTCAAAAACGATGCTTGATATGATTTCAGTTTTCTTAAATTGATCACAAACATGATCAAGTTTATAGCAATACAGTATACAAGGAAATAATGTCATTTGCAGCAATGTCATTTGGAGATTATCAGTCATACTAAGTGAATAAATCAGAGAAAGACAAATACCATATGATATTGATTATATGAGGAATCTTTAAAAATGATACAAATGAACTTATTTACTAAACAGAAACAGACTCACAGACTTAGAAAACGAACCTATGGTTACCAGGGGGGAAGGGTGGGGTGGGGGAGGGATAGATTGGGAGTTTGGGATTGACATGTACACACTGCTATATTTAAAATTAAAATAGATAACCAACAAGGACCTTCTGTATAGCACAGGAAACTCTACTCAATATTCTGTAATAACCTATGGGAAAAGAATGTGAAAAAGAACGGGTATATGTATAACTGAATCACTTTCTGTATACCTGAAACTAACACAACATTGTAAATCAACTATACTCCAATATAAAATAAAAAATTAAAAAGAAAGTTCTCAAAGTACCTAACTTTAGCCCTCAAGGAACTGAAATAAGAAGGGCAAACTAAACCCAAAGCTAGTAGAAGAAAAGGAATAGAGAAACAGTAGAGAAAATCAGGGAAACCAAAAATTAGTTCTCCCTAAAGATCTACAAAATAGACTTTAGCTACATTGACTACGAACAAAATAGAGCATTCAAATTATTAAAATCTGAAATGAAAGTGTCAACATTACTACTGATTTTATAGGAATTTAAAAAATATTAAATGAGAGTACTATGAACAACTATACACCAATAAATTGGATAACCTAGATGTAATAATGGACAATTTCATAGGAACATACAACCCACCAAGACTGAATCATGAAGAAATAAAAATATGACTAGACCTATGAGTGGTAAGGAGATTGAATCAGTAATCAAAGACTGCCCAACAAAGAAAAGCCCTGTACCAGAAAGCCTCACTGGTGAGTTCTACCCGATACTTAAAAAAATAATTTATACCAATTTTTCTCAAACTCTTCCTGAAATTTGAAGGGGAGGGAACACTAACACTCCCTAACTCATTCTATGAGGCCAGCAATACCCTGATACCAAAGCCAGACAAAGCTGCTATAAGAAATGTAAAGAATAATATCATCTCTTCTGATTATTGATGATGAAATCCCGAATACTAGCAAATCAAATTTAGCAGCATAATAAAAGGAATAAACACCAGGAAGAGGTAGGATTTATTTTTGGAATGTAAGGCTGTTTCAACATACGAAAATCACTATAATATACCACATTAGCATAATGAAGGGAAAAAACACATGATCATCACAGCAGATGCAGAGAAAGCACTTGACAAAATTCAACACCCTTTCATGATAAAAACACTAAAAAACTAGGAGTAGAAAGAGACTACTGCTACCTCAAAATAATAAAGAAAGACCATATATGAAAAACCCACAACTAACATCATCCTCAATAGTGAAGACTAAAAACTTCTCCCCTAAGATGAGGAACAAGAACGCAGTGTTGAGCATTCTTGGACATAGTATTAGAAGTTCAGAGCAATTAGCCAAGAAAAAAAAGAAAAAAGCCATCCAAGTTGGAAAGGAGAAGAAGCAAAATTATCACCGTTCACAGAGATACATTAAAAACCCTCAAAATCCCAATGAATGAACTCAAAGTTGAAGGATACAAAATCAGTTGCACTTCTATAAATGAATGATGAACAATCTGAAAAGGAAATTAAGAAAACAATTCCATTTATGATAGCACTAAGAATAAAATACCTAGGAATAAACCAAAGAGGCAAAAGACTTGTACATGGAAAACTATAAAAAGAAATTAAAGACACATAGCCGAAACAATCTTGAAAAAAAAAAGTTGGAGGTCTTAAACTTCATGATTTTAAAACTTACTATAAATTCAGAGTAGTCAAAACAGTGTAGTTCTAGCACGCAGACAGATACGTGGACCAGTGGAATAGAATAGAGAGCCTAGAAACAAACTTGCATATATAGTCAGATGAAGTATGCCAAGATCTCTTAATGGGGAAAGGACAGTCTTTTTAACAAATGGTTCTGGCAAAACAATATCCACATGCAAAAGAATTAGGCTGGATCCTTACTTTACACCATATAAAAATTGTCTCAAAATGGATCAAAGACTTAAATGTAAGAGTTAAAAGTATAAAACTGTTTGAAGAAAACAGAGGGGAAGAGCTTCAGGTTATTGGATTTGGCAATCATTTCTTGACTATGACACTAAAAGCACAGGCCACAAGAAAAAATTAGATAAGCTGGACATCATCATAATTAAAAGCTCTTCTTCATCAATGGACACTACCAAAAGAGTGAAAAGGCAACCTACAGAATGGGAGAAAATATTTGCAAATCATAAATCTGATAAAGGATTAATATTCAGAATATATCAAGAAGCACAACTCAAACACAAAGCCTTGAATAGACATTTCTCTAAAGAAGATGTATGAATGGGCAATACACACATGAAAGTATGTTCAACATCACTAGTAGGTAGGGAAATGCAAATCAAAACCACAGTGAGATACCACTTCACATTCACTAGGATGTCTACTATCAAAAACCCAGAAAATAACAAGCATTGAATATTTGGGAAAATTGGAACTTTGGTGCACTGCTGGTGAGAATGTAAAATGATACAGCTGCTATAAAGAATAGTATGGCAGTTCCTCAAAAATTAAACATAGAATGACCATATGATTTAGCAATTCCACTTCTGGGCATATACTCAAAAGAATGAAAGCAGGAACTCGAACAGATACTATACAAACATGTTCATACTAGCATTATTCATGATAGCCAAACGATGGAAACAACCCACATGCCCAGTGACAGATGGATGCATAAACAAATGTGATATATACTTATACTGGAACATTATTCAGCCTTAAAAAGGAATGAAGTTCTTATACACGCTACAACATGGATGAATCTTGAAAACATTAAAGTGACAGAAGCCAGATACAAAGGGACAAATACTGTATGATTCCACTAAACTAGTGTAGTCAAATTCATAGAAACAAAGTAGAATAGTGGTTACCAGGGATGGGGAGAAAGGGATAATGGGGAATTATTGTTTAATGGGTACAGAGTTTAGTTTGGGATGATGAAAAAGTTTTAAAGATGGATAGTGGTGATAGTACAACAATATGAATGTACTTAATGCCACTGAATTGTACACTTAAAATAGTTAAAATGTTATGTATATTTTATCACAATAATAATTTAAAGAAACTGTGTCAGGGGGGCATTTTTACATTTTCCCTACCCTTTGTGTGTTTGTGAACAACACTGTCATGCTGGATCCTTCAGAGCCTTACTCTTTTATCTTCTCAGTTCATACCTCCTAGCATCACCTGGTCAGACAAAAAGATGTGGTTGGCAAGACTTTGGTATACTTGGCCGTAGCAGGAGGAGCAGTAGCTGGCTTTGGACATATTTGCCTGACCAAGAGGACTGCTTTTACCTTGAGTCCTTCTTCAGTGGTTGGTAGCCTTCCAGGTTCTTTAAGCATTTGGTGAAACCTGGAGCCTCTTGGTAAAAAAATGTCAATAAACACAAGATTTGGGGTTCCAGTTTAAGGTGATGATACAGGAAAATCCTGAATTTACCTCCTCCCACAGATACGCTGAGTCTACATCTACATATGGAACAATTTCTTCTTAAAAAATCCTAAAGGCTGCCTGAGTGACAACCACACATTAGGCAAACAAGAAGAAAACCTCATCAAAGCAAGTAGGACGGACTGGGAGGTGACCAACAATTGGGAGAAAACTCAAAACCTGGAGCTTCTCCCCAAGGAGCAAAGGGTTCAAACTCCACATTGGGCACCTTTATCTGAGAGATGAGCCCCCCCAAACATCTAACTTGGAAAACCAGTGGGGCTCACAGCTTACGTCCCAGGACCCAGCTCAGAGACAGCTGATCATACCCAGATTTAAAGTGAAGGAGGCTCACCTGCTTATATTTAAGCATCAGCCTGAGGGCAGATTTCTAATTTAACACACAAATCTAGAAGCCTGCTGGAGCACTCTCCAGGACTGAGACTTGTGGGCACCATCTTCACACTCTCCTTTTGCCATGTTCCAGAGCACCAGTATCTCCTGGAAGGGAGCTTTCACATGCATTTGGTGCCCCAGTCTTTGTGGCTGCTGCCCAGGGAAGGCCTCTTGACTGCCTGGTTCTGGAGGCTAGGGGAGTTTGAATTCTTGGTCCCAAGGAGCTGTAATAATCAATGTCACCCCACAAGGAGCCCATACCCCTGTCTGCTGCCAGGGGACACCACTACATAGCCTGACTCTTGACAGCCAGTGGGGCTTATGCTTGTGGGTCCTACAGGACTGTAACCAATGGAGAAAAGCTTTCTTAAACAGCTATCACCCCTAGGGCTCAGCAAGAGGCAACAGAGCCAGAACCTTGGTATATCTGTGAAGGAGCCTTATTAGCCAGTCATCATGGCTGCAGTCTGAGAGGTAGACTTCCAATTAAACACGCATCTAGGGACTGACTGTAATCCTTTCTAGAGACCTCAGAGGGTAGGCACTAACTTTGCAGTCTCCCTCTGCTGTGCTCCAGAGCACGTGTTTCCTGGAGGGGAGCTTTACATGCAGCTGGTACCCTGGTTTTTATGTCTGGTGCACTAGTTTTTGCAGCTGCCACTCCAGGGATGCCCCTTGATTGCCTGGCTCAGGTGATCAGGGGAGCTTGAATTTCGGTGTCCCATGGGACTGTGGCAATCGGACAGCTGGTTCTTGGAAGGCTGCCACCCCTAGGGCACTATGCAGACAGCAGACTGAGGAACATCCCCCGGCCTTTCTGTGGAGGAATCCTCTTTATTTGTACTGGACCTATGGCCTGAGGGGCAGGCTTCAGGTTTGGCACACATCTATTGGACTACAAAACTACTCTCAAGGAATGTAGGCTGTGGATGCTGTCTTTGCACTCTCCCTCTGCATCGCTCCAGTATCTCTTAGGAAAGAGCTTATACACTCATCTAGACCCCTGATATGTGCAGCTGCCATCCAGGGAATACTACTGATCACCTGGTCAGCGTGAGCTATTAAAAATATAATAGGCTGCTGCGACAAGCACAAGGGTTTGAGAGATGACAAAGAGCTGGGACAGGGTTGAAAGACAGTGTTCACCTCCTACATGAGGCCACTCCTTCAAGACTGGGAGAGGTGGTGGTTTCATCTACAGTATGGAAACCAACACAAAGAGTTAAGCAAGATGAAGAAACAGAAATATGTTCCAAATGAAAGAACAAGATAAAACCTCAGTGTGTGGTGGGGGGTGGGGGAGACCTCAATGAAATAGAGCTAAGGTATTTACCTGAAAAAGAGTTCAAGGTAATGGTCATAAAGATACTCATAAAACTAGGGAGAAGAATGGATGAACACAATGAGAAATTCAACAAAGAGATAGAAAATATAAAAAAGTACCACGGAAGGCACAGAGCTGAAGAATACAGTTACTGAACTGAAAAATACACTACAGGGGTTCAACAGCAGACTAGATGAAGCAGAAGAAAGCATCAGTCAACTCAAAGACAAGGCAGTGGAACTCACCCATCAGCCAAAAAAAAAAAAGAATAAAACCCAGTGAAGATAGCTTAAGGAGCTGTGGGACAACATCAAACACGTTAACATTCAGATCATAGGGGTCACAGAAAAAGAAGATAGAAAGGAGCAGAAAACTTATTTCAAGACACAATGGCTGAAAACTTCCCTACTCTGGGAAAGAAAATGGACACCCAGTTCCAGGAAGCCCAGAGTGTTCCAAATAAACCCAAAAGAGACATTATAATTAAAGACATAATTAAAACGTCAAAAGTTAAAGACAAGGAGAGAATCTCAAAAGCAGCAAGAGAAAAACAACTTGTTAGGTATAAGGCAATGCCCAGAAGACTACAGCAAATTTTTCAGCAGGATTGGTAGGCTAGAAGGAAGTGGCACAGTATCTTCAAAGTGCTGAAAGAAAAAAACTTCCAATCAAAAATACTCTACCCAGCAAAGTTATCATTCAGGATTGGAGAGAGAGACAGAGAGTCATCGGCAGTGTCTAAGCTGAGGTGCTGGTGCAGTCATTTCGCACTAGGAACTCTCATGTGAAGAGCCCAGTGCAGTACCTCCACATGTGGTACCCTATGAGCAAGTGAAACTAGACTAAGCACAAAGGATGAAAAAAAGGATAGACTGGTTGTACTCAGCATAGGCCTGCATGATACAGTGCTTTGCAGCCAAGACAGGAAACATCTCCTGGAAATAAAAATACTTGGGGAGAGTATCTTCGTACTGACACTGTTTAACGCATCACCAGAGGAAGGAACCAAGATGGCGGAGTAGAACGACATGCTCTCACTCCCTCTTGTGAGAATGCCAGAGTCACGGCTAGCTGCTGGGCAATCATCGACAGGAGGACACTGGAGCTAACCAGAAAGGGTACCCCACATCCAAAGACAAAGGAGAAGCCACAATGAGACAGTAGGAGGAGCGCAATCACAGTAAAATCAAATCCCATAACTGCTGGTTCGGTGATACACAGACTGGAGAACACAGACGTCCACCCGCTGGAGTGAAGGTTCTGAGCCCCACATCAGGCTTCCCAACCTGGGGCTCCGGCAATGGGAGGAGGAATTCTTAGAGAATCAGACTTTGAAGCCTAGTGGGATTTGATTGCAGGACTTCGACAGGACTGGGGGAAACAGAGACTCCACTCTTGGAGGGCACACACAAACTAGTGTGCACATCGGGACCCCGGGAAAGGAGCAGTGACCCCAGGGGCGGCTGAGCCAGACCTACCTGCTAGTGTTGGAGGGTCTCCTGCGGAGGTGGGGGGTGGCTGGGGCTCACCATGGGCACAAGGACACTGGCGGTGGAGGTTCTGGGGGGTGCTCCTTGGTGTGAGCCCTCCCAGAGTCTGCCATTGGCCCCACCAAAGAGCCCAGGTAGGCTCCAGTGTTGGGTTGCCTCAGGCCAAACAACCAACAGGGAGGGAACCCAGCCCCACCCAACAGCAGTCAAGCGGATTAAAGTTTTACTGAGCTCTGCCCACCAGAGCAACAGTCAGCTCTACCCACCACCAGTCCCTCCCATCAGGAAACATACACAAGCCTCTTACATAGCCTCATCCACCAGAGGGCAGACAGCAGAAACAAGAAGAACTACAATCCTGCAGCCTGTGGAACTAAAACCACATTCACAGAAAGATAGACAAGATGAAAAGGCAGAGGGCTATGTACCAGATGAAGGAACAAGATAAAACCCCAGAAAAACAACTAAATGAAGTGGAGAAAACAACTAAATGAAGTGGAGATAGGCAACCTTCCAGAAAAAGAATTCAGAATAATGATAGTGAAGATGATCCAAGACCTCGGAAAAACAATGGAGGGAAAGATCGAGAAGATACAAGAAATGTTCATCAAAGACCTAGAAGAATTAAAGAACAAACAGCAATGAAGAATACAATAACTGAAATGAAAACCACACTAGAAGGAATCAATAGCAGAATAACTGAGGCGGAAGAACGGATAAGTGACCTGGAAGACAGAATGGTGGAATTCACTGCTGCAGAATACGATAAAGAAAAAAGAATGAAAAGAAATGAAGACAGCCTAAGAGACCTCTGGGACAACATTAAATGCAATAACATTCGCATTATAGGGGTCCCAGAAGGAGAAGAGAGAGAGAAAGGACCAGACAAAATATTTGAAGAGATTATAGTCAAAAACTTCCCTAACATGGGAGAGGAAATAGAGCCACCCAAGTCCAGGAAGCGCAGAGAGTCCCAAACAGGATAAACCCAAGGAGAAACACGCCGAGACACATAGTAATCAAATTGGCAAAAATTAAAGACAAAGAAAAATTATTGAAAGCAGCAAGGGAAAAACGACAAATAACATACAAGGGCACTCCCATAAGGTTAACAGCTGATTTCTCAGCAGAAACTCTACAATCCAGAAGGGAGTGGCATGATATACTTAAAGTGGTGAAAGGGAAGAACCTACAACCAAGATTACTCTACCCAGCAAGGATCTCATTCAGATTCGATGGAGAAATCAAAAGCTTTACAGACAAGCAAAAGCTAAGAGAGTTCAGCACCACCAAACCAGCTCTACAACAAATGCTAAAGGAACTTCTCTAGGCGGGAAACACAAGAGAAGAAAAGGACCTACAAAAACAAACCCAAAACAATTAAGAAAATGGTCATAGGAAGATACATATTGATAACTACCTTAAGCGTGAATGGATTAGATGCTCCAACCAAAAGACACAGGCTTGCTGAATGGATACAAAAACAAGACCCATATATATGCTGTCTACAAGAGACCCACTTCAGACCTAGGGACACATACAGACTGAAAGTGAGGGGATGGAAAAAGATATTCCATGCAAATGGAAATCAAAAGAAAGCTGAAGTAGCAATACACATATCAGATAAAATAGACTTTAAAGTAAGGAACGTAACAAGAGACAAGGAAGGACACTACATAATGATCTAGGATCAATCCAAGAAGAAGATATAACAATTATGAATATATATGCACCCAACATAGGAGCACCTCAATACATAAGGCAACTGCTAACAGCTATAAAAGAGGAAATCAGCAGTAACACAAAATAGTGGGGTTACTTTAACACCTCACTTACACCAATGGACAGATCATCCAAAATGAGAATAAATATGGAAACAAAAGCTTTAAATGACACAATAGACCAGATAGATTTAATTGATATTTATAGGACATTCCATCCAAAAACAGCAGATTACACTTTCTTCTCAAATGCACACGGAACATTCTCCAGGAGAGATCACATCTTGGGGTCACAAATCAAGCCTCAGTAAATTTAAGAAAATTGAAATCATATCAAGCATCTTTTCTGACCACAAAGCTATGACATTAGAAATGAATTACAGGAAAAAAAACGTAAAAAACACAAACACATGGAGGCTAAACAATATGTTACTAAATAAGCAAGAGATCACTGAAGAAATCAAAGAGGAAATCAAAAAATACCTAGAGACAAATGACAATGAAAACATAACGATCCAAAACCTATGGGATGCAGCAAAAGCAGTTCTAAGAGGGAAGATTATAGCTATACAAGCCTACCTCAAGAAACAAGAAAAATCTCAAATAAACAATCTAACCTTACACCTAAAGGAACTAAAGAAGAATTAAAAAAAACCCAAAGTTAGCAGAAGGGAAGAAATTATAAAGATCAGAGCAGAAATAAATGAAATAGAAACAAAGAAAAGAATAGCGAAGATCAATAAAACTAAAAGCTGGTTCTTTGAGAAGATAAACAAAACTGATAAACCATTAGCCAGACACATCAAGAAAAAGAGGGAGAGGACTCAAATCAATAAAATAGAGACGAGAAAGGAGAAGTTACAACAGACACCGCAGAAATACAAAGCATCCTAAGAGACTACTACAAGCAATTCTATGCCAATGAAATGGACAACCTGGAAGAAATGGACAAATTCATAGAAAGTTATAACCTCCAAGACTGAACCAGGAAGAAATAGAAAATATGAACAGACCAATCCAATGTAATGAAATTGAAACTGTGATTAAATATCTTCCAACAAAAAAAGTTCAGGACCAGATGGCTTCATAGGTGAATTCTATCAAACATTTAGAGAAGAGCTAACACCCGTCCTCCTCAAACTCTTCCAAAAAATTGCAGAGGAAGGAACACTCCCAAACTCATTCTGTGAGGCCACCATCACCCTGATACCAAGACCAAAGATACTACAATAAAGTAAAATTACAGACCAATATCACTGATGAATATAGATGCAAAAATCCTCAACAAAATACTATCAAACAGAATCCAACAACACATTAAAAGGATCATACACCATGATCAAGTGGGATTTATCCCAGGGATGCAAGGATTCTTCAGTATATGCAAATCAATCAATGTGATACACCATATTAACAAATTGAAGAATAAAAACCATATGATCATCTCAATAGATGCAGAAATAGCTTTTGACAAAATTCAACACCCAGTTATAAAAAGTCTCCAGAAACTGGGCATAGAGGGAACCTACCTCAACATCATAAAGGCCATATATGACAAACCACAGCAAACATCATTCTCAATGGTGAAAAACTGAAAGCATTTCCTCTAAGATCAGGAACAAGACAAGGATGTCCACTCTCACCACTATTATTCAACATAGTTTTGGAAGTTTTAGCCACAGCAATCAGAGAAGAAAAGGAAATAAAAGGAATCCGAATCGGAAAAGAAGAAGTAAAGCTGTCACTGTTTGCAGATGACATGATACTATACATAGAGAACCCTAAAAATGCCACCAGAAAACTACTAGAGCTAATCAATGAATTTGGTAAAGTTGCAGGATACAAAATTAATGCACAGAAATCTCTTGCATTCCTATATAATAAAGACGAAAATGTGAAAGAGAGATTAAGGAAATATTCCCATTTACCACTGCAACAAAAAGAATAAAATACCTATGAATAAACCTAGCTAGGGAGACAAAAGACCTGAATGTAGAAAACTATAAGACACTGATGAAAGAAATTAAAGATGACACCAACAGATGGAGAGATATACATGTTCTTGCAATGGAAGAATCAATATTGTGAAAATGACTGTACCACCCAAAGCAATCTACAGATTCAATGCGATACCTATCAAATTAGCAATGGCATTTTTTACAGAACTGGAACAAAAAATCTTAAAACTTGTATGGAGACACAAAAGACCCCGAATAGCCATAGCAGTCTTTAGGAGAATAAACGGAGCTGGAGGAATCAGACTCCCTGACTTCAGACTATACTACAGACCTACAGTAATCAAGGCAATATGGTACTGGCACAAAAACAGAAACATAGATCAATGGAACAAGATAGAAAACCCAGAGATAAACCCACGCACCTATGGTCAAGTAATCTATGACAAAGGAGGCAAGGATATACAATGGAGAAAAGACAGTCTCTTCAATAAGTGGTGCTGGGAAAACTGGACAGCTACATGTAAAAGAATGAAATTAGAACACTCCCTAACACCAAACACAAAAATAAACTCAAAATGGATTAGAGACCTAAATGTAAGACCAGACACTATAAAATTCTTAGAGGAAAACATAGGAAGAACACTCTCTGACATAAGTCACAGCAACATCTTTTTTGATCCACCTCCTACAGTAATGGAAATAAAAACAAAAATAAACAAATGGGACCTAATGAAACTTCAAAGCTTTCGCACAGCAAAGGAAACCATAAACAAATGAAAAGAGAACCCTCAGAATGGGAGAAAATATTTGCAAACAAATCAACGGACAAAGGATTAATCTCCAAAATATATAAACAGCTCATGAAGCTCAATATTAAAGAAACAAACAACCCAATCCAAAAACGGGCAGAAGACCTAAATAGACATTTCTTCAAAGAAGACATACTGATGGCCAAGAAGAACATGAAAAGCTGCTCAACATCACTAATTATTAGAGAAATGCAAATCAAAACTACAATGAGGTATCACCTCACACCAGTTAGAATGGGCATCATCAGAAAATCTACAAACAGCAAATGCTGGAGAGGGTGTGGAGAAAAGGGAACCCTCTTGCACTGTTGGTGGGAATGTTAATTGATAGAGCCACTATGGAGAACTGTATGGAGGTTCCTTAAAAAGCTAAAAATAGAATTACCATATGATCCAGCAATCCCACTACTGGGCATATACCCAGAGAAAACCATAATTCAAAAAGACACAGGCACCCCAATGTTCATTGCAGCACTATTTACAACAGCCAGGTCATGGAAGCAACCTAAATGCCCATCGACAGACGAATGGGTAAAGAAGATGTGGTACATATATACAACGGAATATTACTCAGCCATAAAAAGGAACGAAATTGGGTCATTTGTTGAGACGTGGATGGATCTAGAGACTGTCATACAGAGTGAAATAAGTCAGAAAGAGTAAAACAAATATCGTATATTAATGCATGTATGTGGAACCTAGAAAAATGGTGCTGATGAACCGGTTTGCCAAGGCAAAAGTTGAGACACAGATGTAGAGTACAAACGTATGCACACCAAGGGGGGAAAACCGTGGGGCGTGGGGATGGTGGTGTGATGAATTGGGCAATTAGGATTGATATGTATACACTGATGTGTTTATAATTGATGACTAATAAGAACCTACTATGTAAAAAAGTAATAAATTAAAATTAAAAAATTAAAAAAATATATAAATAAAGCATCACCAGAAAAGAAAAAAAAATGGAGAGAGAAAGAGTTTTCCAGATAAGCAGAAGGCAAGGGAGTTATCACTAGTAAACCAGCCTTACAAGAAATGTTAAAGGGACTTCTTTAAGCTGAATAGAAAGGGCAATAATTAGTAACAAGAAAAGATAAACCTCAATAGAAAGGTAAATATATAGAACATGTAGTGGATTAATCACTTAAAAAGCTAGTATGAAGGTAAGAAAACAAACGTGGTAAAAATAACTACTATTACAATAATTCTTTAAGGATACACAAGATAAAAAGATATAAAATGTGACATCAAAATCATAAAACATGGGGAAGGGGTAAGAGTAAAAATGTTAAGCTTTAGAATGGTTTAAGTTTACAACAAACTTCAGTTTTTATCAATTTAAAATAGACTGTTAGGGATATACTCTATAATATATAAGCCTCATAGTAACCACAAAGCAAAAATATAATCACAAAAAATAAAAAAATGGAATATAAGCATACCACTTAAGAAAGTCATCAAACCACAAAGGAAGAAAGCAGTAGCAGAAGAAAGGAACAGAGAGGACTACAAAACAGCCAGAAAGCATTAAATACATACATACCAATATATCTTTAAAGGTAAATGGACTAAATTCTCAATTCAAAAGATAGAGTAGCTGAATGGATAGAAAAAACAAGACCCATGTATATGTTGCTTACAAGAGACTCCCTTCAAACGTAAGAACACACAAACTGAAAATGAAGGGATAAAAGGTATATAAAAAGATATTTCATGCAAATAGAGCCCAAAAGAAACTGGGGGTAGCTATACTTATGACAGTTTTTGTTTAACAGTCTAATTTTTCTGGTATAAGAGACAAGGGAACTGCATAATGATAAAGGGGTCAATCCACAAGAGGCTATAACATTTGTAAATACTTATGCTCCCAACATAGGAGCACCTAAATATATAAAGCCAAATATTAACAGACCTAAGAGGAGAAACAGACAGCAATATAAAAATAGCAGGGGGCTTTAATACCCCACTTATATCAATGGATAGATCATCCAGACAGAGAATCAATAAAGAAACATCAGCTTTAAACAATATGTTAGACCAGATGAATTTAACAGATATATATAGAACATTCCATCCAACAGCAACAGAATACACAGTCTTCTCAAGTGCACATGGAATGCTTCCTAGGATAGATCATATGACAGGCCAAAAAACAAATCTTAATAAATTTAAGGTAGAAATGATATCAAGATTCATTTCTGACCTCAATAGTATGAAACTAGAAATCAATTTCAAGAAGGAAACTGGAAAATTTGCAAATATGTGGAGATTAAACAACATGCTACTGAACATTCAATGGGTCAAAAGAGAAATAAAATATTTTGAGACAAATGAAAATGGGAATATTACATACCAAAACTTGTGGCGTACAGCAAAAACAGTTCTGAGAGGGAAGTTCATGGTGATAAATGCCTACCTCAAGAAACAAAAGTCTCAAACAACCTAACTTTACACCTCAAGGAAATAGAAAAAGAAGAATAAATGAAGGTCAAAATTAGTAGAAGGGAGAACAATAACAAATTTTAGAGCAGAAATAGAGACTAAAAAGCCAATAGAAGAGATCAATGAAACAAAAAGCTGATTCTTTGAAAAGATAAACAAAATTTATAAGCCTTAGTTAGACTCACCAAACAAAAGAGACAGAGGACTCAAATAAAATCAGAAATGAAAGAGGAACTATAACAACTGATACCACAGACATACAAGTATCATAGAGACTACTCTGAACAATTATACACCAACGAATTAGACAACCTAGAAGACATGGATAAATTCCTAGAAACATATAACCTACCCAGACTGAATCACGATGAAATAGAAAATCTGAACAGACCAATACAAGTAAGGAGATTGAGTCAGTAATCAAAAACCACTCAACAAGCAAAAGTCCAGGACCAGACAGCTTCACTTGTGAATTCTACCAAACATTCAAAGAAGAATTAATATCAATTCTTCTCGAACTCCTCCAAAAAATACAAGAGGAGGGAACTCTTCCAAACTCATTTTATGAGGCCAGCATTACCCTGAAACTAAAAACCAGACAAGGGTGATGCAGAAAAGAAAATTACAGGTCAATATCCCTGATGAACATAGATGCAAAAATCCTCAATAAAATATTAGCAAAGCAAATTCAACAATACACTAAAAGGATCAAAGACCATGATAAAATGAGACTTGGTCCAGGAATGCAATGATGGTTCAGTATCCACAAAGCAATCAACATGTGATATACCACATTAACAAAATGAAGGATAAAAATCATTTGATCATCTCAATAGGTGGAGAAAAAGCATTTGACAAAATTCAACATCTGTTTATGATAAAAACTCTTAACAAAGTGTATGTAGACAGAATGTACCTTAATATAATAAAGGTCATATATGACAAGTCCACAACTAACATCATACTCAAAAGTGGAAAGCTGAAAGCTTTTCCCGTAAGATCAGGAACAAGACAAGGATGCCCACTCTTGCCACTTTTATTCAACATAGTATTGTCTTTGCAAGAGCAAATAGGCAAGGAAAAAAAAAAGAAGGCATCCAGATTGGAAGGGAAGATGTAAAACTGTCACTATTTGCAGATGACATGATACTATTTATAGAAAATCCTATAGACCGCCACCAAAAAAACTGTTAGAACTAATAAACAAATTCAGTAAAGTTGCAGAATACAAAATCAACACACAAAAATCAATTGCATTTCTATACGTTAATAACAAACTCTCAGAAAGGGAAATTAAGAAAACAATCCCATTTAAAATTACACCAAAAAGAATAAAATACCCAGGAATAAATTTAATGAAGGAGATGAAAGACCTATACACTGAAGACTTATTAATGAAAGAAATTCAGGATGACAAAAATAAATGGAAAGATATTCCATGCTCATAGATTGAAAGAATCAGTATTGTTACAATGTCCATACTACTCAAAGCAGTCTACAGATTCACTACAATCCCTGTCAAAATTCCAATGGCATTTTTCACAGAAATAGAATAAACAATCCTAAAATTTATATGGAATCACAAAAGACCCCAAATAGTCAAAGCAATCTTTAGAAAGAAAACACTGGAGGCATCACTGACTTCAAACTATACTAGTGATAAAAAATTACAGTAATCACAGTATAGTTTTGCATAAAAACAGACACACATATATTGAGCAGAATAGCCCAGAAATAAACCCACGCATATATGGTCAATTAATTTACAACAAAGGAGCCAAGAGTATACAGTGGGGAAAGGACAGTCTCCTCAATAAATGTTGGGGAAACTTGACAGTCACATGCAAAAGAATGAAACTGAACCACTACCTTATACCATACACAAAAATTAACTCAAAATGGATTAAAGACTTGACAGAAAAGGAAAACTGCTAGAAGAAAACATAGGTGGTAAGCTCCTTGACATTGATTTTAGGGATGATTATTTTTAAAGCAAAAATAAAGAAGTGGAACTGTATCAAACTAAAAAGCTTTTGCACAGCAAAGAAAACCTTCAATAAAATGAGAAGGCAACTTATTGAATGGGAGAAAATATTTGCAAATCATATATCTGATAAATGTCTCCTTGACATTGATTTTAGGGATGATTATTTTTAAAGCAAAAATAAAGAAGTGGAACTGTATCAAACTAAAAAGCTTTTGCACAGCAAAGAAAACCTTCAATAAAATGAGAAGGCAACTTATTGAATGGGAGAAAATATTTGCAAATCATATATCTGATAAAGGTTTAATATCTAAAACATATAAAGAACTCATAGAACTCAATAGAAAAAAAATCCAATTTAAAAAGGGGCAGAGGATTGAATAGACGTTTTTTTGAGGAAGACACGCAAATCACCAACAGGCACATGAAAAAAATTAGGTACTCATCATCACTAATCATGAGGGAAATGCATATCAAAACCACAGTGAGATATCACCTCACACCTTTTAGGATGGCTATTATCAGAAAGCCAAGAAATAAGTGTTGGTGAGGATGTGGAGAAAAGGGAACCCCTGTGAACTGTTGGTGGGAATGTAAATAGATGCACCCACTTTGGAAAACAGTATGGAGGGACCTCAAAAAATTAAAAATGAACCAGCAATTCCACTTCTGGGTATTTACCTGAAGAAAATAAAAACACTAATTTGAAAAGATATGTGCACCCCCATGTTCATTAGAGCATTATTTACAATAGCCAAGATATGCAGCCAACCTAAGTGTCCATCAATGGATAAATTGATAAAGAAAATGATATGTGTATACACACACACACACACGTATATAAGTGACACGTGTGTATATACACGCACAGGAATATTAATCAGCAATAAAAAAAAATCTTGCCATTTGTGGCAACACTAATGGACCTGAGGACATCATGCTAAGTAAAATATGCCAGAGAAAGATACCATATGGTCTCATTTATATGTGGAATCTAAACAAAACCAACAAAATAGATACAGAGAACAGACTGGCGGTTGTCATAGTCAGGGGGTGGGTAAAATAGTTAAGGGGATCAAAAGGTACAAGCTTCAAGCTATAAAATAAGTAAGTCATGGAGATGTAATATACAGCATGATGACTATAGTTAATAATACAGTATTGCATATTTGGAAGTTAAATAGACCTTAAAAGTTCTCATCAGAAGAAAAAATGTTTTTAGTAACTGTATAGTGAAGGATATTAATTAGACGTATTGTGGTGATCATTTTGAAATATATACAAATATCAAATCATTATGTTGTACTCCTAAAACTAATATAATGTGAATTATAAAAATAATTCAGTTAAAAATTCAGCATCCAATAGAGGAATCAGGCTCCCTGACTTCAGACTATACTACAAAGCTACAGTAATCAAAACAGTATGGTAGTGGCAGAAAAACAGACATATAGATCAATGGAACAGGATAGAAAGCCCAGAAATAAACCCACGCACCTATGGTCAATTAATCTATGACAAAGGAGGCAAGACTATACAATGGAGAAAAGACAGTCTCTACAATAAGTTGTGCTGGGAAAACTGGACAGATACATGTCAAAGAATAAAATTAGAACACTCGCTAACACCACACACACAAAATAAACTCAAAATGGATTAAAGACCTAAATGTAACACTGGATACTATAAAACTGCTAGAGGAAAACATAGGCAGAACACTCTTTGACATAAATCACAGCAATATCTTTTTGGATACACCACCTAGAGTAATGGAAATAAAAACAAAAACAAATGGGACCTAGTTAAACTTAAAGGCATTTGCATAGCAAAGGAAACCATAAACAAAATGAAAAGGCAACCTACAGAATGGGAGAAAATATTTGCAAGTGATGCAACTGACAAGGGATTAATCTCCAAAATATAGGAACAGCTCATACAGCTCAATATCAAAAAAACAACCCAATGAAAAAATGGACAGAAGATCTAAATAGATATTTCTCCAAAGAAGATATACATATGGCCAAAAGGCACATGAAAGGATGCTCAACATCACTAATTATTAGAGAACTGCAAATCAAAACTACAATGAGGTATCACCTCACACTGGTCAGAAAGGCCATCATCAAAAAGTCTACAGATAATAAATACTGGAGAGAGTGGAGAAAGAAGAATCCTCCTACAACTGTCAGTGGGAATGTAAATTGATGCAGCCACTATGGAGAACAGTATGAAGGTTCCTTAAAAAACTAAAAATACAGCTACCATATGATCCTGCAATCCCACTCCTGGCCATATATCCGGAGAAAACCATAGTTGGAAAAGATACATGCACCCCAGTGTTCATTGCAGCACTATTTACAATAGCCAAGACCTGGAAGCAACCTAAATGTCTATTGACAGAGGAATGGATAAAGAAGATGTGGTATATTTATCAATGGAATACTACTTAGCCATAAAAAGGAAGGAAATAATGCCATTTGCAGCAACATGGAGGGACCCAGAGGTTGTCATACTGAGTAAAGTAAGCCAGACAGAGAACAACAAATATCATATGATATTGCTTATATGTGGAATCTAAAAAAAATTATACAAATGAACTTATATACAAAACAGAAATAGATCCTCAGACATAGAAAAGAAACTTATGGTTACCAAAGGGGAAAGAGGGGGCAGGGATAAATTAGGAGTTTGAGATTAACATAAACACATACTATATATAGAATAGATAACCAACAAGGACCTACTGTATAGCACAGGGGACTATACTCAATATTTTGTAATAACCTGTAAAGGAAAATAATCTGAAAAATATGTATAACTGAATCACTTTGCTGTACACCTGAAACTAAATCAACTATACTTCCATTAAAAAAAAATTCAGCATCCAAAGCTCTATTCCAGACTCACTAGATGAGAATTTGCATTTTTAACAAGATCCATAGGTGATTCACATTAAAGCTTGAGACAAACTTGCCTAGAGAGTTCTAGAAGAAAGAAGAAGGGGGTGAAGAGTGTTAGAGAGGAAGGAAGGAGGAAAGACCTATTTTTCTGTCTTTTAGGAAAAATAATCACTCAGCATGATCAGTGTGCACGTATATGCCCTTGAGTGACCTCAGTGATACAATGCAGAAACATCTCCCACGTGTAGCCAGATCTGTTCCCAATTGTAATTTCACAAACTGCCAATAAGCCTTGAGGGCCTAGAAGCAGAGCTGCCTTGGGCGGAATGAGAGCTATCAGAAGTGGGCTTTTCCAGGTAGGAGAAAGATGATATCCCCCAGGCATGGGAGCAAGGGGGAGCTCATGCCTCTTTGATTAAGAAGCACATGTATTAGGTCACTGGAAATAAGGGGGGGTTGGTAGAGGCCCCAAAAAGGAGCCCCCGGCTGAGCACTGATTTGCCAGTGTTGAGCATTATTCCCAGGCTCACCTGGGACACAATGGCTTATAAGTTGCAAATGAATTCTGTGGCCACATTTTCCCCAAATAACGTTTCATCTTCATTAGAGATGACCACAGTGTATTAACTTAACAGGATGTTCCAAGTGATTGTTTTCCAAATAACACACTTCAGGGTTGGGATGAGGGAACATGAATGCAGTAATGTGTAGATACCAGTTCCAATAAGTTCCAGTTGCCAACTGCCTCCAAGCATTCAGTCACACTATTTCATAGAGTTACACAAATAATTTTGAGCTGTGTGGTTGCTTTGGCATGTCCTCACAGCCAAGCTTAATGGTATGTTTCAGATACTGACCATTCGGAAATTATGCCTGACCAATCAAAACAGTTATCCTACCAATTAGCACGGGCCTCTGACAAACCACAACAGTTGTTCCTACATAGTTGGTAGGTACCAGCTGATTATCAGTCCTGGCAGGCAGCTCTTAGATGCTCAGTAGGTCTCCAGTAAGTTTTGAACCCAGACTTTAGGAAAAACAAGAGTATATACAATTATATCATTTCCCTCAAGCACCACACCAGATTTTTTTTTTTGGTGCCAACAACATTCTAAAACCCAGAAGGAGTCAGATGATGAATAGGACAACTATGCTTTGTCTAAATAGAGGCCCTATCTACCTTCACTGGGCAAAACCTAGGCCTCTAATTATAAATGGGAGTTCCTGACTTGTGCTCAGTCCCACCTGGCCCAGAAATGATGACAGCCCTGCACACTGCACCCTTGGCTGCTTCTGTCATGGGCTGGTGTGTGTCACTGCTCAGGTTTGCTCTTCCTAAAGAAGAACCTTCAGTTTGTGTTGGTCTTTCCTTTCAGTTATAACTAAAACATAAAATTTCCTCTCCAAATGGAGAGTTTCTGTTGTTCCTCCCTCTGTCCAGCTGAGCCATTTCTTCTCTCTCTTGAGCTAAACTGGGACTTTTTTGGTTAACCTCCAACAGGGAATTGAGAGAAAGGAGTTGCTGGTAGCAGCTAGGCTTCAACTCTTCTTGGCCTGGAACAATGGTTCTCTACCCTGACTGCACATTAGAATCATTTGGGGGGCTTCTAAAACATGCCCATGTTTAGATTCCTCTCCTGAGCAATTGACTTAGAGTCACTGGAGAGATTTCTTTAAAAGACCAGTGTCTAGCAAAGACACCACCAAAAAGGAAAATTACAGGCCAATATCTTTGATGAATATAGATGCAAAAATTCTCAACAAAATATTAGCAAACTGAATCCAGCAACACATAAAAAATATCGTAACACCATGACCAAGTGGGATACATCCCAAGTTCACAAGGATGGTTCAGCATATGAAATCAATCAATGTGATAACACCACATAAACAAAAGACAAAAAACACATGATCATCACAATAGATGCAGAAAAAGCATTTGACAAAATTCAACACCCAAAAAACTCTTACCATAGTGGGTATAGAGTGAACATATCTCCAGATAATAAAAGCTATTTATGACAAACCCACAGACAATATGATACTCTATGGTGAAAAGCTGAAAGCCTTCCTGCCAAAATCTGGAACAAGACAAGGATGCCCACTCTCACTTCTTCTATTCAACATAGTATTGGAAGTCCTAGCCACAGCAATCAGACAAGAAAAAGAAATAAAAGGTATTCAAATTGGGGGAACTTCCCTGACAGTCCAGTGGTTAAGACTTCACCTTCCAACGCAGCGGGTGCAGGTTTGATACCTGGTCAGGAAGCTAAGATCCCATGTGCCTCATGGCCAAAGAACCGAAACATAAAACAGAAGCAATATTTTAACAAAATTCAATAAAGACTTTAAAAATGGTCCACATCAAAAGAAATCTTAAAAATAAAAAGGTATCCGAATTGGAAGGGAAGAGCTAAAACTGTCATTATATGCAGATGATATGATACTATATATAGAAAACCCTAAAGGCTCCATACAAAAGCTACTAGAACTGATAAATCCAGCAAGGTAGCAGGATACAAGATTCACATACAGAAATCTGTTGCATTTCTTTACACCAACAACAAAATATCAAAGGGAATGTAAAAGAAACAATACCTTTTAAAATCGCAACCCCCAGAAGAAAATACTTAGGAATAAACCTCACCAAGGAGGTGAAAGACTTATTCGCTGAGACCTATAAAACATTAATAAAGGAAATTAAAGATGACTCAAAGAAATGGAAAGATATCCCATGCTCTTGTATTGGAAGAATTAATATTGTTAAAATGGCCATACTACCCAAAGCCATCTACAGATTTAATGAGATCCATATCAAATTACTCATGACATAGTTCACAGAACTAGGACAGATAATCCTAAAATTTACATAGTACCCTAAAAGACCTAGAATTGCCAAGGCAATTCTGAAGATAAAGAACAAAGCAGGAGGCAAAACCCTCCCAGACTTCAGACAATACCACAAAGCTACAGTAATCAAAACAGCATGGTATTGGCACAAAAACAGTGGATCAATGGAACAGAATAGAGAGCCCAGAAATAAGCCCACACACCTAAGGTCAGTTTATCTTCGACAAAGGAGGCAAGAATATAGAATGGGAAAAAGACAGTCTCTTTCAGCAAGTGGTGCTGGGAAAGTTGGACAGCTGCATGTAAATGGATGGAGTTAAAACACACCCTCTCACCATACACAAAAACAAACACAAAATGGCTTAAAGATTTAAAACATAAGACACGATGCCATAAAACTCCTAGAAGAGAACATAGGCAAAACATTCTCTGACATAAATTGTACAAATGTTTTCTTAGTTCCGTCTCCCAAGGCAATAGAAATAAATACAAAAATAAACAAATGGGACCTAATCAAACTCACAAGCTTTTGCACAACAAAGTAAACCATAAACAAGACGAAAAAACCCTACAGAATGGGAGAAAATATTCACAAACACTGCGACCAACAAGGGCTTAATTTCCAAAATATACAAACAGCTCATACAACTCAACAACAAAAAACAAACAACCCAATCCAAAAAATGGGCAGAAGACCTAAATAGACCTCTCTCCAAAGAAGAAATATGGATGGCCAATAGGCACATGAAAAGATGCTCAACATCACTAAATATTAGAGAAATGCAAATAAAAACTACAGTGAGGTGCCACCTCACACCAGTCAGAATGGCCATCATTAAAAAGTCTACAAGTAACAAATGCTGGAGAGGGTGTGGAGAAAAGGGAACCCTCTTACACTGTTGGTGGGAATGTAAATTGCTACAGCCGCTATGGAAAACAGTCTGGAGGTTCCTAAAAAACTAAAAATAGAGCTACAATATGCTCTAGAAATCCCAGTCCTGGGCACATATTCAGAGAAAACAATACATGCACCCCAATGTTCACTGCAGCACTATTTACAACAGCTAGGACATGGATGCAACCTAGATGGCCATCAAGGGATGAATGGATAAAGAAGATGTGGTACATATATACAATGGAATATTACTCAGCCATAAAAAAGAAAGAATGCCATTTGCAGCAACATGGATGGACCTAGAGATTGTCATACTGAGTGAAGTAAGACAGAGAAAGACAAATATATGATATCACTTATTTGTGGAATCTAAAACAATGGTATAAATGAACTTGTATGCAGAACAGAAATGGAGTCACAGATGTGGAGAACAAACTTGTGGTTACCAGGAGGAAAGGAGGGGGAGGGATAGATTGGGAGATTGGGATTGACATATAGATGCTACTATATATAAAGTAGATAACTAATAAGAACCTACTGTATAGCATAGGGAACTCTACTCAATACTATCTAATGAGCTATATGGGAAAAGAATCTGAAAAAGAATGGATATATGTATATGTGTAGCTGATTCACTTTGCTGTAGAGCAGAAACTGATAAAACATTGTGAATCAACTATACTCCAGTAAAAATTAATTTTAAAAAACGCCAAAAGACACATGCACCCCAATGTTCATTGCAGCACTATTCACAATAGCCAAGACATGGAAACAACCCTAATGTCCATTGACAGATGAATGGATAAAGAAAATGTGGTGCATATATACAATGGAATACTACTGAGCCATAAAAAACAATGAAATAATGCCATTTGCAGCAACATGGATGCAGCTAGAGATTATCATACTGAGTGAAGTAAGTCAGAAGGAGACAAATATCATACGATATCGCTTATATATGGAATCTAAAAAAATGATAGAAATGAACTTATTTATAAAACAGAAAGACTCACAGACTTGAAAAACAAACTTATGGCTAACAAAGGGTTAAGAAGGGGGAGGGATAAATTTGGAATTAACAGATACAGACTACTATATATATGAAATAAATGGTCCCTATATAAATGACAGGGACCTACTGTATAGCACAGGGAACTCAACTCAATATCTTATAGTAACCTATAATAGAAAAGAATCTGAAAAAGAATAAATATATATGCACAACTGAATCACTTTGCTGTACACCTGAAACATTGTAAATCAACTCTACTTCAATAAAAAATAAAAATTAAAAAAGAAAAAGCCCTCTCACCTGGCCCCAGCTGGAGAAGGCCCACTCCACACATAGCTGTTGGTTACAGGCCTGGGTGTCGACTGGCCGTTTGGCAAGCTGTGTGCACATGTCATTGGACACAGGAGTGGAGATCCCAGAGGCTTTCAGCTTCTGGCAGGTCACTCGGCGGGTCTGGACGCCTCCCCCACAGCTCCGGGTACAGGCGGACCAGGAGGTCACCATCCACCTGGAAAGAGGAAGAAGAGTCAGGGCAAAGGGTCAAGACTTGAGGAGGGGGACGATGCCATACACTCTCAGAAAAGGAGCCCCATGCATCTTCCTCCTCTCACCACACAGCAGCTAATTGCAGGGCCATGTCTCTTTTCACAGTATATGCTTGGGGTGGTAGGCTGAAAATCCCCACCCCTCCCCACCGAGATATCTATATCAAATCCCTGGAACTTGTGAATGCTACCTTATTTGGACAAAGGGTGTTTACAGATATAATTAAAGATTTTGAGATGAGGTTGTCCTGCATTATCTGGGTAGGCATTAAATACCATCACATACCCTTATAAGAGAAAGGCAGAGGGAGATTGGACATAGAAAAGGAGAAGACAGTGTGACCACAGGGGCAGAGGTTGGACTGATGTGGCCACAAGCCAAGGGACACCGGGAGCCACCAGAAGCTGCAAGGGCTGAGGAACTGATTCTCTCCCAGCGCTTTATGGAGGGGGTACAGCCCTGCTGACACCTTGATTTTGGACTTCTGGCCTCCACAACTGTAGGAGAATAGATTTCTCTTGTTTTAAGCAACGATGTTTGTGGTAATTTGCTGTGGCAGCCACAGGAAACAAATACCCTTTGGAAATTGACTAAAAAGGCGCAATGTGAAAGAGTTTTCTGAAGATCAGTTGCCTTTTCTTAACATTGGCCCCAAAAGCCGTGAGCTTGCAGATGACACATTCTGGGAAGACAGTCCTTTAGCTGGTTACGCTGCATTGCAGTTCTGGTACTTCCTAATGGCATCCAAGTGTGGGGCAGAGAAGGGACAGTTTCCCAGGGAAGTCAGATCCAAACCTGGGTCGCCCCCTGACCCTGGAGATGGTCTGGGTCTCGGTTAAGCCAAGTTCTGTCTGCTTGTACTCTGTTTTTTCTACGTCGCCTTAACCCATGTCTCATTTGATTTTGTTTAATCCCTCAGAAACCTACGAAGTTCCTTCCAGCTTTCTGGAGCAATTCCCACGCCCATGAGTCACAGTCCATAGGTCTTACATCTCTTAGAGGGCTGCATACGTGGTGACAGTAGTCGTTCTCAGGATGTTAGCTTCTAACTGCAATTCGGGCCCTCAGAAGTGAGACTGACCAGGACTGAGACAAATGGCTTTCCTCATAAAGCCAAGCTGTAAGCTGGGAAACACTCTGAAATCCTTGGTCTGTATACAAAGGTGGAGGGGTTCTCTTTGGATGTTTGTACCCTGGGCTAATTCTCAAAGAAGAGGGGAAGGGGGTGCAGTTTGGGGAAAAGAGTGAGAAAAAAATTTGGTGCTTTCCAGCCATTTAGTTCCATCTAGAGAAAACATTTTGTTTTACTGCCTGAGAAAAAAATTTTTCTAAATGAAGTGGCTGAAACAGCTACCTGGGTCAAAGCGGGACTTCGCAGCGTTATTCAGAAAGCCTACGAGGGCCACACTTGTTTGTGTGGAGAGAAGGGGGCTGACGCGCCCAGGAAGCCTGGTGGGGAAACCAAGCAAAGGTGAGCCTGTGGCCACTTCCTGGTCTAGTGGTGCCACATCTGGCTTTCAGGAGAGGTAAGTAGCAGGGACAGGGAGCAAATTCCTCCTGAATCTGGATCTGTGACTTATTTAATTTGGTGGAACTCCTCTGCTCCATTAGCCCTGGAGAGAGATGACTGCGTGCAGATTTCCATCTCGCCGGAGCAGAGCCACTTAGGAAACAAGCAGACGGTGTTTTAAAGCCCCTGGGGGCACTGAAACCCAAGCAGACCCAGCCATTGTTTCATCTGCAGAAGTAAATAAGGCTGATTGACTCTGACCATCACCACAGCAAATCAAAAAGTCCCTGGCATGTGCAAGACCTCCTCTTCATTTCACACAGCTTGGCAAGGGCAGTCTTCCAGCCTCTCGTATCCCTGGTGAATGTCAGGCCTGCCTTTCAATCAACTTTTATTTCCAAATATCCATTTCAGCAATTTTTCAGGAGTTGGGGTGGGGGCTTTGAGAAAAGAGAGAGGTACGGGCTATGTTACAGTTCAGGAAGGGTATAAAAGGACATTAATCATTCCCGTGGAAACCTTCCCCTCAGCAAGTCAAACTGCTGATATTAACAAGTGTGTTTCATATTTCATTGAGGCTGTCCTGGTTTCAGCTGCTTCTTACAAAACACGAAGCAGTTGCCTAAGTAGTGGATGAACGTCCCACAGATAGGTAGTAAAGGGGCATTTCAGGACCCAGCCAAGTCTCCCCGGGCTCTGGGCACCATGCTGGTGCCAACTCCAAGCCCATCCATTATCCCTTTAGCTGCTGCCTGACACTGGGTGGCAGGGGAAGGGTACTGCTCGGTGGGACTCACAGCTTCTCAAAGCTCAAGGCAGATGGAAGAGGCAGAGACTGTGGGTGTCATTCTGAGCTACATAAGGGACCCAAATGCAGAGAATGTATAGTTGGCCCTTGAACAACACGGGTATGAACTGCACAGATCCACTTATACTGGGATTTCTTTCACGAAATACCTACTACAGTACTACACCATCCGTTGTTGTGAAATTGCAGATATGGAGAGCCGACTAGCAAGTTATAGGTGGATTTCTGACTGCTCGGGGTCGGCGCCCCTAACCTCTGCATTGCTCAAAGGTCAACTGTAAACCCAAAGTTGAAGCAACTATGGGAAATGGAAATTTATGTCAACTGTAGCACGATGCAGCCCTTTGTAGAAGAGAGGATAATGTTTCCTTAACTAAATTGGAGTACTGATGAGCACAGGTATTTACAGCTAGAAGAAAGGGGAGGAGTTGGGGTATAGGCCAATAGTCACTATCCCCTAAACACTTCAACTGCAAACATGTTTCTTTTCTCACAAACCAACCACAGAGCCAGCTTCTTACTGCAGTGTGGGAGCTTCTCTCTTGCCAGGGCCTGGGATGCTCCTGGACCCTGAACAGACCCTATCAGGCCCTTGGGAAGCCTGGGCAGCCTTTAGCTGGCTGAATAGTGAGGGAAGAAACAGCGAAGGGAGGAGGCTTATCCTGAGGGATGTTTTCTGTGCAGTGGAGAGGCTGGCGGGCCCGGGCCTACAGGAAAGGACGTCAGGTCCCGTCACCTGCACTTAACGTAGCTCTCTCAGTGCTAGACAAGGGCTGGCTATGAACTTGACTAAAAGTCCAGGCCCATCCTCGGGAGTGGGCGGCC
Organism: Delphinapterus leucas; assembly: GCF_059928025.1. Lineage (NCBI taxonomy): Eukaryota > Metazoa > Chordata > Mammalia > Artiodactyla > Monodontidae > Delphinapterus > Delphinapterus leucas. The sequence goes on from NC_143134.1 coordinate 57,202,145, forward strand.
TGAGCCAGCATCCGGCACACTCACCGGGAAGGGCAGTCTCTCCGGTTGCAGGCGATGGGCTGCACAGCAGGGCGCACCTTCCCTGCACAGTGGGTGGGGTTGACCTCCGTGCTGTTCAGGAGACACCTCAGGCGGGGCTGCTGAACCCCTCTGTTACCACAGGAGGCTGAGCAGGTCGCCAGTCTGTCCACAGACCACCAGTAATCTATCACAGAAGGAGGATCAGAGGTGAAAAGAAGATAGCATCAATGCCCATGTTATTCGTTCAGAGCGGTGGGGTGGGGTGTGGTAGGAATGAGATGCTGTTATGAAGGAGGCTCTGCCCTGCGGTAGGCTCCACTTCCCACCGACCTAGGCAAGTCACGTGGCCTCCAGGGGCCTCCGCTGGCTTATCCGAAAAGTGAGTACAGTAGCCCTTATCTTGTCATGCTACTGTGAGGACTGGATGTAAACAAAGTACAGGGCCTAGCCCAGTGCCTGGCACATAGAACTTCATCAGTGGCTGTAGCTCTCGTATGTTTTAACCTACTTCCTAAAGTACTCTTTCCTTCCATTAGTTTACCAGCAAGTGACTTTATTTTTCAACAAAGAGATAGAAAAATATCAGAGGTACTTAACAACCATATTTAAAAGTCTATACTGGAGTTGGACTTTGTATATGTTACAGAAAAACAGCCTATCCAGAGAGGCTCACTTTTCACGATGACGTCGGTCAGGAAGGCCATTTCTTTGGATTTTCTGTTTGGGGGTCTGGGACTGACTGGTAGGAAAGCTGTTAAAAATAACTGGGCTGGGGCTCCCCTGGTGGCGCAGTGGTTGAGAGTCCCCCTGCCGATGCAGGGGACGCGGGTTCGTGCCCTGGTCCGGGAAGATCCCACATGCCGCGGAGCGGCTGGGCCCAGGAGCCATGGCCGCTGAGCCTGTGTGTCCGGAGCCTGTGCTCCGCGACGGGAGAGGCCACAACAGTGAGAGGCCCGCGTACCGGGAAAAAAAAAAAAACTGGGCTGGTAAATTTTGAGTGCTTATTTGCACTCAGAAGATTTGTGTGCTACAAATCTTGCAGATAGGCACTGCCTTCTGGTTTTCAGCAGAGAGTGCCCGGCTGGCAAGAAAACGCAACGTTGACTTTCCTGTGTGGAAAGTGAGATGGCAGTGGAGGCCTCAGGAAAATCTCCCCCCTTATGTGCTATTCTGGGATAGAATCTCTGTCCCTTCCCACGGAAACCTCCATTTTAGGATACGTGCAGTAGAATTTTGCTTTCCCTACAAGTATCACACATAGGCCACAGGTAGAACCAGTCTATGGAAAACTCAAAAGCCTTATGTAGTTTCTATAACAAGGCCAGTTTGGGCTCCCTTCCCACTGTTTTGGGCTCATTCACAACCCTTTCTTGGGGCCGTGAATGCCAGGCCCCACCCAAGGGCTCTCTGACCTGCCCAGGTGCCTGGAAGGTGAATGCATGAGCCATGCAGACTCCTCAGTCTGCTCGTGGACAGGCCACAGAGAAGGTGCCAGGAAGGCACTTGGCGTGTGACTGCAGCTGGAGACTTCTGGATGATCAGCGGTCCTGGCACCAGCCCTGGTTCTCCGAGGCAGAGGCAGTAACCACGTAGTTCACATCAAGAGGTAATTTTAAACCAGCTCAACAGAGAAAACTTGTATTTTCTTAGTAGGCAACTTTGCGAGTGTGTGTGTACGCTCTCTACTAGTTAAACCAGCACAAAGGGAACACATTTGCTTTGCTATATGGCGATATCTCCTTGGTCCTGAGCAGCAGTAACATGATGAGCAGAAGGGCGCATCTATGAAAGCAGCACTGACTTTTCTGGGTTCTGCTGAGATGGGGGTGGGTGGCTTTTCTGAAGAACCTCACCATATGGCAACACGGTTGGGCTTCCATTTGCATGTTCTAAGAACCACTGGAGATCAGAAATCACTTTGTTCTGCTGAAGAATTAGATTTCCAAGTAGACTCTCTTCTTCAAGAAACAAGCCTGGCACCCAACGCCTGAAGGGTTTCTTACCTTGGATCACTAAAGAGGCCTTCTGGACGAGCATTCCCGCCTCATTCTGAGCAAGGCAGCTGAATTCCCCTTGAGACCCGCCACTAAGATTTGCAACTCGGAGAATCCGTCCGGCTGCCAAGATATGATGCGTCAGTCCTGTGGTATTGGCAACTGGCTGGTCACCGTGGAACCAGGTGATATTGGGAGTAGGGTGGCCTTTGATGGGGCAGCCTAGAAGGAGAGGTGAGGAGAGGTAAGCTATGGATAAAGCCAATAAGGACACATTCCTGATGAGCTGTTTGATTGTTTCCATGGGTTTTGAGGCCATACATTTGATGTGGCTTCCCCATGGCATTTTTCTTATGTTTCCCATTCCCAAGCAAATGGGAGATGTTTTTATTCTCTGGATGCTTGGAGGGTGACTGTTACTCATTCAATTAAAGTAAAAATTCCTGGGGAACACAAAGTACCTATTTTTGTCTATGTCCCTGTAATAACTTAAAAAAAAAATGAAGCAATTAAGATTAACTCATTGGACATTTTCTCAAGTTAATTAGTTCCTATGCCAGTTTTATACTGAAAGAAATCACTTCTTCAAATGCAATGAGTTGGGGGAAAAAAAAACCCCACGTACTATATAGTAATAGTTAGGAATCAAACTTTAATTGGTAAATGTCTAACGTCTGCCTCCATTTTACTCTGTGATTTTCAAGCCAAAAATTTTCAACAGAGACTAGGAAAACAATTTTAAACACTGATCTCATTTCTCTATAGGTCAAGAACCTTGGCCTTCTGACAGCTCTTCTGACAATCAAGCCTGCACTGGACATGTACAATGTTATACTTATTACATAGTCATTGAGCCTATTTTGATACATTAAAATTCCAAAATACTAAACTGAGATACGGTGTCTACTCAAGCCTTTGTAGCACAGAATTAGTAAAATAAACTGATTACAATTGTGAGAGAAAACTCATTACCTCTAAATTCGTACTTGTTGAATTTGCTGTTGTGACCCCAGAAACTTAGCTTCCAGGGGAGATTTATTTGGAGGTTTAAAATGCAAGATAAATCATTCAAAATTAAAGATAGTGGAGGTTTTCTATCAGTTCAGTTAAAAAAATATCTATTTGGTGCCTAGTGTTCTGGGGACAGTAAAGCTAGTTAAGATTATCTTCTCTCTTGCAAGGAGATCCCAGCTGGTATGGGATGCAAAAAAGCACACTAATAAAACTGAGATATAAGGCAGAAGATGAGATCAGCGAGACACATAGATGGTCACAGATGGATGTGTGTGCGTATGGATCTGTACAGAGAATGGATTTTCTAACGTTGTTCTGTGTTCTGGGGGCAGCGCTGTTAGAATTTTTATAGTATGGCAGCGTTAACACAGGAAAGGTCTTTAAGAGATGATTTAGCTTACTGCCAGAGGAGAAAACTGAGGCCCAGAGATGTTAAGAGACCTTCCCAAGATCAAGGGGGGCAGATCTTCTATCTGAGTCACTGTCTTGTGCTCTTTCCCCCATACCTACTGCTTGTCCGGTTAGACGCCAACAATTTACTTAGGCATCTTGATACCTCCTTCCTTTGTCTGCGTACTCCCTTCATTCCCTTGCCTTTTTACATTTTCACTGTGGTTGTATAGGTTGAAGAGGTGGGAACAGACTACTTTGAAGAAGGGCCCTGGAAAAACAATGCTAAAGTTGACCCTCAAAATTTCAGTATGGAATATCCTGTCACGGGACCCAATTTTTCACTCCTCGCCCTGTGGACTCACTCTGCCTTGTAACTTTACAAGGGCCGCCCCATGATGGGCGGGCTTTACTTCCCCACCTCCTTACTTTAGGTGTGGCCATGTGACTACTCTGGCCACTAACAAACACTAACAATGAACAACCCGAAAAGGAAATTAAGAAAACAGTTCCACTTACATGAGTATCAAAAAGAATAAAATACTTAAGAATAAACTAAACCAAGGAGGGGAAAGACTTGCACACTGAAAACTATAAAACATTGCTAAAAAAAGAAGTTAAAATCATAAATGAATGAAAAGATATCTCACGTTCACGGGTTGGAAGACAATTTTGTTAAGGTGTCAATACTCCCCAAAAGAAACCCAATTCAATCCCTCTCAAAATCCCAATTAAAAAATTGTTTTTGCATAAGTAGAAAAATTCATCTTAAAATTCATATGGAATCTCAAGGGACTCTGAATAGCCAAAACAATCTTGAAAAAGAGCAGCAAAGTTAGAGGTCTCATACTTCCTGGTTTCAAAACTTATTACAAAGTTACAGTAATCAAAACTGTGGAACTGGAATAAAGACAGACATATAGACCAATGGCATAGATAGAGAACGCAGAAATAAGCTCTTATGTATATAGTCAATTTTCAACATGGGTGCCAAGACCATTCAATGTGGAAAGGATAGTCTTTTCAACAGATGGTAATGGGAAAGCTGGATTTCTACATGCAAAGAATGATGTTGGATCCTTACATTAAACCATATACAAAAATTAACTCAAAATGGATTAAGGACCTAAACATAAGAGTTAAAAGTATAAAACTCTCAGAAGAAAACGCAGGGGAAGAGTTTCACAATATTGGATTTGGCAATGATTTCTTGGATATGACACTAAAAGCACAGGTAACAAAAGAAAAAAATTAGATATACTGGACATCATCAAAATTAAAAGCTTTTGTGTATCACAGGACACTAACAACAGAGTGAAAAGGCAGCCCACACAATGGGAGAAAATATTTACAAGTCATAGATGCGATAAGAGATTAATATCCAGAATACAGAAAAATTCCTACAACTCAACAACAAAAAGCACCAACCAACTTAAAGATGAGCAAAACACTCGAATAGACATTTCTCAAAGATATGCAAATGATTAACAAGCACAGGAAAAGATGTTCCACATCACTAATTGTTATAGAAATGCAAAACAGAACCAATGAGATACCACTTTATATCCATTAGGATGGCTATTATTAAAAGAAAAAAAAGAAAAAAATTAACTAGAGTTGGTGAAGATGTGGGAAAATTATAACACTTGTGTATTGTTGGTGGAAATGTAAAATGGTGCAGCAACTGTGGAAAACAATATTGAGGTCCCTAAAAGAAAATTAAACAGTAGAATTACTGTATGATCTAGCAACTCCACTTCTGGCTATATACCCAAAAGATCTGAAAGCAGGACTTGAATAGATATTTGTACACCAATGTTTATGGCAGCATTATTCACAATAGCCAAAAGGTGGAAACAACCCAGAGTTCCATCAATAGATGAATGGATAAACGAAATGTGATAAATATATATGATGACTATTATTCAGCCTTAAAAAGGGAATAAAATTCTGATACATGTGACAACATGGATTAAACTTGACAACGTTAATTTAAGTGAAGGAAGCCAGACACAAAAGGACAAATATTGTATGATTCCCCTTATATGAGATACCTAGAGTAGTCAAATTTGTAGAAGCAGAAAATGGAATAGTAATTACCAGGGGCTGGGGGAAGGAGGGAATGGAGTATTATTATCATTTAATGGTATGAGTTTCAGTTTGGGATGAAACATGGATATGTTCTGGACATGGATAGTGTAAAGTTGTACAACAATGAGAATGTAATTAATGCCACTGAACTGTACACTTAAAAATGGTTAAGATAATAAGTTTCATGTTATGTATATTTTGCCATAATGAAAGAAATGAGGCAAAAGCTGCACTGGGTACCAGTTTCAATCCTAGACCTCAAGAGACCTGGTGAGTTTTTGCTTGTGCTCTTATGCCTTTGCCATCACTGAAGAAGAACATGCCTCGACTGGCCTGATGATCTCAAGGGGAGGATTAGAGAAATGTGGAGAACAGCCAAGTCACTCCAGCCAAACCCAGTTTAGATCAGCTGAACTAAGTAAGAGCAGTAAGAATAAATGATTGATGTTTTAGCCACTGAGTCTTGCCTTCATTTTAATGCAGAACCTCTTTTTTTTCAGGGGTTGGGTGAGGTAGCTAACTGATACATTTAGGGAGTAGGGGCTTCCAGAGCTCCTTGAGCCATGGATCCAAGGCTTCCAGTAGGGTGGAGTTTCTACCTGTATACTGACCCAGCTCTCACCTGACCTGGATCTTCTCAGGTACTCCGAAGGAGCAGGCTCCCCACATGCTTCTGGTGGCAACTAGGCATCTATATGCCATGAGGTCCATGGTGTGTCACTGTACTCCCGTTATGAAGTGGGTGTGAGAATGGCCTTGGGGAGAGGTGTATAGAAATCAGTCCACTGGGGACCTCCAGAGACCAGCAGCACCCACTCCCTCCAGCCCAAAAATGTTGCCTGGAGTCAGACGTGGGCTTCATTTTCTAATAAGAGGCAGGAAAGCTGTACGTTTGTTTAGGCATAGCATGATTTCAAAAGTGAAGCTTGAAACAAGTACAGCTTTTCAGACTTACTGAAACAGACAGATATATGTCTTCCTATCACATCTGCTTTAAAGAAAAAGAGGTGCCATATGCTGTTGAGATGCTGGCTCCATGAATCCTTTCGTTTGGTCAAGTGTGCATGGAGCGCAGTGAGGCTGACTAGATTCCAAATTGAAAACTAAGAACCTTGCTGTTCCCAAGGAAACAGGAGATGCTTGGCCAGAGAATCTCTCATATTTAGCTCTAGTCTTTTTTTCTCAACTCCATTAGGACTGATTGTCTGAGAGACTATTCAGGCAGGAAAAGGAGTGGTAGCAGCTACAGGCTATTTTCTATGGCTGATAAAGTTACTTATCTAGGATCCAGAAATCTTAGCTAAATAAGTAGTACATTTACATAACAATTACATTCAAAATCCTTCCTCTTTCCTGGAATCGGAGGCCAGAGTGAGCAGCCAGGATACCTCTCTTAGCCCATCGGGGTCTTGCATCTTGGATATATTTCCAGGGTCTTCTAGCTTGGTGATCCTAGTTGAGGCATGAGGGCTGCCATGGATATGGTGTTCTTGAAACTCAATTTGAGAAAGACTCTTGAGTAGCAGTGACTAAGACTTTGAGTCTTTGAGAGGCTGCTTCATAGTAATCCCTCTCACTCTGAAACCTATCCGGGTGAAGATCTGTTTTGTAGAAAGTTTTTAAAGGAAAAGCAGTTTTGTTACTTTCAAATGCAGTTACACAGATACATGACTCTCAAGGAGAACTCTAGATTTTGAAAGGGCTCTTTGGCTTCTGTTTTCTAATCTATAAATGAGAGCTTTAGATTTAATCAATACTTTTCAAATTGATGTTCCTTGGGGCCCTAAAGTTTTGCAGAGGTATGAGGGAGGAGGGTGGGGAACCTTGACAGGGAATCTGCATAGATGGGGCTTTGGGGTCTCCATTCCCATTTCACTCATAGCAGAATTACATATCAGGCTTCTGCATAAGAAGATTCTTTTATTGGTAACCAGTGAATTAGATGATTTTTAAGGTGCTTTTAGGTTCCAAGGGTTCTCAGCATCATCTCAAATTCATCATTCTCACCCCTCTTCTTCTCAGATAGGGCAAAGTAGACTTAGTCAATCTATATTGTTTAGGTCAATATGTAGTGAAATTGAATTGTGCCAATGAAGTGCTCCTGGAAGAGAAGTTATATATGGAGGTTATTTAGGATTAAGATAAGCAGAGATAGTAGAAGAGGAGGGCAGTCTAGAAGATACAGTATGAGCAAAGGTGAAAAGATGAAAAACTGGTGATATGTCTTTGAGAAATGACTGGTTGACTTGACTGGAACATGGAGGACATAGATGATGCTGGCATGGTGGGTGAGAGATACAATGGGGAGGATCTTGAAGGCCAGAATCTGGTCTTTTGGGAGCCCCTGCAGGTCTCTGAAGACGAGGGGGTGATCTAGGTTGGCTTTAGAAGAATCGGTAAGGTGGTTCTTTCCAAGATGCACTGGCTTGAGAGAAAGGAGAAGCTAGGATATCAGTTCAGAGGTGACAAGAAGTGAGACATATTTGCAAAAGTAGCTCTGACAGGATATGCGGAGGATGGGGGTAGAGACAAAGAAGAGAAGCTAAAGAGACTGGAACACTAGTGGGATTGTTAACAGAAGTAGGTAAATCAGGAAGAGAAGCTATTCCTTATTTCTACCCCTAGAGATGAATAAGTTTAGTTTTAAGCATATTGACTTTAAAGGTTGTGACAGAACTAAAGGATGGAAAAATCCATTGAGATGATAAAGATAAAAATGGAAGTTAGTTAGCGGTAAGAACTGGAGATAGATTTTGGGAACGAGTCTCATAGATTTATGGAAGGAGTCTTCAATGAAAAGAGGTCAGATCTCAGGACAAGACAGTGGGAGAATTCTAACATTCAGTGATTGAAGAAGAAATAGGAGGTATTAAAGGGCTCTGTGGGATAGGAGAAAAATTGAGACCATGTGATGTCATGGGACTCCAGAAAGGAAAGGGATTAAACAAACAGGTTGTTAGCAAATAATTGATTTATATAAGAATTTGTGGAATGAATGAGTGGTTTCATTTTTTTTAAATGAAAATAACTAACCAAACATATTCTTTCCACAACCACCCTCCACCCCATGTGCCCAGGTAATATAAAGGTAAACTTCATTCCAACTCACGTTTGAGTGATCAGAAATTTCAAGTTAGTGGAATTGGAAACAAAAGTGTTCTGTATAATCAGAACATACCATTCAATGCTATGTTCACATATTTCTTTATTTAATTTAAGAGAGAATTTACCTCTGGGTCTTGAATCTTTAGAAGTGCACCAACAACTGTGTTATTAAGAAGATAAAGGATTAAAGAAGAGGGTGAATGAGAATGCTTTAAATGTTGCAAAACAGGAACAGAGTAGATCTTGGCCAGAAAACTCTCAAAACAACTTGACTAGGGATTCTAGTATCCAGTAATGGTGAATAACTAGGTTGGACTAGTCTTAAAATTTAAACAGCAGCAACAACAACAACAAAATACACGAAACAACAACTCCTGGAAAGCAGTGAAGAGTGACCAAAAGCAATGGCGGAAACAGAAGGGGAGTCGTCCTAGAAACCCAGGAACTGCAACAGGTGGGATTTGCTACCTAGTGGCTTTTTGCCTGAGGAAATTCCTCAATCCCCAGATGGCCCAGATTGCTGGAAAATGTATACCTTCATTGTCTTGAGATGTCAGAGGACAGTGTCTGGGGGCTGTTAGAATAGCTGGAAAGTTAAGGGAGGAAATCCTTTAAGATAAACCTTAAAATCTATATAAGTCCTGTCCAAATTCTTTTTAGCAGACCCCAGAGGAACCCAGCAAAAGAGCATCAGCTAGAAGCTGACAATAGAGTGGAGAATTCAGTCGGTGCCCACTGCAGGGAAGACAGAAGTTGGAATTTGAGCCCAGCCAAATTAACTGCCTTTTAGAACAAAACCAAACACTCTTCATAGGAACATAACAGAATGCCAAGTCTCTCTAGTATATCATCTATAATTTTCATTATACTGGGTTGGCCAAAATGTTCGATGGTTTTTTCCCATTAGATGGCTCTAGTAGCACTTAGTTGTCTTTAACTTCATTCAAAACAAATTTGTTAGATTGTATGTGACAGCTGTCATATCAGCGTGCAGTTAAAAAAAGTCTTATCAAAATTGGTGAATTTTTGTGTAGCCATTTTAATACTGAAGATAGAAGAAAAAAAGCAACATTTTTGGTATATTTTACTTTATTATTTCAAGAAAGGTAAAAATGCAAATGAAACGCAAAAAGAGATTTGTGCAGTGTATGGAGAAGGTGCTGTGACTGATTAAACATGTCAAAAGTGGTTTGTGAAGTTTCATGCTGGAGATTTCTCGCTGGACGATGCTCCACGGTTGGGTGGACCTGTTGAATCTGACAGTGATCAAATAGAGACATGAATTGAGAACAATCAGTGTTACACCATGAGGGAGATAGCCGACATACTCAAAATATCCAAATCAAGCACTGAAAATCATTTGCACCAGCTTGGTTATGTTAATCGCTTTGATGTTTGGGTTCCACGTAAGTTAAGCGGAAAAAAACCTTCTTGACCGTATTTCTGCATGCGATTCTCTGCTGAAACGTAATGAAAACGTTCTATTTTTAAAACAAATTGTGATGGGTGATGAAAAGTGGATGCTGTACAATAATATGGAACGGAAGAGATCATGGGGCAAGCAAAATGAACCACCACCAACCACACCTTCATCCAAAGAAGGTGATGTGTATATGATGGGATTGGAAGGGAGTCCTCTATTATGAGCTCCTTCTGGAAAACCAAACAATTAATTCCAACAAGTACTGCTCCCAGTTAGACCAAAAGCAGCACTCGATGAAAAGCGTACAGAATTTGTCAACAGAAAGCACATAGTCTTCCGTCAGGATAATGCAAGACCGTGTGTTTCTTTGCTGACCAGGCAAAACCTGTTACAGCTTGGCTGGGAAGTTCTGATTCATCCACCATATTCACCAGACATTGCACCTTCGGATTTTGATTTATTTAGGTCTTTACAAAATTCTCTTAATGGAAAAAAATTTCAATTCCCTGGAAGACTGTAAAAGGCACCTGGAACAGTTCTTTGCTCAAAAAGATAAAAAGTTTTGGGAAGATGGAATTATGAAGTTGCCTGAAAAATGGCAGAAGGTAGTGGAACAGAAGGGTGAATATGTTGTTCAATAAATGAAAAATGTGTCTTCTGTTTTTACTTAAAAACTGAAGGCACTTTTTTTGCCAACCCAATACAGTTAAGAAACACTAGATAAGAAAAAAATGTGATCCATACTTAATAGAAACAGCAGTCAACAGAAACCAGTCCTGAGATGATGCAAGTGTTGCAATGAATGGACAGTGACTTTAAAGCAGCTATATAAGTATGTTTAAGGAGTCAGAGGAAAGTCTACTCATAATAAATGAAAAGATGGAGTATCTCATTAGAGAAGGAGAAACTGTGAAAACAAATTCTAGAGCTGAAATGTGCAAAAAATGAAATGAAAAATTCACTAGATGGGCCTAAGAGAAAATTGGAGATGACAGGAGAAAGGGTCAGTGAACTTGAAGATAGTTCAGCAGAAATTATCCAGTGTGAAGAACAGAGGGAAAAAAGACTGAAGGAAAATAAACAGAGCTCCATGGACCTGTGGGAGAAAGTTTAATATATGTGTAATTGGAGCCCAATATGGAAAGAAGAAAATTAGACAGAAACATAGTAGAAGAAATAAAACTATCAAATCTCCCAAATTTTGAGAAAACCATAAAGTTTCAATAAGGTTAACAAACCACCTAGGAACATCATACTCAAAGTGATGAAATGAGCAGATTAAAAAAAAATCTTGAAAGCCGTGATGGAGTAATAAGGACTGGGTTTACTCTCTTGCCATAAATAACTAGAAAACTGGACAGAAATGTATGAAATGGTTGTTTTCAGACATTAGATAACAGACAGCAGAGGGCTGTGATCCCTGAAAGAAGAGAAATAGATTACGTGAGCCTGGTGAATTCTCTGCCTTCCTGCCTGGAGGTACATTCTGAGCTGCAAAGTAGGGAGGATGTATTAGTTTCCTAGGTTGCCAGAACAGAGTACCACAGACTGGTTGACTTAAGTGACAAAAATTTATTGTCTCACAGTTCTGGAGTCTAGAAGTTTGAGATCAAAGTGTCAACAGTGTTAGCTCCTTCTGAGGGCTGTGAGGGACGGTCTGTTTTATCTATTCTAGCTTCTAGTGGTTTCCTGGCAATCTTTGGTGTTCCTTGGCTTGTAGATGCATCACTCAAATCTCTGCTTTCATGTTCATGTGGAGTTCTTCCTTGAGTGCATGCCTATCTCTGTGTCCAATTTTCTCCTTTTTATAATGACACCAGTAAATTAGATTAGGGCCCATCCTAATGACCCCATCTTAACTAGATCATCTGCAAAGACTCTGTTTCCCAATAAGGTCACATTCACAGGTGCTGAGGATGAGAGATTTCAGCAACCTTTTGGGGGGACACAATTCAACCCACATCAGAAGACTATCCCAAGCAGAGCATGACAGTCTGGACTAATGAGACAAAGAACAGAGTTCAGTGAGGTTGAGGCAGCCAGAAGTTGAGCAGAATTCTGGAAATGAGGGCGTTACGTAGAAAAAGGGCCCCAGAAATATGCATAAATTCCTCTTGAGTCTTTCCCCAAATGAAGATGTACATGCATAGAGTGAAACTCTACAAGATTGACCAAACATCAGTCAGGGAGCTGTGAGTTTACTATTTCCCAAAGCTCAAGTAGGGCTAGAAGGGCTTCAAGTTCTGACCAGCCAGAGTGCAACATCCTTGTTCATCATCAGAGGAACTCAGTAGAGACCCCCGAGGAGCCCTAGGGTAAAGGTCACTATAGACCTGCTCTAATCAAACTTAAGAACAAACTTCAAAAAGATCGAATTAAACTTTGAATAACTTAACTGCTTAAGAGAAGAAAATCCAACAATCACTAGAAGAAGACAACAAAATCCAGACACTTAATGATATAAAATTTACATTGTTTAGCTTTCAATCAAATATTACTTGTTAAGTCAAGAAGCAGGAAAATGTGACCCATAACAAAGACAAAAATCGGTCAGTGGAAACATATCTAGAAATGATAGGGATGATGGAATTAATAGACAAGGATATTAAAACGGTATTAAAAATAAGTTAAATATTTAAAGGAAAACATGTACATAGTAAGAACGTGGAAGTTATAAAAAGAATCAAATGCACTTCTAAAAATGAAACATATTTTATGAAATGAAAAATTCACTAGATAGGATTAATAGAAGATTAAATACTATAGAAAAAAGATTTGTGATATTAAAGATGTAGTAATATAAATTAGCCAGAGTGAAGCAAAGAGAGAAAAAGACTGAGAAAAAAAAAATCAAGTGGTCAAACATATGTTAGCCAAGGATGTGGTTACATGGGTACATCTGCCAAAATTGGCTAAAATTTGTGCATTTTAATAATTGTAAACTTTACCTAAAAGAATAATTGAGTAGGGATGGGCATGGGAAGTAGGTGGAAGTACAAATAAAATAGGAATGGCAGGAAGTTGTTTTTTGAAGCTGGGTGATGAGTGCACGGGGTTCTTTATGCTGCCCTGTTTACTTTGTATATATGTGAAATTACCCGTAATAAAAAAGGGAAAAAACATGAAATTATTGATCATCAGAAATGACTCAGTGTCCAAAAAAATTGCTTTTCACATATTCTGTTTATTCAGCTTTATGCTTCTTTAAAATTTTAACAAATTTTTAAAAATTGCTGTTCCAGCCTGCTATTTGCAGATGTTTACTCAAATATTTTATAACCTGCCCAACTTAAAAATTCCTGCTGGTAGAATCGCTAAAGCAATCCTGAAGCAAAAGAACAAAGCAGGAGGCATAACCCTCCCAGACTTCAGACAATACTGCAAAGCTACAGTAATCAAAACAGCATGGTATCGGCACAAAAACAGATGGATCAATGGAACAGAATAGAGAGCCCAGAAATATACGCACACACCTATGGTCGATTAGTCTTCAACAAAGGAGGCAAGAATATACAACAGGAAAAAAAAAACCAACAGTCTCTTTAGCAAGTGCTGTTGGGAAAGTTGGACAGCCACGTGTAAATCAATGAAGTTAGAACACACCCTCTCACCATACACAAAAATAAACTAAAAATGCCTTAAAGACTTAAACATAAGACATGACACCATAAAGCTCTTAGAAGAGAACATAGGCAAAACATTCTCTGACATAAATTGTGCAAATGTTTTCTTAGGTCAGTATCCCAAGGCAGTAGAAATAAAACCAAAAGTAAACAAATGGTACCTAATCAAACTTACAATCTTTTGCACAGCAAAGGAAACCATAAACAAAATGGAAAGACAACCTACAGAATGGGAGAAAATATTTGCAAAAGATGTGTCCAACAAGGCCCTAATTTCCAAAATATATAAAGGGCACATACAACTCAACAACGAGAAAACAAACAACCCTATCCAAAAATGGTCAGAAGACCCAAATAGACATTTCAGATGGCCAATAGGCACATGAAAAGATGCTCAACAATGCTAATTATTAGAGAATGCAAATCAAAACTACAATGAGGTACCACCTCACACTGGTCAGAATGGCCATTATTAAAAAGTCTACAAATAACAAATGCTGGAGAGGATGTGGAGAAAAGGGAACCCTCTTACACGGTTGGTGGGAATGTAAGTTGGTGCAGTCACTGTGGAAAACAGTATGGAGGTTCCTCAGAAAGCTAAAAATAGAGTTACCATGTGATCTAGCAATCCCACTCCTGGCCATATATCCAGACAAAACTATAATTCAAAAAGATACAGGCACCCCTATGTTCATAGCAGCACTATTCACAATAGCCAAGACATGGAAACAACCTAAATATCCATCAACAGATGAATGGATAAAGAAGATGTGGTACATATATACAATGGAACACTATTCAGCCATGAAAAAGAATGAAATTGCCATTTGCAGCAACGTGGATGCAACTAGAGATTACCATACTAAGAGAAGTCAGAAAGAGAAAGACAATTACCATATGATATCACTTATATGTGGAATCTAAAATATGACACAAATGAACCTAGCTATGAAACAGAAACAATCACAGATATAGAGAACAGGCTGGTGGTTGCCAAGGGAGAGGGGCTTGGGGGAGGGATGCAGTGGGAGGTTGGGGGTAGCAGATGTAAGCTTTTATATATGGAATGGATAAACAACAAGGTCCTACTGGATAGCACAGAGAACTATATTCAATATCCTATGATAAACCATAATGGAAAAGAATATATAAGAATGTATATATAGATATAGATATATAGATACAGATATAACTGAATCACTTTGCTGTACAGCAGTAATTAACACAACATTGTAAATCAACTATACTTCAATAAAAAAAATTCATGCTGGTAGGTTCACCTTCATTCATTTAGCTCTGTTGAAGTCACAGATCACTTTCCCTTGTATTGATACTTGTGTCACCCTTGACTGCAACAACTTTAGTGTGGTTGCTTTGTATGGCAGAAACTGCTAGTTATCCCCTCATATCTGCCCTCTCCTGCTTAGTGTACATGAACCCCTGATTTTTACGTAGGTACATAGCTGCCTGGAATAGAGACATTTCCCATCACCCCTTGAAATGAGGTGTGGGCCATGTGATTCCATTCAGTGACATCAGAGGGAAAGTGATATGTATACCTCCTGGGACATGGCTTTCAAAGAAAAGAGCCTGCCTTTCTTCCCCCTTCCTCCATCCTGCCATTGAAAATGTGTATGTGGAGCAAACCACCTGGCTTAGGTGGGTGAGGGCAATGTTCCAGGATGGCAGAGCAGCAGGAATTGAAAACATTTTTTGCCTGGGTCCCTAGGTGACATGGTAGTTTGCCACACCATGCCTGGATTGTCTTTTTCTGGACTTCTATGTAAGACAGGAATATATTCCTCTCTTGTTGACTGTTATTTTGGGTCTTTGCTGTAGGTTGCTGAATGTATATCCTAACTATGACAATCCTAAATATTCTTTCCTTACTGAGGCAGCCTCCATCTGCTAGATAGGTTACTGTATTTCCCTTCACATCTGGACACTGACCACAGAGAATATATGTGACTACTCATCTTGGATTGAAAATGCTCTTAGGGGACTTCCCTGGTGCTGCAGTGGTTAAGAATCCTCCTGCCAGTGCAGGGGACACGGGTTCGATCCCTGGTCTGGGAAGATCCCACATGCTGAGGAGCAGCTAAGCCCATTCACCACAACTAACGAGCCTGCACTCTAGAGCCCATGAGCCACAACTACTGAGCCCATGAGCCATAACTACTGAGCCTGCATGCCGCGACTACTGAGGCCCGCGCACCTAAAGCCCGTGCTCCGCAATGAGAAGCCACTGCAATGAGAAGCCCCCGCACTGCAACGAAGAGTAGCCCCCGCTCGCCGCAACTAGAGAAAGCCCACATGCAGCAACGAAGACCCAACGCAGCCAAAAAAAAAAAAGAAAAAAGAAAATGCTCTTAGGAAAGTCTGCTTTCAATAGGAAAGGGAAAGTAAAGACCAAAGTAAACGAATTATAACTAAAGTGAATGACCAAAATTGCAGGTCATCTGCCTTTTTCATCACAAATCTGTCTTTCAGTGCTTTTAACTGATCACATAGCTTCTTAAAAACTTTCTTTGTACTCAGAATTGGTATCCCCTCAGCACACATGGAGTGCAGGCCCCTGTGCTTTTATGTACATATTTATGTGCATGTCTGTGTGTACACAGTGGCCTCTGAGGCTTGCCAGCAGCAAGAGTCAAAAGAAGGAATCTAACATGAATTCCCACTGTGTATGTTCCCAGTGAATAATTATCCATGTTTCACTGCTAATGAGAAAACCTGGCTTGTCACAGGGGTTCCTTTCTGTCACGGACATTTCTCATTTGTTAAAGTAAGAGAAGTATCAATCATTCTTTGAAGGTGAGCAATCTCTCTGGGTGACATTTGCAAGGACACCAAAAACTGTGCAAACGCATTCCACACCTCTAGAGAGGCTCAATTATAAACCACACCTCTTCCCCTTTGCTTCCATGAACATATTAACAGTGTTTCCTGCAGGGGCTGGCATCTCTTTTTCTGTTTTCCTCGCAGCTACGTGAACACAGACCATTTCCATCCTCCCAAACTCAACGGCCACCCCAGGAAACGGTCCATCAGCAGGGGACGATAGTGCTCTCTCTACTCAGACCTCGGTTAGTACAGGTCTTGGGTTGGGTAGGTGGCTGAGGGGGAAGCAGTGCTTAGGAAGGCGGCTTAGATCGTGAGGGTTCTGGCAGCAAAAAGCCCCTCTCTATCAACCGTTCTTTTTTTTTTTTTTTAAGAATTTTGTTTTATTTATTTTAATTAATTTGTTTTGTTTGTTTGTTTTTTGACTGCATTGGGTCTTCATTGTTGTGTGCGGGCTTTTCTCTAGTTGCGGCGAGCAGGGACTACTCTTCGTTGTGGTGCACGGGCTTCTCATTGCGGTGGCTTCTCTTGTTGCGATACACGGGCTCTAGGCGCGCGGGCTTCAGTAGTTGTGGCGCACGGGCTTAGCTGCTCCGCGGCATGTGGGATCTTCCCGGACTAGGGATCGAACCCGTGTCCCCTGCACTGGCAGGCGGATTCTTAACCACTGTGCCACCAGGGAAGTCCTATCAACTATTCTTAACCAGCGAAAGAAAATATTGCCTTTAGACCTTCATTCCTGGGTCCACTGTGGCTCCACACTGAGCCAGAGCCAGGTGGGATTCACATATGTGTGAGGGTTTTCCTCCTAGTTTCACCTACTTTTTTTTTTTTCAATCACATTAACTGGAGAGGGATAGAAGTTTGGAATGGGGGAGATGTGTGCAATAAGAAATCAAATTATATACAAAATTGTATCTGCTGGGAGTCAGTTTAGCTGTCACCTGCCATGAGTTGACATCCCTGATTAAGTCAGATTGACCTCACTGACTTTCTTCCCCATTGTCTCCTATTTCACATGAGTTTCTGGCACTAAAATAGCCTTGCTCAGGGAAACAGCCTGAGTTCAACAGGTGAGGGAAATAGGGGGATGGAAAACCGGGAGGCCTGGTGGCCCTTGACCTCAACTTCCTTGCACCCTCCGTGGAAGAGTTTAAAGGCGGTGGGATAGGGCTGCCTTTGAGTCTCCTGTCTAGAAAGAAGCTCTGAACTCATGATGGTCATTACTCACTGGATATTTTTGTGGAAGGGCTGAAAGTTAGCAGGAATCCTGGTCCTGCTAAAAGACAGGCAAGCAGCTTGATTTGTGGGCTTCTTTGTAGGACAGATCAAGCCAACCCAGGCCTTCATTAGCTGCCTGTCACTTATGAGAGTCACACATCCGGAGTTTATTTTCATGAGTTCTTAGCCTTAATGAGCAGAAGGCAAGAGTTCAGACTTGCATATTCTCCCTCCTCTTCTCCCTTCTCAGCCAAACAGCTCAGAAAAAGGCAGCTGAGCTTGAGACACTGATTCTACAGAGTGGAAAATATAAATGGACTGAAAGAGGTTCTCAAGGAAGGATGGCTGGAAAATGGGGATACACCACCTAAAAGAGGAGGAGGGAAAAGCAGTGCTCTAGGGATTTTCTCTTATTTAACTGCTATTTAAAGGAGAAGAAAGCTGTGGCAGATTAGGACACGCTGTGTAAAAATATTAGAGACGTGGCATTATTACTTCACGAGCTGGCTCCAGGCCTGTCAGCATTTCCATTATAATCCTGTATTTTTTCACAGAGTGAAAACTTACTATAAAAATGATGTGTGCTGGGATGAAACTTGGCACTTGGTGTAGTCAGTCTGGGAGTCCTTTCCTTAATTTAATTTTGCACAACTGGAAAACGCTCGCTCAGCCGTTTCACATTGATGGCAGGATCTCCGTGCTGCACGTGGTACAGGGTAGGTATGGCCTCACTCTAAGGCTGTGGGGTGACCGGATGAAAGTAGGGAAGCAGCCTCACTGCACTTTCTGCCTCCCTCTCCTTTCAGGTCTGGTGTCCCCATTGGGTGACGGAGCTGGTCTCTCAAGCAGCACTGAATGACTGCGAGCTGGCACCAGGCAGCAGGCTGAGAGACATGATTAATTCATGTCTGAAAAAACTCCGTTCCTCGCTCCCCATTTGTCAGCTGGACCCCAGAAGGCTGTGGGAGAAGACAAGTGACTTGAATTTTCACTCTGATTTCTGGGACCTCCCAATAAGCTGGTCAGATAACCAGGCCAAGACTATTCCCATGTACATTTGCCCAAAGAAAACTAACATTAAAACATTCCTGGAAAAAGGAAAAATACGAGCCCATTTTCCATTCCCCAAATGTCTTTTTTACCCCTAGGGCAAGCTTTGGGTTTCCATTGGCAGGGGGCATGCTAATGTCTCCATCTCCCCGGGCATCTGGAGGAAGAACTTGATATATTTCTCAGCATGAAAAGTAGCTCCATCCAGATTTATGACGTGATGAAGCCTTCTCCAAAATGCCTTGCTTATTGCTTGGTCACCGCCCTCATGCATAACCTTAGGACCCGGTTGACGCTCTTAGAGGTAATGGAGGCGAGGTGCCACTTAGGATGTGCATGTACATACAGTTTCATTGGCTGTGAAAATATGACTACGTGGTCTCAGTTAAGAGCCTGGCAGTGCTGAGCCATGTGCTTATCCAGGGTTGCTTGGGCCACCTTGCGGGGAGGGGGCTCTGGGAAACTGGTCCAATTTTGTTAAATTCACAGTAGTGTTGATTGGGATTGAAGCTATCTCCAGTGGATAATACACAGAGTTCCTTCTCTGCCAGCAGGCTCTGGGCATAAAACACACCTTTAAAGACACCTCAGCATTTTTTTTTAAAGTCTCAGATTTCTGGGTTTATAAGTCCCTGGTTGAATCTACCCTCAGGCTGCTGGCAGGTGCTACCTGGCCTGTAGGAGGGAAGACAGGGGTGACCAGAGGAGGCCTGGCTGCAGGCTGCCTGGGGCTGAGGAAGGAGTTTCAATCCACTGATGAGATGGCCTTTGAATGAACCCCAGAACATGGATCATACTTGGGCCATACCATACTTTCGAGGAGGGTTCTAAGTTAGAACTCCCCTCTCTGTGCATGTTTATTGATTACACCCGCCAACACTAGATTTTGTAAGGAATGAGACTGGTAGTTCACCTTTGGTCCAAAATGGCACAGTATTTCAGGACTCTGAAGAAGTGCTCTGTATAATCAAGGTGCTACTGCTGTGAGGAGGACAGTTTCAGAGTAAAAGCCGTGGACTCTATAAATATTCTCTTCCCTGAAGTAATATAACCGACTAACCCCCTCACTCCAGCCAATGGCGAGACAAGCTAGAAAATATCCAGATTAGGTTTGGGGAAAAAAAACAAAAGCCAGCAGCAGCTCAGAGCCAACATGCTTTCATAAACTCAGCCTAGGTTTGGCTCTGTTTATGGGCCAGAGCCTTTGCAAAAGAAATAACCCGCCCCCCGCCCCCACCGCACCAAAAAATAAAAAATAAAAGAGCCTTTGCTCATGGCCTTGTACACACCCCATTTCAGCTCTCTTCTGTTGAACCAAAGCCACAGAACAGCCGTGGATATGAAGAATGGCTAAGATTCATAGCAGGTATCCTGAGAGGCCTCACCGGGGCACGCCGCAGAGTTCAGCGGCAAGTCACAGGAAGGAGCAACTGCTGACAAGGAATTCCAAGGCCCGCGGCCGCGGCTGGGCGAGCGTGGAGACCTCTCCTGAATTTATTATCCCCATATAAGTCTCCTGGGTGTGGAGGCTCCAGAAACTTCTCGACAAAGTAAAGAAAATAAACAGCGAAGTGAATAAGGGGGGCGCGGAGTGTGAAGCAGGCGAGCTGAAGTCGGGACACGAGCCATGGAGAGGGAGAGAGCAGCGTGAGGCGAGGTGTCGTTGCTGAGTGTTTGTGAAGGTGCCGCTGGCTAACTGCTGCGGTGATCGTATGTTCTGGCGCGCGATGTCTGGCCTCTGGCAGTGGAGCCTGAAGACTGTGTGGTTTGTCAAGGGCCCATAAATAGAGATGTCCTCTGAAGAAGAGGCCAGAAGCCTACCACCCCGAGGGGAAAGGCCACGGCAGCAACCAGCAACGTCACTTGCCTCTAAAAAGCAGAGAGAGTAGCTGTCCAAAGGCTTCCTCTTTGTCTTGCGGTATTTCTAGGATTGATTTGTTTTGTACCCTAATCCTCTTTGCATTTGGTTCCCAGATCTGCCTCGGTCATCTATATCCAGAGGCTCCCTTGGAGCATTTAGAGGGCTCCCTGCAGGCTTTAGGGAGAGGTAGTATGGTCCAGACCCTTGGGGCCAATTTTGATCTTTGAAAGAATCATCTGGTTTTAGAGATCCTGAAAGCCAATGCGGTCTCCTTAGGAAATCCCAGATTCAAGGCCATCTAGACTGGAGGCAGAACGTGGTGTTTTTGTTGGGAACAGATCATTTTTTTTTTTTTCTGTACGCGGGCCTCTCACTGCTGTGGCCTCCCCCGCTGCGGAGCACAGGCTCCGGACACGCAGGCTCAGCGGCCATGGCTCACGGGCCCAGCCGCTCCGCGGCATATGGTATCTTCCCGGACCAGGGCACGAGCCTGTGTCCCCTGCATCGGCAGACGGACTCTCAACCACTGCGCCACCAGGGAAGCCCCAGATCACTTCTTGATCGAACTTATTCTTTATTGGGCTTCCCCATTCTCCATAGCACTTACACCGGGTGAAGGTAGAGGGTCTAGAAAGGAGTACGCATTTTGAAACAGGGACGTTTACCTAGTCTCTTGACAACTTACGGAAGTGAGAACTGATGTTCCCACGGAACTTCTCAAAGGCATCCCAAGGACCACAGAGAGATGAAAGCCTCGATGTCCGGGCTTGGGCAGAGCAAGGACACTCAGTAGAGGGGTGGGGTTATGCAGGACAGACAGTAACCTCACCGGGCACCGCTGCTCCACTTTACTATGTGCAATTAGCGTTCCGTGAGAGTTTTGCTTCCAGAGCTTTTTAAAGACTAAAGCCGTGAAATTCTGGAAAATAGAGAAGGAAAGACCACTTTTTCCTAAAGTAATAAAGTTTTTTCCCTCTAAAATGCATTTTTGGATTCTGGCTTTGAAGGGTGTGGCAGGAAAGAAAAGAGCTTACGATAAGGCGCTCACACATTGCTACCTGACCCTTTCTCAAATAACTTCTCAAAAACAAAGCAGTAGAAAGACTTTTGCCATTGTTGTCGGTAAGGAAGCCTAGAGCAGGAGTGGGCAAACTTTTTTAGTAAAAGGTCAGATAGTAAATATTTTAGACGTTGTGGGCTGTATGGTCTCTGTCACAACTACCCAACTGTGCCACTGTAACTTGAAAGCAGCCATAGACAATACATAAATGAAATGGGTGTGGCTGTGCAGAGATAAAGCCTTATTTACAGACAGGTGGTGTCTAGACTTGGCCCAAGGGCCAACCCCTGGTCTAGGATATGAGATCATTAGCGTTTCTGTTCACTGAGAACACAGTGTAGTAAAATCACTAAATGCCTGTGCAAGACGTATCTTTACCTCCAAAGACAACTGCCATTTTCATAAGAGAGATAATAAATCCAATCAATACCTTCTTTGCCACGTAACAGGCTCAACTTGTCTTAAAAAATACCAGTGCGGGCTTCCCTGGTGGCACAGTGGTTGAGAGTCCGCCTGCCGATGCAGGGGACGTGGGTTTGTGCCCCGGTCTGGGAAGATCCCACGTGTGCGGCTGGGACCGTGAGCCATGGCCGCTGAGCCTGCGCATCCGGAGCCTGTGCTCCGCAATGGGAGAGGCCACAGCAGTGAGAGGCCCGCGTACCGCAAAAAAAATAAAAAAAAATAATAAATAAAATACCAATGCGTGTTCATTGCAAATTAAAAGTCCAGAAAAATATAAAAATTAAAAAAAATCCTAACCACTATGAATGTTGTTCCTTCACATATGTACATATATCCCTGGACAGATTGATAAATCTCGGCTAGTCTCATCAATGAATGGAGATATATTATCATCCTTTTAAATAGCCGTTTAAGATTCTGTACATGAAAGTACCAGAACTTTTATTTGGTCAATTCTCTATTTATAAATGATTACATTGTTTCAATTTTTCACCAATATAAACTATGGTAGGGTGACCTTTTTTTTTTCAGTATGTACATCTCTGTATCCAAATATCTCCTTAGGTTACATTACTGAAGTGGCATTACTGGGCTAATGAGCATCATTTTAAAATAACGGTACAAAATGTAAAATAGCTATAGCTAGTGGGAAGCTGCTGCACGGCACAGGGAGGTCAGCTCGGTGCTGGGGAGGGTGGGAGGGAGGCTCAAGAGGGAGGGGATACGGGGATATAGGTATACATATAGCTGATTCACTTTGCTGTACGGCAGAAACTGACACAACACTGTAAAGCAATTATACTCCAATAAAGATTAAAAAAAATATTGGTACAAATAGCCAAGGCATGGAAGCAATCTAAATGTCCATCAACGGAGGAATAGATAAAGAAGATGTGGTACATATATAGAATGGAATACTACTCAGCCATAAAAAAGAATGAAATAATGCCATTTACAGCAACATGGATGGACCCAGAGATTATCATACTACGTGAAATAAGTCAAAGACAAAGACAAATATCATGTGATATCACTCATATGTGGAATCTAATTTTTAAGAAATGATACAAATGAACTTATTTACAGAACAGAAACAGACTGACAGAAAACAAACTTATGGTTACCAAAGGGGAAATGTGAGGGAGAGGGATAAATCAGGTGCTTGGGAGGAACATACAGACACTACTATATATTAAAGACAGATAACCAACAAAGACCTACTGTCTAGCACAGGGAACTCTAGTCAATATTCTGTGATAACCTATATGAGAAAAGAATCTAAAAAATAATGAATATATGTATATGTATAACTGAATCACTTTGCTGTACACCTGAAACTAACATAGCATTGTAAATCAACTATACTCCAATAAAGTTAAAATTAAAAATATTGGTACATATTGCTAAGTTGCCCTCCAAAAATGTTATACTAATTTATGTTTTGGGTAACAATGCATGATACTACATGTCAACCAATTCTTGGCTATTGTGGTTGGTAGGCAGAATAATGGCCCTTTAAAGATATCCACATCCTAACCCCTGAAACCCATCAATGTTTTACCTTACATGGCAAAAGAGACTTTGCAGATGTGATTAAAAATGGATGGTGAAAGAGGCACATGAAAAGATGCTCAAAATCGCTAATTATTAGAGAAATGCAACTCAAAACTACAATAAGATATCACTTCACACCAGTCAGAATGACCAACATCAAAAAATCTACCAACAATAAATGCTGGGACTTCCCTGGTGGTCCAGTGGTTAAGAATCTGCCTTCCAATGCAGGGGACACGGGTTCGATCCCTGGTCGGGGGACTAAGTTCCTACGCACTGCAGGGCAACTAAACCTGTGTACTCTAGAGCCCATGCACCACAACTAGAGAGCCTGCATGCCGCAACTACCGAGCTTGCATGCTCTGGAGGCCATGCACCACAACTAGAGAGCCCACGCACCACAACTACTGAGCCGTGTGCTCTGGAGCCCGCACGCCACAACAAAGAGCCTGCATGCTGCAGTGAAGATCCTGCATGCTGCAACTAACACCCAATTCAGCCAAATAAATAAATATTTTAAAAAAACAATAAATGCTGAAGAGGGTGTGGAGAGAAGGGAACCCTCCTACACTGTTGGTGGAAACATAAATTGTTACAGCCACTGTGGAGAACAGTATGGAGGTTCCTTAAAAAACTAAAAATAGAGCTACCGTATGATCCTGCAATCCCACTCCTGGGCATATACCCGGAGAAAAACAAGGTCTGAAAGGATACATGCACCCCAATGTTCATTGCAGCACTGTTTACAATAGCCAAGACATGGAAGCAACATAAATGTTCATCGACAGACAAATGGATAAAGAAGATGTGGTACATATACACAATGGAATATTACTCAGCCATTAAAAAGAATGAAATAATGCCATTTGCATCAACAGTGGATGGACCTAGAGACTGTCATAAGTCAGACAGAGAAAGACAAATATCATATGATATCACCCATATGTGGAATCTAAGAAAAATGATGCAAATGACCTTATTTACAAAACAGAAACCGACACCCAGACTTAGAGAGTGAACTTATGGTTACCAGAGAGGAGAGGGATAGAGAGTTTGGGATTGACATCTACACACTGCTGTATTTAAAATGGATAACCAACAAGGACCTACTGTACAGTACAGGGGACTCTGCTCAATATTATGTAACAACCTAAAAGGCAAAAGAATTTGAAAAGGAATAGATCCATGTACATGTATAACTGAATCACTTTGCTGTACAGCTGAAACTAACACAGCACTGTTAATCAACTATGCTCCAATGTAAAATAAAAGAAGATAGGCAACCATCTGTCAAGCATAGTTTAGATGGGTGGGCTCCATTTTAAAAAAAAGAAAAAAAAGAAAGGATGGTGAAATGGGAGATTATCCTTGATTGTCCAGGTAGGCCCAATGTAATCACAAGGGTCCTAACAATTGGGAGAATAGAGGGTCAGAGTCAGAGAGAGATGTGAAGACACCAGCTGTTGATCTTGAAGACAGAAGAAGGGCCAAAGGATGTAGGTGGCTCTGGAAGCTGGAAAAGGCAAGAAAATGGCTTTCCCCCTAGGGCCTCCAGAAGAAACACACTTGACTGACCTTAACTTTAGCCCCATAAGACTCCTTTAGACTTCTGACCTCCAGAACTGTAAAAATAAATGTGTTGTGTTTTAAGCCACTAAATTTGTGGTACTTTGTTACAGCAGCAATAGGAAACTCACACAGATTTCATAAATATTTTTCTTTACTTATCTCATATTCAACAAATATCTCATTTTTATTTGCTTCACTTATTAGTAAGATTGAATCTGTTTTTAACCTTCGATGTATAGCAAATAGTTAATGTTGCTGGGTCATGGATCTCTTTGAGAATCTCAAGAAAGCTGTGATTCTATCACCAGAGAAAAGCACACTTGCACATATACTGGGGGCTTACAGAGTCCCCAGAGCTCATGGACCCCAGGTTATGAACTCCTGAGCTAGAGAACAAGAGGGAAAAGGGTCCCAGTGATAGCATTTTCTCATTCAAAGTCAGAAACATGAAACGTGGTAGCATTCTCTGGCAACCTAAGATCTGATGTTGTAAAAAGTGCCTGGCCTAGAGGGTAGCAATCAGGGATCTGGCCAAGCTAAGCCTTCCAGCAACACAGAGTATAACGGCTGGGCACTGCCCAGCGTCCACTCTTCTTGCTCTCCACCTGTTTCGCTCTTTAGCTTCAAAGCCTAGAGCACTTTGGTTGCTGTTTAGAAATTCTCACACCAGCACTGTGTGGGGTTAGAGGCAGTGGTGATAGGACATTGGTTATATAGAGATGGCTTGATTAAATAAGTAAATACATTAAGGAGAGTGGGTGCCAGAGAATTACAAATATGGAAAGGGTGAAAATTAGAATAAATCCTGTGGTATTGGATAAGAATTGTAGATACAGGGAAGGACCCACAGGTCCCAATGTATAGATAAGTACAGAAATATATTGTGTTTGTGCATGTGTGTATGCATATACATAGTTATACGCATACATTCTTTACTTCTGTGCACTGAGAGGTCCCATGAGTAGTGACCCTCCAATAGCAATGAACAGACCTGACCTTGAGATCTTGGTTTCTAAATACTTTTCTCCAAGACTGGAACAGGGAAAGTTCAAGGTGGAATATCTTGTTGTACCAGAAAGTAATGAAGTTCTCAAAGAATGATATGGACATGTCAGAGGGTACAGGAGTCATCTTGAAGGGGCTCTCGTTGGCTGAATCTGGGAAATATTTTTTACATAGAAATAATAAAAGGGTAGTAGTAGATTATAACCTATTGGATATGACAGGAATCTGCGAGTCCATGCAGATATAAATAAATGAATACATTGTAAGTTCAGTGAGAAATGAGGTATTTACCATAGTCTCAAAGCACCTCTTCACAAAATACTCATTACAAGGGAAAAAAGAATAACTTTATGATGGAAAAGCCTGCCAGATACCACCTTAATCAAGCAACTGGAATTAACATCAGGCATAATGGTACAATGGCAGTCATGGTCGTGTGACTGGGGCCAACGAGAAAACCGCATCACTTCTGTGCCGTTCCTGCCAAAGGTGCACAACTTGAATATAATTGTTGAGGAAACATGAGACAAATCCAAATTGAGGAACATGTTTTAAAATAACAGGCCCATAATCTTCAAAATGGTTAAGGTCGTGTAAGTCAAGGGTAGCCTGAGGAACTGTTCCAGGTGGAAAACGACTTAAGAGGCATGACAACTAAGTGCAATGTGTAATTAGGGACTGGTTGCTTTTGCTATTAAAGACATTATTGGGACAACTGGCAAAACTTGAAGGAAATATACACTGGTGATGGGGTATCATATCATCAACTCACTCCCAAATGGATCAGGTAGAAAAAGTTCTTTGTATTACACTTCCAACTTTTTTTTTGTAAAGTTGAGATTATTTCAAAATAAAAGTATGGTAATGAAAAAAGAAATTCCTATACCAATCAAGAAATAAAACAACATGGGGAAAGGAGAGAGAAAAACCTGCTTCATCCACCGAGATCTCAGGATCTGGAGGATTGGGAAATTGATAACTGTGACTATTCAAAGCAGCAAAATGGTTGATGGCTCAGAAGATGGGGTTGTTAGAGTTTACATATGTCGAATCAGATTTTAATGAGTTTTTTAAAGACTTGAGAAGAAATCGTCAGCATCTGACTAAAAGTTATTATGTTATAGACTTTGAGTTGACTGTAGTATTTAATGGCTAGAGAGGACCCCTTTTCAGAGGAGAAGCCAGGTGGAGAAAGGAGGGAAAAAATCCTTCAAAAGCCATGGAACAGAATGTGTTTGTTGGTTTTTTTTAAAAAGCTCATATTTATAGCCCATAAAGCCTACTTAACATGTTTTGTTTTACTTCATTTTACCTCTAATTTAACTTTGCATAATATTTTTTTTTCACTGCAACACCACCATTTTAGGACCAATTTTAGTGTGCTTCAAAGAAAATTTTTCAGCAAAATCTCTAGGCATTCTCCATCTCCCTGTTAGGCATTTCTGAACTCCTAGTGAGAGTCAGTCTCTGAACTGTGGCTTTCAGCAAAGATCCGAGATGCCGCGAAAATTCATTAAAGTCGAGAACAGCAGGATTACAAGGAGAAGAATTAAGAGGAGGTGCAGCGTTTATTGTGCAGATAGGAACACTGTGGTCATCTTCTTCTGTGCCTAAATTCTTCTTCTGGGCTCAGGAAGCTGGCAGAACAACAGACACACAGTCTCGTGCTGGCTTATCTCCCTCGATAGCATTTCAGAGAGTCACACGTTAGATACAAGGGTCCCTGCCATGTTCCAGAATGAATGAATTTTTGGTCTTATCTCCTTGGCAACAAAAGTTACAGGGAGCTCATTATTTCTGAGCAGGCACTGCCAACAGAGAAATGGAGAATTCCATAATCATAATGGATTTGCACATAAAAAGATACTTGACAGAATATTTTGGGAATGAAACTTGTCTTTCTACATGCCTCTCAGAGATAAAGTATTAAAGGTGAAGGATAAAAGAGAGTTTGAACTTTCAAACAGATATAGACATATTACTAGGTTATGTTTCTAGAATAAGAGTACAATTATTGTTATCATCATTTTTTTCCTTTGGCCTATCCTACCTCTGGTCCAGTCTGCTTTCTAAGATGTGCTCTCATAGGCTAAAGTGGGTAGGGAACAGCTGATGGTCAACAAAATCCTTTTTAAGCTGTACAGGTTTTCAAAGATGGTGCAAATCTTTTTCTATTTTCAGGAATGTTATCTGCAGTCCTAGCATGGGGGGTGTCCTGGCTAAGTCTGTCCCAGAATGCTCATGGAAACTTTGAAACAAAAACAAAACTCAGGATGGATAAACAGCAAGGTCACACTGTATAGCACAGGGAACTATATTCAACATTCTGTGACAAACCATAATGAAAAAGAATATGAAAAAGAACGTATACACAATATGTGTGTGTGCGTATGTATGACTGAGTCACTTTGCTGTACACAAGAAATTAACACAACGTTATAAATCAAATATACTTCACTAAAATTGAAAAACAAAACAAAACAAAACTCAGCTCTACCTGTGTGTTCCTTATTGTGATTTTAAGGGTGCTGTAATGAGATTCTGGCTCCCTCCCCGGTGTTTTCCCAAGTGGTTAGTCCTATATTTCCATGAGATGGGAGGCCCAGTCCAGAAGCTCTGTGATGGTCAAGAAATCATGGATTTCTTGGCACATAGTAGAGGCACTAGAAATATGTGTGGAATTGAACTAGTCTCCAATCTAGATTTTATTCATTTATTCTTGAATAGTTAATACATGATTCAAAATTTAAAGATAACAAAAGGGAATGATGTGAAATTCTCCCTCTCACCCCTCTACCCCAACTTCCTTGTTCCTCTCCTTACAGGCAACCAGCATTCCCAGTTTCTTATGTATCTGGAAGGTACTTTTATGACACGAAAAAAGATATTCAAACTGATACCCCGAAGAAAACCATACCTTGCTCTTTTTTTCTTTTCAAGAGCAAAGTACAATTAAATGGGCTGCTTTTTTAAAACTCTGGAGGCCTTAAGGTCTAAGGAAGTCCTAAAGTTAGACTATCAAGGCCAACACCCATGGGCAACAAGGAGAGGAAGTTAAGGGGTGTGTGTGGGTGTGAGAGAGACAGAGAGATGGGAATGACTTCAATACTTTTATCCAGAAGACAAAGAGGTACCATAAGGCAGAAGCTGGGTAGAAATTCTCCTGCTTCACAAAAGGTAGAAGAAACTGAAGCTAATTATGGTAGGAAGTTAAACAAACTTGATCTCTACAATATTTGCCAAACTCAACTTTTCCAGTTGTTTTCTAAAGATACCAGGGTACAACACATGAAAAGGTGGAAGGCTGCAAACCCCTACAAGTGGCAACAGGTAACTGATTAGAGATGAGACCTTGCCTGAGTTTTGATTCCATTACAGTCATAAATTTGCACGAAAAACCAAGTGAGTCCAGGCATCTGGACTCCACAGGCCAAGCACTGGATATAGGACAGGTCCTTGTCTTCTGCATTCCAGTACTCCCTGCCTCCCATGGAGGGATGTCTAATTCACACCTGTGTTCCTTTCTTGGTCTGTCCAATCCCATCTCCTTCATGGTGTTGCCTAGGTCCCATTTCCCCATGAAGTCTACTCAGACGCTGTTGAGTTCTCTGTATTTTATGAGCGACACTCTCCAGGACAGTCAGCGTCCTTTTCTAAGGTCCCTTAAAAAACAACAGTGAAATCTGTGTTCCACTGGGTAGCCAAGAAGAGCAAGTAAGGAAACTGCTCTTGGCTAGAAGGGGGCTTCACAAGTGGTTCAGAATTTCCCCCCAGGCTTTGCCTTCTCCTTGGGGTCCCTAGAAATCTGACCTTTGCTGCCATCCTTGCTTCTAGCCCCAGAAATAAGACAGAGACTAAGTTTTATAGAGTGCTTTAGAGTTTACAGTATGCTTTCACACATTTAATCTCATGTGACTCTCAAATCAGCCCTAAGAGACAGGTTATCAACCCCTTGTAGTCATCAGAAAGGAAGACTCATAAAGGTTGTATGACTTGACCAGGGTTCATCTCCTGTTCCAAAGTTCATGCTCTTTTCATCCTTTTGGTTCAGGAGTGGGCAAAGGCTCTTTCCTTCTTCTTGTTTAATTTATCTGAGATAGGCTGGAGTTGTCAAAGGGAACTTGACTTAAATATGTTAAATTAACTAGCAAATACACAAAGGAAATATAAATAGCATAAACTGGGTCAATTAAGGAAAAGGTAGGTTGAATGAGGCCTGAATCTAGCTTCTTTATCCCTGCCTCCAGGACCTGGCCCCCAAGGGCATTCTTTTTTCTTTTTTTTCTTTTCTAGCTTTTATTGAGATATAATCAACATATAACACTGTAGAAGTTTAAGGTGTACAAAGTATTGACTTAATACACTTATTTATTGCAAAATGATGACCACCATAGCGTTAGCTAACACCTCCATCACCTCACATAATTACCAGTTGTTTTTGGTGGTGAGAACATTTAAGATTTACTCTCTCAGTAACTTGCAAGTATATAATACAGTCTCCCAGGGCATTTTTCAGTTTCCTGGTTCCTCCACTTCAAGAAGGGGAGGGCTGGGGCAAGAGCATGTACTGCCAAGATGACGAAGGCTAACATTAACTGGGCACTTACTGTGTGCCAAGGCACTCTTCTAAGTGCTTTACATATATTACCTCATTCACTCCTTTCAAAAACCCTGGGGGTATATGCAGTTGTTACCTCCACTTTACACTCAAAGGCAGAGAGAACTTCGAGAACTTGCTCGAGGTCATGCAGCTGCTGGCACATGACGCAGCCAGGACTTCTGGCTCCAGAGCCTGTGCTCCCAACCACCGTGCTATGCAAGCTCTAATGTGCATGTGCAGGACGCCAACAGACAGCATGGGACAGGTGGAGAGATGGGAATAGGACTTCTAGGAGAGGATGGAAACCTTGGTCCTTTATTATAAATCCACAAAGCTATTCTCCCACCTCATCTACTTCATACTGCTTTCTCACCATTCCTTCTGTGTTGATGTCTTCTAACTAGATAAAGAGTTCCTTGATGTCAGGGGACAGACCTCATGCTTCTTTCCTCCTACCCAGAACCTGGCACTTAATGAACCCTTCAATAAGGTACCTGTCTCCTGTGTGATTTTCACCCAGTCATTCACACTCACAACAGCAACAAGTTCTGATCCTATGAGGAAGAACTTGTGGCAGATCATAGTGGAGAAGAGAATGGACTCCTTGGTTGGTAGATTCAACAGGGACGGAGGCAAGAAATGAACATATATTAGGATCCACTTTAGACCAAGTCCTAAACTGGGCAGGTTGCATACGAGATCTCACGTAACCCTTAGTATAATTCATTCTGTGAGATGGGCATTATTGCTACGGTCTGAATGTTAGTGGCCCCCCAAATTGATATGTTGAAATCTTAATGCCCCATGTGATGGTATTAGGAGGTGGGACATTTGCTTAAGTCATAAGGGTGGCGCTCTCATGAGTAGGTTAGTGTTCTTATAAGAAAGACCCCACAGAGATCCCTACCTAGCCCTTTCCAGCTTGTGAGGACACAATGAAAAGGTGCTGGCTGTGAACCAAGAAGAGGGCCTTCACCAGAACGTGACCATGCTGGTACCACAATCCTGAAGTTCCAGACTCCAGAAACGTGAGAAACAAATTTCTGCTGTTTATAAGCTACCCAGTCTGTGGCATTTGTTACTGCAGCCCGAACAGACTAAGACAATTATTTATAAATGAGGAGGTAGATGCTAAGGATTTGAAAATGGGTCTTCTAACTGAGGTACCCTCTACTCTGCTCTACAGAGCGCCCTGGGAACCAAGACAGGAGGTCTTAGGCCCTGATCCTGCCTTCCTTTCTACCATGAGCCTGTGTGGCCTCTGGGCCCTGAGACTGCTGTAAAACAGCACCACACAGCACCACACAGACACAAGGAGGCACAGGACCAGCGTGGATATTTTCAAGAGCCGGTTCAGGGTTGAGTAAGGATTTATTAGGGAAAGTGTAGAGTTCCTCATTTTCCCACTGATGGACTTTCAATTCCTGTCTATTTCAGGGGCATCCAACTCTTTCACGTCACTCCTGTTAAACATGGTGAGGAGGGCAGATGGGCCTGGGAGTTGTTTCCTGGTGCCAGGAAAGGGCAGGGGCAAGTGTGAGTGAGTTTCTCAAGGTCCCCAGTTCCTGATTATTTGGAGTCTTAAAAGAAGCCTGTCCAAATGCTTGCTGTAGCTTGGAACAGTGGCTAGGCAGGGAGATTTATTGCCTTGCTTTTTGTGTCCAACTATTTTAAGGGTCACTTATGCTCTGGTGTCCTTTAAAATTTATGGATGTTCACCCTAGTCCAAAGAACCGCTATACTCCTTCCTGTGGCTTCCTCATAAATGCCCTCTGAAATACCGATTTAATTTTACACTATATGTGCTATAGAGCTTTCTGCAGTTCCTATGGGGGCTCTATTCACTACTTTGGATTTTATTTTTAAAAAAAAAAGGACAAGAGTAACTAAACACGTGCCGTAAACAACCACAAAATGCTGACCCTTTTTCTCAATAGCAAAGCATATTCTCTTTGTGGACAAAGCTATAGGAAACCAAAAGCATTTTCCATGTGACATAAAACCTCAGGCTTCCAGTATAAATGAGGAAACAGATGCCAACTCATGTCTCTTTGAAAAGGGTCAGGATAAGTTTTTCTTCTTTCCCTTTCCTCATCAAGTATGCTAGCCTTCTCCTTCATGTTTTTTTTTTTTTTTGTCTTTCCTCTGCATCACTTTCCTTGCTACACCTGCAATTTCTGATGGGGTGCGGTCCCCACTGTGGATTAATTTTTACTTAACCTTTGACCATCGGAACTTGCTGTTCCCACAGCTATCTTTAGAGAGGAAGCAGTGATGATCTTAGTCTTCTGAACTATCATGTGAAAAGTGGTTTCCCAACAGATGTGGCCTACAGTACTCATTGACTTTTGCCATGTGAATTTCCTCCTAACTGGGTTCAGGAAGTGCCCACTCCGGTCTGTACCAGAAGCAGCAGGAAGTGTACAGGGTGGGGTGAGAGTGGAAGTATGTGGGACAGATGATAAAGCTACGATTATAATAGAAATGAGAGATGGAAATGACTCAAGAGGACTTCTAAGCCAAGGCTCTGCTCCCTGAGCTCTGTTTCAAATTGCCTGAGAATATCTATGCAGTGTCTTCTCTCCCCAGGACCTAGAATCTAGCTGGGAGATATGACACAGGTGGGAAATACTTTAATAATACACGGTATCATAGGTTGAGTGTCTCATCAGTGGTCTCCAGCAGGGGTCGACAAACCATGGCCTGAGTGTCAAGTCCAGCCCTATTTCTGTAAATAAAGTTTTACTGGCCCATGGGCACACCCATTTGTTTACTTATTGTCTAAGGCTGCTGTACTCTACAAGGGCAGAATTGAGCTGTTGCAACACATTATGGCCCTCGACGCCTAAAGAATTTCTTATCCATCCCTTTACCAAAAGAATTTGCCCAACCCTGGTCTAGAGCAGGTGCCTTAGGAGGTAGGCAGGGAGAGATCACTGAGGCTGGTTTGCTACAGGAAGGCTGCACAGAAGGGCTTGACTATGCCTTGAAGACTTCTAGGATTTAGTTAGAGAGGAAGGAATGGGAGATAGTATTCCAGGCCAGGCAGGCTCAACACCATGGCAATTACTAGGGAAAACTTTGACTGGAATGGAGGGACTCTAGTCGGCCCTCTGTATCCATAGTGGAATGGTTCCAGGACCCCCTGCCTAAACTAAAGTCCACGATGCTCAAGTCCCTTATATAAAGGCATAGCACGGTCAGCCCTCCATGTCCTTGGGTTCCCCATCTGGGGATTCAACCAACTGTAGATGGAAACTCCAATCTGTCATTGGTTGAATCTGTGGATGTGAAACCAGCAAATAGGGAGGACTACCTGTATATTTTTTGAAATAAAAAAGCACATATAAGTGGATCCTGTGCAGTTCAAACCTGTGTTGTTCAAAGGTCAACTGTATTTGAGGCAGGAAAAAGATGGAAGGATGAATACAGAGGCTAAGTCTGAATAGCACAGAGCCTTGAATGCCAGGCTAAAATATTCTAAATGATAAAACACATCATTTTCCCATACCAGCCTCTACACAGGTAGAAGAGTATAAGGAAGTGACTTTTAAACTCCATTCAAGTTCTGAGAATCAGTTTTAAAAGTAGATGCCTAGCTCCACCCCCAGAGATTCTGTCTGAATTAGTCTCAGGTGAAACATTGTTTTTTATACTTCCCAGATGACTCTATTGTGCAGCTGGGAACCCCTCCCTAGATGAAGGAAGTGGCTAGTTACGTGCCTGCAGCAGCCCAGCTCGGGGGGGCCAGGTAGATGGAGCAGGTGCACAACATATGTGAATCAGATTGAGCCAGCAATATTGGCTTGTACCAGAGCCAGCCCAATAAGCCTGGGTTTAACTAGAGTCAGCTCTATAACCGTCAGCCGGCCACATGGTTGTCAATAAAAGACATCACTTCTGCCAGCCCTTGCTTAAACCTGGAAAAGCCCGTGGTGCTCAATGCAATATTGAGTCTGTTTCTAAATTTGGGCATCTATAGATTCTTCTCTCACTGTTATTTTAGCATGAGCATTCACAAGGCCTTCCACAATCTGCCCTCAGCCTTGTTACCTCTGATCTTTTCTCTCCAACCACAACCCCAATGACTCTGCTTCCACCATCCCGCACCAGACTCCCTGTAGCTCCTGAACACACGAGGCATGTGCCCGCCTCAAGGACCCCACGCTCGCTTTTTCCCTGCCTGGGATGCTCTTGTCTTCTTTTCCTCCAGGCATACACAAGGCTTATGGCTCACATTCAAATCTCTGCTCCGGGATTATTGTCTCAGTGAGTCCTCGCCCAAACATCTAATTGAAAATTGCATCCTCCTTCCCACAGACGCACTATCCATCCTTCCTCCCCTGCTTTATCCTTTCTCATAGCACTTAACACCTTCTAACATACTGTGTCATTTCACTTCATTCTGTTTATTTTCTCTTTTCCTGCTACAGTGTAAGCAGTATGAGAGAAGGGACTTTTATCTATTTTGTTCTCTGATACATCCCCAGAGTGCCTTCAATGGTGCCCAGAACACAGAAGGAACTCAATAAGTATGTGTTTATTGCATCAGTGTTTGCAATGCTTTTACTCATCCTTCAGGATTGAGTTTGAAAAGTCCTCTGTTAGACCTTTTCGATTTCCCCTTTCCCAAAGAAAGAGACCTCCCTCCTCTCTTCCCTCGGACTTCTCCTGCAACTCTTTAGAGCTTTTCTGTCCCTCCTCCTACTTCTGAGCTCCTCCAAGGCTGGGGCGGGGGCACAGGACCTAGCATTGGTGGTGGCTGAAACAGGTGTATGTTAAGGGATTGAGCAACGGAAGCTCTGGACTATTCTTCTCCTTGTAGCTACACTTTCTGCAGTTGCACACCTATGTAGCTCTCCATTTTATTCTAACATCTTGACTTGAATGGACCACAATGTATCCTCACCACATAGGAGGTATGTGAATTGCAGTGAGAAAAGCCTAAACCATCAGATGCTTCTGAGAATCTATCGGTTGTGTGGATTATCTTTCCCTTCCCACGTTAATCTATTTACCAAGTCCCGTCCATGTTACTTCCTACATATCCCTGAATTTATTCACTCTTTCTGTTCTCTCCAGCTCTCTAGTCTAAGCCACGGTTATCTCTTCCCTACAATACTGCAACCACTTCCTAAGTGGCGTACTCCATCTTGTCTCTTCCCCTAGAATCCACCCTCTACACGGTGGCCAGAACAAGCTTTTCAAAACACGAATCAGAGGATGTCTCTCTCCTGCTTTTAAACCATTCAGAGATTTCCCATCACACTTAGAGCAAAGTGTGCAAGTCTTACCGTGGCTTAGAGGCCGGCAACCTGCTCCCGCTACCCTCTTCGGCCTCCTCTTAGGCCACTCTCCCCTTAGTTATTCCTGTGACAGTTTCTCAAATGCTTTCAGTTTTCTTGCTTCAAAACCTCTGCTGGTTCCTCTGCCTGGAATGCTCTGGAATTCCTCTGTCTGGGATGCCCTCTATTCACTCAGATAATTTCCACCCGCTCTCCTAACCTCAGCCCAAATATCCCCTCCTCAGAGAAACCTTGCCTAAAGCTCAGACGAGGGGTACTGTTCTGTCACAGGCCCCCCAAAGCCCCCAGTTCTTCCTCTTTTTATCAGAGTCCTCTTAACTTGAATTACTTTCCCCACCAGACTCAAGAGGCGCCCACTAGAATTCAACTTGGCACACGATAGGCTCTCAACAAATATTTATTGAATGAGTAAGTCAATCTATCTGTGAGATTTTGCCTTCTTTAGGCCCTTTACCAAAGCTTTCAACTTTGAACATTAATATTTATTCAAATGTTTTCTGATATACCCTCCTACCTTGAGGGGTTGACATGTGACCAATGACTGTAAGCTCCACCTTCAACTCCGGACCTGGGTCTCCTGTATTCCAGCCATAGCTGCCTTATCGGCATGACAGGATTTGTAGGCATGGCCTAGTCACAACCTCAGTGATGGGAGACAGAAACACTTTTTCACCTTTTAGCTTGAGACTCTGGTCAACAAGAGCGCTGTTGCTCTTAGCAGACATCTGGAACTGCATGTCACCCCAGCCGGGCTCTGCGGTGCTCAGCCCCTCAAACGAGGAGAGGAGAAAATGCCAGAAACAACCCACCACCGCCCGACTGCGGGCCTCGGCCTCAAGGCCCGGCTTCTCCGGGGCTGGAAGGGCTCTGAGAGGCGGAGCTGTTCCCTGTGCAGGGCCTGGGGGGAGCATACGAATGCTGCTGAGAGGCAGCTGTGTGTGTTGGCTGTGACCCTCGAGCCCCAGCTGGAGAGAGGGGCTAGGCACAATGGCTTCTTTCA
Source organism: Delphinapterus leucas (assembly GCF_059928025.1). Taxonomy (NCBI): domain Eukaryota; kingdom Metazoa; phylum Chordata; class Mammalia; order Artiodactyla; family Monodontidae; genus Delphinapterus; species Delphinapterus leucas. Next base: position 57,239,335 of record NC_143134.1, read on the forward strand.
TGGAAAAACTTTACTCTGCAAACTCAGGTTTGAATGCCTGAATCGCTCTCCTCTTGGTAAATCATAAGACACGAGACAAGGCTTGTGCAGTTTGGCTCTCTGTGGGGCTAGCATGACATGTCTTTCCAGCAGAGATGCCGCAGGGAGTCCCTCTGACTGGGCATCGGAGCTTACCTCCTCACAGAGGACCAAACCTTATATATAGCCTGTAAGACATTCTCACAGGTTCTGGACCTAAAGAAGGTATGAGCAGAGGTACTGAACTGCTTTTCTTAAGCCACATATAATTATGTATTTTGTTACTGGAGACACCTAAGGTCATCTAATTCTGACAAAAATCCAGGGCCTTTATAATAAGATTTTCTCTTTCCTGGACTTCCTGAGGAAGAACTCTACTCCTCCAAGTTATATTTGTTTTTTCTTTCAAGCTCTCGTACTTCATGGAGAAAGCCTAACGCAGTGACAGGATAAAGGACAGAGTGACACAGAGTTTGGTCCTCCTCGGAAACAGGAGACGTGAGATCACCACCAGAGACCTTGGCATGCTTTCTACATAATGAGCTGCATGGACTAGATCAGTGGTCAGCAAATGTTTCCTCTAAAGGGCTCAATAGGAAATATTTTAGGCTTGTGGGCCATATGGTTTCTGTAGCAAGCACTCAGCTCTGGCATTAGGGTATTAAAGCAGCCACAGACAGACAATTCCTAGGTAAATAAATGGCCATGGCTGCATGCCAGTAAGACTTTATTTGCAAAAACAACTGGTGAACTAGATTTGGCCCATGGGCCATAGTCTGCCAACCCTAGGAGACATTATTTCTTAAAAGCATCTATGTAATAATCCTAGAACAAGATTATCAAATTTGAGTGTCAGCTTGGTCTAGGAAAATATTTTAAAACATACATGTTATAGATATATGTATGTGTGTGTATATGTGTATGTGTGTATATATATAGAGATACTCATATATATATATATATATATATATACACACATGTACACACATCTCCTGTGTGTGTGCATGTGACATATATATAAGTGTGTTTCTGACCAAGATGGAGTAACTGAATTTACCCTCCTGACCAAAACAATTTAAAACATTGAAAAATATGAAGCAATGGTTTTTAAGACACTGGACATTAGGCAATGAAGGGCACTGGTCCCTGAGAAATGGGAAATAAACAAAGGTGAGCCCATGTTGCCCTAGCTTAGTGCCTTGAGAGACTTTCCAGGCTGCAGTATAGGGAAACCAAGTTGGACCTGGTGGATTCCCTCAGTTTAGGAGAAGGAGCTGAAAAGGAATAGATCCTGTGCCCATGAGCCAGCCTGAAAAGCCTCATGATTTGTATGGCATTGGGTAGAATGCAGTCAAAGTGACCAATACATCACTGAAACAGAATAGAGTCTAAAAATATATCCAGACATATAAGGACAACTGATTTTCCACAAAGGTGCAAAGGCAATTCAGTGGAAAAAGAATTATCTTTTCAACACATGGTAGTGGAACAAGTTGGGTGTCTGTATGCATAAAATGAACTTCAATGTGTACCTCACATATATAACACCTAACTCAACATAAATGATACACCTAACTATAAAACCTAAAACGATAAAACTTTTAGAAGAAAATACCTTGAGACCTTGGAGTAGGCAAAGATTTTTAAACACAACACCAAAGGAACCAACTATACAAGAAAAAAATTAATAAGTTGAACTTCATTAAAATTAAAATCTTCTGCTCTTTGAAAGACATTAGAAGACTGAAAAGACAGCCACTGACAGGCACATAATATTGGAATTCATATATCTGATAAAAGACTTGTATCCAATATATAAAAAGAACTCTCAACACTCAATAATAAGTAAACCAAAAACCCAATTAAAGAAAAAGCAGGGCAAACACTGAACCGACATTTCACCAAAGAAGAAATCAGGGTGGCAAATATTCACATGAAAAGCTCAACACTAGGGCTTCCCTGGTGGCGCAGTGGTTGAGAGTCCACCTGCCGATGCAGGGGACACGGGTTCGTGCCCCGGTCCGGGAAGATCCCACATGCCGCGGAGCGGCTGGGCCTGTGAGCCATGGCCGCTAAGCCTGCGCGTCCGGAGCCTGTGCTCCGCAGTGGGAGAGGCCACAACAGTGAGAGGCCCGCGTACCACACACACACAAAAAAAGCTCAACACTATCAGTTGTTAGAAAAATACAAATTAAAACCACAACGAGAAACCACTACACACCTAGTAGAATGTCTAAAATTAAAAGGCCAACTATAGTGTGTGTAGGTGAGGATGTGGAGCAACTAGAACTACACTGCTGGTAGGACTGTAAAGTAGGCAACCACTTTAGAAAACAGTTTGGCTGTTTCTTAAAATGTTAAACATACACCGACCATACGATCCAGCCACTTTAGTATCAAGTATTTAATCAAGAGAAATGAAAGCATGTGTCCATACAAAGACTAGCCCGTGCATATGTATAGCAGCTTCACCTGCAATACCCAGAAGTGGGAAATGACCATTCTGTCCTTCCATAGATAAGTGGTTGAACAAGCTGTAGTTTATCTATACAATGGACACTAAGCAAAAATAGAAGGAAATGTACTATTGATGCAAGTACAATGGGGGTGGATGTCCAAATAATTATCCTGAGTGAAAGAAGCCAAATCTCCCAAAAGTATGATTCCTTTTTTATAACATTCTAGAAATCCAATCTAATCCAAACAGACAGCAGATCAGTAGTTACCTGGGATGGGGCAGGGGCGTGAAGGAACAATTACAGAGGGGCACAAGGTTACTCTTGGGAATGATGAATATGCTCACTATGTTGATTGTGGTGATGGTTTCATAGGTGCATCCATATATCAAAACATCAAATTTTAGACTTTAAATATGTATCATTTATTGTACGTCAGTTATCTCAATAAGGTTGTTAAAGAACATATGTCACACCCCAGTGTTCATAGTAGCATTATTTACAATAGCCAAGACATGGAAGCAACCTAAGTGTCCATCAACAGAAGAATGGCTAAAGAAGATGTTGTATACCTATACAGTGGAATATTACTCAGCCACAAAGAAGAATGAATTTTTGCCATTTGCAACAACATGTATGGACCTGGAGGGCATTATGCTTAGTGAAATGAGTTACACAGAGAAAGACAAATACCGTATGTTATCACTTACAAATAGAATCTAAAAAATAAACAAACGAATGAATATAACAAAACAGAAACAGACTCACGGATATAAAGAACAAACTAGTGGTGACCACTGGGGAGAGGGCAGAGGGGAGGGACAAGATAGGAGTAAGGGATTAAGAGGTACAAACTACTATGTACAGGAGACCTTCAAGATGGCAGAGGAGTAAAAAGTGGAGATCACCTTCCTCCCCACAAATACATCAGAAATACATCTACACGTGGAACAACTCCCACAGAACACCTACTGAACGCTGGCAGAAGACCTCAGATTTCCCAAAAGGCAAGAAACTCCCCACGTACCTGGGTAAGGCAAAAGAAAAAAGGAAAACCAGAGACAAAAGAATAGGGATGGGACCTGCACCTCGGGGAGGGAGCTGTGAAGGAGGAAAGGTTTCCACACACTAGGAGGCCCCTTCACTGGTGGAGACGGGGAAGCTTCCGAGCCATGGAGGAGAGCACAGCAACAGGGGTACAGAGGGAAAAGCAGGGAAATTCCCGCACAGAGGATCGGTACCGACCAGCACTCACCAGCCTGAGAGGCTTGTCTGCTCACCCGCCGGGACGGGCGGGGCTGAGAGCTGAGGCCTGGGCTTCGGAGGTCGGATCCCAGGGAGAGGACTGGGGTTGGCTGCATGAACACAGCCTGAACGGGTCTAGTGCACCACAGCTAGCGGGGAGGGAGTCCGGGAAAAGGTCTGGAGCTGCGAAGGAGGCAAGAGACTTTTTCTTCCCTCTTTGTTTCCCGGTGCATGAGGAGAGGGGATTAAGAGCGCAGCCTAAATGAGCTCCAGAGATGGGCGCAAGCCTTGGCTAACAGCACGGACCCCAGAGACGGGCATGAGATGCTAAGACTGCTGCTGCAGCCACCAAGAAGGCTGTGTGCAAGCACAGGTCACTATCCACACCCCCCTTCCTGGGAGCCTGTGCAGCCCGCCACTGCCAGGGTCCCGTGATCCAGGGACAACTCCCCTGGGAGAACACATGGCGCACCTCAGGCTGGTGCAACGTCATGCCAGCCTCTGCCACCACAGCCTCACCCCGCACCCGTACCCTTCCCTCCCCCCGGCCTGAGTGAGCCAGAGCCCCCGAAACAGCTGCTTCTTTAACCCCGTCCTGTCTGAGCAACGAACAGACCTCCACGCAGAGGCGGGGCCAAATCCAAAGCTGAACCCCAGGAGCTCTGCGAACAAAGAAGAGAAAGGGAAATCTCTCCCAGCAGCCACAGGAGCAGCAGATTAAGTCTCCACAATCAACTTGATGCACCCTGCATCTCTGGAGTACCTAAACAGACAACGAATCATCCCAAATTGAGGCAGTGCAGTGGTCTTTGGGAGCAACGATATATATATATATATTTTTCCCTTTTTCTCTTTTTGTGAGTGTGTATGTGTATGCTTCTGTGTGTGATTTTGTCTGTATAGCTTTGCTTTTACCATTTGTCCTAGGGTTCTGTCTGTATTTTTTTTTTCTTTTAGTATAGTTTTTAGCACTTGTTATCATTGGTGGATTTATTTTTTGGTTTGGTTGCTCTCTTCTTTCTTTCTTTCTTTTTTTATTACTACAAACACCCCACTTTCACTAATGGACAGATCATCCAAAATGAAAACAAATAAGGAAACAACACAAGCTTTAAATGACACATTAAACAAGATGGACTTAACTGATATTTATAGGGCATTCCATCCCAAAACAGCAGAACACATTTCTTCTCAAGTGCTCATGGAACATTGTCCAGGATAGATCATATCTTGGGTCACAGATCAAGCCTTGGTAAATTTAAGAAAACTGAAATCATATCAAATACCTTTTTGACCAGAATGCTATGACACTAGATATCAATTACAGGAACAAAACTATAAAAAATACAAACACATGGAGGCTAAACAATATGCTACTAAATAACCAAGAGATCACTGAAGAAATCAAAGAGGAAATCAAAAAATACATAGAAACAAAAAACAATGAACACACGACAACCCAAAACCAATGGGATGCAGCAAAAGCAGTTCTAAGAGGGAACTTTATAGCTATACAATCCTACCTCAAGAAACAAGAAACATCTCCAATAGACAACCTAACCTTACACCTAAAGCAATTAGAGGAAGAAGAACCAAAACCCCCCAAAGTTAGCAGAAGGAATGACATCATAAAGATCAGATCAGAAATAAATGAAAAAGAAATGAAGGAAACCATAGCAAAGATCAATAAAACTAAAAGCTGGTTCTTTAAGAAGATAAACAAAATTGATAAACCATTAGCCAGACTCATCAGGAAAAAAAGGGAGAAGACTCAAATCAATAGAATTAGAAATGAAAAAGGAGAATACTAGCAAACAGAATCCAACAGCACATTAAAAGGATCATACACCATGATCAAGTGGGGTTTAACCCAGGAAGGCAAGGATTCTTCAATATATGCAAATCAATGTGATAAACCATATTAACAAATTGAAGGAGAAAAACCATATATCATCTCCATAGATGCAGAAAAAGCTTTCAACAAAATTCAACACCCATTTATGATAAAAACCCTCCAGGAAGTAGGCATAAAGGGAACTTCCCTCAACATAATAAAGGCCATATATGACAAACCCACAGCCAACATCATTCTCAATAGTGAAAAACTGAAACCATTTCCACTAAGATCAGGAACAAGACAAGGTTGTCCACTCTCACCACTATTATTCAACAGAGTTTTGGTATCACCTCACACCAGTCAGAATGGCCATCATCAAAAATTCTACAAACAATAAATGCTGAAGAAGGTGTGGAGAAAAGGGGACCCTCTTGCACTGTTGGTGGGAAGGTAAACTGATAGAGCCACTATGGAGAACAGTATGGGGGTTCCTTAAAAAACTAAACATAGAAATACCACATGACCCAGCAATCCCACTACTGGGCATATACCCTGAGAAAACCATAATTCAAAAAGAGTCATGTACCAAAATGTTCACTGCAGCTCTATTTACAATAGCCAGGACATGGAAGCAACCTAAGTGCCCATCGACAGATGAATGGATAAAGAAGATGTGGCACATATATACAATGGAATATTACTCAGCCATAAAAAGAAACGAAATTGAGTTATTTGTAGTGAGGTGGATGGACCTAGAGTCTGTCATACGGAGTGAAGTAAGTCAGAAAGAGAAAAACAAATACCGTATGCTAACACATATATATGGAATCTAAAAAAAAAAAAGTACTGATGAACCTAGTGGCAGGGCAGGAATAAAGACGTAGACATAGAGAATGGACCTGAGGTCTTGGGCAGGGGACGGGACAGGGAGGGGGAAGCTGGGGCGAAGTGAGAGTGGCATGGACGCATATACACTACCAAATGTGAAATAGATAGCTAGTGGGAAGCAGCCACATAGCACAGGAAGATCAGCTCGGTGCTTTGTGACCACCTGGAGGGGTGGGATAGGGAGGGTGGGAGGGAGAAGCAAGAGGGAGGAGATATGGGGATATATGTACATGTACAGTTGATTCACTTTGTCATAAAGCAGAAACTGACACAACAGTGTAAAACAATTATAGTCCAATAAATACGTTAAAAAAAAACCCAAAAAACAAAACAAAACAAAACAAAACTACAATGAGGTATCACCTCAAATGGGTCAGAATGGCCATCATCAAAAAATCTACAAACAATAAATGCTGGAGAGGGTGTGGAGAAAAGGGAACCCCCTTGCACTGTTGGTGGGAATGTAAACTGATACAGCCACTATGGAGACAGTATGGAGGTTCCTTAAAAAACTAAAAACAGAACTACTATACAACCCAGCAATCCCACTACTGGGCATATACCCTGAGAAAACCATAATTCAAAAAGAGTCATGGGGCTTCCCTGGTGGCGCAGTGGTTGGGGGTCCGCCTGCTGATGCAGGGGGCACGGGCTCGTGCCCCGGTCCGGGGGGATCCCGCACGCCGCGGAGCAGCTGGGCCCATGGGCTGTGGCCGCTGGGCCTGCGCGTCCGGATCCTGTTGCTCCGCAGCGGGAGAGGCCACAGCAGTGAGAGGCCCGCGTACCGCAGAAAAAAAAAAAGAGTCATGTACCACAATGTTCACTGCAGCTGTATTTACAATAGCCAGGACATGGAAGCAACCTTAGTGTCCATCGACAGATGAATGGCACATATATACAATGGAATATTACTCAGCCATAAACAGAAACGAAATTGAGTTATTTGTAGTGAGGTGGATGGACCTAGAGTCTGTCATACAGAGTGAAGTAAGTCAGAAAGAGAAAAACAAATACCGTATGCTAACACATATATATGGAATCTAAAAACAAAATGGTTCTGATGAACCTAGGTGCAGGACAGGAATAAAGATGCAGACGTAGAGAATGGACTTGAGGGCACGCGGAGGGGGAAGGGGAAGCTGGGACGAAGTGAGAGAGTGGCATGGAAATATATACACTACCAAATGTAAAATAGAGAGCTAGTGGGAGCAGCCACATAGCACAAGGAGATCAGCCTGGTGCTTTGTGACCACCTAGCGGGGTGGGATAGGGAGGTAGATGCAAGAGGGAGGAAATATGGGGATGTATGTATATGTATGGCTGACTCACTTTGTTATAAAGCAGAAAGTAACACACCACTGTAGAGAAATTATACTCCAATAAAGATGTTAAGAAAACCCCATAAAACTACTATGTATAAAACAAATAAGCTACAGAGATATACTGTACAGCACAGAGAAAATAGCCATACAGAGAATATAGTTTTTACTAATTTTAGATGGAATATCATCTATAAAAATTTAATCAATATGTTGTACACCTGAAACTAATATAATATTGTAAATCAACTAAACTTCAATTAAACCAATTCTATGTCAAATAAATGCAAAAATACCTGAATATGTATTGTATCTTATCAGTAAAATAGAACACTTATAAAAAATTAACAAGGAACCTTTCCAGGCAACTCATAAATGAATATAAATGACTGATAAGCATTAAAAACAAAATGACTGAAAATCATAATCGAAGGAATTAAAATAAAAAATGATACCATTTTTGTATTATATTTTATCCTATTGTATATTCACCTATTAAAATGGTAAATATAGTAACACTTGGCCATACCTAGTATTGATAATCTTTGTGGGAAATGGGAATTCTCATCTTGTGCTGATGGATACATACACGGGTAAAACTTTTTTGGAGGGCAATTTGACGACATACAGCAAAAATCGAAAATATACGAAATTTTGGACACGATAATTTCACTTCTAGAAATTGATTCTAAGTAAACAGGGATGTACACAAGGGTAGAGGAGTAAGAATATTCATGTTTTTATTTTCTAAATTTAATTTTTATTGGAGTATAGTTGATTTACAATGTTGTGTCAGTTTCTGCTGTACAGCCAAGTGAATCAGTTCTACATACACATATATCCACTCTTTTTTAGGTTCTTTTCCATATAGGTCATTACAGAGTATTGAGTATCTATGCTTTTATATTAGCAAGAGATTGCATGAATTTAAATTTTCGACATTAGAGAATTGGTTAAATAAGATATGATACCTCCTACTAATGCAGGCATCAAAAATAAAACTGTAGAAAAATATCTAGAGACATGGAAAGATGAGTCTTATGTACAATTAAGTGAAAAAAGTTACAAGCAGTACTTAGAGTATGATTTCATTCTAGTTAGAAAAATATATAATGTATATATTAATGGCTAGAAAACAGATATTTGTGCTGGTTACCTCTGGGCCAGGTAATTATAGATGATTTTCATTTCTTCTTTTTGCTTCTATTTTTAATTGCTCTACAATGCAGACACATTGCTCTTATAATAAAAACTCCAATAAAACTTATTTTTCAAAAAATATCAATGCTAATGCCCTATAAATGGTGCTGTGAGAAATATCCGTGTTGGGCCTTAGTGGCCAAAAGAAATATTTGACAGAAGGCTGCAAATGGGTTTAGGTGCTGTGGGGAGGCCTGAGATGCTGCTGCTCTGAAAATGGAACCCTGCAGGGTACTGCTTGGCCTTGGAACACCAAAGGTGGTGGCATGGGCGCTGGCCTTGCCCTCCAGAGCAGATGGCACAGTTTAGGCCTCGCTGCACAAAGAACAACCGGAAAACAAGGACAAAAAAATTAGCATCTGCCTTGCCTGGGACAAGGGATTCAATTAGGCTGGGTCAACTCTGCATGGACGAGCCTCTACTGGACATTTTCTATGTCTATGTCATATAGCAAAGAGTGTGAGAGCAGCAAGGGACTCACTTGTCCCAAGTCTTCATTTACAGTTACGGAAAGTGAGGCTCAGATGAGCCCATGCACGGGTCATTCAATCAACATTCCTTCTTGAAAGCTGTAACAGTGGCTTGAAGTGAAAACAATGCTAGACTGTCTGAAAACTAAAACAGCCATTTCTGGGTAGACTCACCTACTGGGAGTCTCAACACTCAGCCTTCATGGAGAAGAGTTGGTGCTGACATACGGCTTTAAAAACCCCAAATCTCCCTTCTCCCCTTCCTCCCATGAAAACACGAGAATCAAGGCCCATGAGTTACTGTCCCTGTGCCACAGAACCGTGGAGCTCTTTGAATCTGTTGTAACCAAGTAGCCTTGTAGATGGGAGAAATACACACACATGAATCTCAACATTTACTGGCTACAATGGGGCTGGCAAATGGCTTTCATCCTATATACCAATCGCCAACATGCTTGGTTGGAATGTTAAAATGAATTCCAGTAGCTCCTTGTTGGTTATCTATTTTTTATATAGTAGCGTATATATATTTTTTATTTATTTTTTTATTGGGGTATAGTTGTTTTAGGGAACTATACTCAATATCTTGCAATAACCTATAATGGAAAAGAATGTAGAAAAATACATATATTTATATATATATATATATATATATGTATAACTGAATCACTTTGCTGTATACCTGAAACTAACACAACACTGTAAATCAACTATATTTCAATAAAATTTTTTAAACACACACACACACACACACACACACACACACACGCCACATAGAAGGGTTAAAAAAAAATGAATTTCAAGGCAGAGCCTGGGCTGACTGTCATGATTGATTAGGGGTGCCTTGGCTGTGGAAGGGGTGATTAACAAATATCTTTGCCATATATTTCCATCCTGATCTAGAACATCTGTTGCCCTCAGCACAGTGTTTCTTCATTCAATCTCTCTCACTATTGATTACTCACTCTTATAGAATGTCAGATTAATTCTTTCAAATATTACTTTAACTACATCATCCTCCTACTTAAAAACCCTCTAAAGATACCTCCCCATTTCCCACATAGCAAAGCTACCCCCTTACCTAATAATCAAGGTCCTCCACAATTTGATGCTGTTTACCGTTCTGAGTTCTAAGCAACCCTCCACAGAATCTCCTCTCTGGCCTCTGGCTTATTTCTTGTACCCAGAGCGCATACTCTGGTCTGAAAGGGCCACCAGCAGGAGCCAGGGATGGGAGCTGGTCCAAAGGGGAGCAAATGGACTAACGGATCAGGATGAATCACCAGCCAGGGAGGCCCCAGATGGAGGGAGGCTGTTAGAATGCTTCCGGTAAGGGTTGGAGTCACATCTGAGTGGACAAGCTCTGGCTGAGGCTCGCTCCTTGTGAAGGCCTAGTTTCTATCCCAGCTCAGCTGCCTGTCATCCGTTTTAAAGCAGCGGGGTCTTACAGCTGTTTCTAAACAGACACCTGATGCACATCTCACACATTTCTCACACGTTTTCACCTCCTCCGGGCTCCTGGCATCTTCCTCACCTCGAGGGCCTGTTTCCTTTCCTTTGTGCCTATTTGAATCCCTACCCCCCATCCTTCAGTGCTCAGCATCAAAGCATAACAATGAGGCTCTGGTCTGTCTCCAGTGACCTACTTCTCAGAGACCTGATACTTGACACCATTCCCTAATTCATCTCCACGATTCCACATGGATCTCTCCTAGTTCAATGGTGTTGGCAAGACGCTGACATTCACCACTAGAGTCCATTTTGCCCACGCGGTTACATTCAGGGACTTTATGCATACTGCCTCCGTGGTCTACTCAGGTGGAGCGGTCTGGATGTGAACTAGGGCATTAAGGTGTCTCTTAACTGTTAGATTTAAATACCAGTCTAAGGTACCAAAGCACTATAAACTAGGAATGGAATGCAGCAGCATAAAGCACAATAAATTCTTATTGCCCATGGCTAAAATAAGACAAAATGTTATTCCAGAATAAGGGAGAAAGAAAGTAAAGCTATCATGGGAAACATGAGCAGGTCGACTTTTCCAGCATGCTGAATGGCACCTGAGTGACCCAAGAGTCATTGAACTTGAAAATAAACAAGTGCTGCACACCCTGCTAGTGACTGGACGATAAGTTGTGACAATCTCTCACAGTGATGGGCCTAAAATAAAAAGTTTACAATGCACATGTTTAATTTGGAATAAATTTACCCTTTATATGCCAAAACAAACAAAAAAAAGAAGTTTAAACTTCTGTGAATTCCGATCAACGTGACGTGCAAAAACTCAATGCCAAGTTTGTTACCACAAACAGCGCTACTCGTTACTGTATCTGTGTTTTATTTTTACCCAGATCAGAAACAGAGAAATCAGAAGCTTTTTCCATAGGCCTGTATGCATTCTTTGCTAGTTTCAGATGTTAACAAAAACTGAAGGTAATCTTTCTGTGCTAGAACCCTAAAGATACCAAGCCCTGGGGCCGTATTGTTAAGTCATGACCAGTATGACTGAGAACCCATTGGCTTCCTGTCCTCTGCACGTGGGCGAGGAGAAGAGTAGAGGAAATTTCAACACTGAGCCAAGCACATAATTCTAGCTACCGTGACCAACATTTGGGGCCACAAACAGTGAGCATGAAGATTTTCTCCACTTTGTAGGCCTGTTTTTCCCAGGCCTTTGAGGGCAGAGGACTTCTTCTCCACCTTGACCATCTCCAGAGGGCATGCTGGGAATGTAGAGGTTGCTCTGGCATCTCCACGATTCTGGGGTGAGGGGCCCAGGATGCGGATGCCCTTGAACAACTCTCTGCTACAAGAGGGTGCCAGCCACATGGGCAATAACTTGGTGGAGGTCACCGATGACAGATGCCAGGGAAGTTGTACCTGGTGGAGTTACTTAAACACTTGCCTTGAGGGGTCTCTCTGGGTTGGTTTTACGCCCCACCTACTGAAGGAGGTTTAAATAGATGGCCTGGCTTTTAGGAGGTACTGATATTGCAGTTTTCTCCTTGAAGGCTAATTATAGCTCTAATTTAGGTAAGAAGAGGTAATGGAGGAGTACTGGGATACAGTTGGCAAGGGGTGAAGAGATATAGGAGCTGTTCTGCACTGCTGTATCTTTCTCCAAATTCAGCGCCATCAATCTGAATGAGAGAATCTGGACTGTGGCATCGGCCCAAGAGGATTTAGAAAGGAGCCCCATTAGACTCTGGACAAGCTCAGGTCCAGACTAAGAACTTCAGTCACCTCATATGGAAAGTCAGCCAAGTTTCCACTGGTGAGTCTGGATTCTGTAGGCAATTTAGTGATTTCCTGTTGGCCACCCCCGACTGCTGCTTCCCTCCCACCTGCAAGTAGTCACCCACCCATAAATCCTGTCCAGCCCTGGATCTCTGCCCAATGTTCCAGAGGGCCGGACTCACCGAGGAGAGCGGAATTCCCAGGATCCAGGCCCAGCTGTGTTCCCAGCGGAGACGTCAGCACCGAAGGAAGGTTCGGTCCAGTGGCTGAGAGCAGGGCCCTGATGTCGTCCAACTGCGTGGGGACGTGGGGGGGATCTGTGAGAAGGCAGATGGTGCATCAGGCAGGTTAAAGCATAAAGGCTGTGTTAAGGGGAGAGGGAGAGGCGGTCATGCATGTAAGTGTGTCTGTGTATAAGGCAGGCGTTACTATTGTTATCTTTAACACCATTTTTCCTATAGAGAAGGTGTTCCCATCAAGGTGAGTCTGAATTTTAAATATAATATTTGATGCCTGAAACTGTAAGGTCGGTAATAAGAATCAGGCATGTTGATTTCCGGAGTTCCTTACTGTATGCCACTCTATCCCACAGTACCACTGGGGACTCTATAAACGCATAGTTAAATGAAACTATATTATAAAGGCACTTTAAAAAAGCCAGTGCTTCTTCAGCATTTACTAGATGCCAAGTCCTCTGCTAAAATATTTTTCCTTTAACTCTTAAAACAACCTTTAGAGGGAGGTACTTTGTTATTGTTCCCACAGATTGGGATACACCACAGGAATTTCTTATTGCGAAGGATCCTGTGAGTGGCTTTTTTCTAGGAAGAAAAGGGTCCAATTGTGAGGCTGGGAATTTGCTTTGTGATCTGGATTTTTATGCCCAAGTAGGATCAGAGAAGCAGGATAGGGATGATTTATTGTTCAAAATCTTATAAGGAGTCAGGGCTGACGTCATCAGGAATCACAGTTAACCAGAGGTAAAAGTGACAAAAAGGGAAGTATAGTGGCTTGCTTATTATTTCCACTGAACAAATAAAGAGGCAAGCACCTGCTGAAGCTACTGGTAGGATGATCCCAGATTCTCCTGGGAAAGAAGCAGAATTCTGTTCCCCTTCTTCTTTCCTCTCCCGTAGCACTGCGTCACACTCCAAGGCCAACTCCCACCTTTTACTCTAGAGCACTTGTTGGAGTGGAAAGAGAAGCAGGAGGGTTGCCCTTGTAATTGATGGTCATTTCAACAGTGTTCAGTGAGGGCCTACTGTGTGCTTGTTACCTTGTTCAGTACTTTTTAGGGATGGCAAATAAATAAGTCACAGTGGTGCCTGAGTCTACTTCAGAAACATGCCTTCTGTCTACTGTGCCTTTGACTGCAAAAGACCATCACATACAGAAAACGGTGATGAGTTTATATATTTATATATATAAATTAAAAATTTTAAAGACATTCTATATATATTCTATATAATTTAAAAAATTCTTTATATGGTATAGGGTAAAAACATCGTGATTGGATTCAGGAACTCAATTTGTGCTGTGGCTCTTTCATTCACTAACTTGGGCAGGTCACTTAATCCCTCTAAGCCTTAGTTTCTTCATCTATAAAATGATGAAAAACCTCATCATTTCCAAGGTCTCTTTCTACTCTGATATACCATCATTTTAGGAACTGATAATGACAGTTTATTCAAACCTAGACTCTTTTCCTCCCATCCTTTTTAATATTCCCTCAAAAATATTGAAATTGAATATTGAGGGAAATGGAGTTCCCTCAAGAGTACTGAAATTGAAAAGTCCTTCAAGAATATTAAAATTCAAGAAGTCTTTGCTTATTTATTAAGAGCCAAAAGGGGAGGTTATGTCCCATCTTTAAAACCATCGATCTTTTGGGGCCAAATGTCACACCCTCCTAGTGTCCTTACAGCTTCTGTCGTAATTTACTTCTTCAGGGCATGTCCAGCTGATCTTCTGAGGGAAACTGTAAATTCCCCAAGGACAGAGGTCACTGCTTGTATTTATCCTAAAGCTCTACATGGGACTCCGAGGCAACACTTAATGAACAGTCATCCCACTTAATGAATAGTTATACTAACTCATGAGTGAAAGTCCACCTCATGACACTTCAAGTCTCCACATTACAGGTTAAGTCACAGGCCTTGGCATGAAACCTCAGCTTTACACATGAAATCCCTCATTTAAAAATTAAGTCACATTTTGGGCTGATTAAAAAAAAGAGAAACACTACTCCTATGTCCATAAAGTACCTAAAGAAAGTAACAACTTTGATGAATAAACCAAGACTTCTGATTGCGGAAAGCCCTAAAATTAAGAATCTAACTAGCGATTTTTTTTCCCATCCAGTTTGATTAAAATGGGAAGACGTCATGTTCTTCAAACTCCACGTTCACGGTCACACTGCATTAGCACTGGAATGCTGCAGATCTGGCTCCCAGACCGTACACTCTTCACTGGTGGAGCTACGGTAGCAGCTACACCTCCTATGCTTTCAGCTCTGTTAGCAGAGGCGACAAGGAAGGGTTTTTAGGGAGGAAAAGCCCACAGTAAGCTCCATAACTCAGTGTGGGGCAAGAGTCTCTGGGCCCCAGGCTCCAGACGAGCAGCTCAGCCAGATGAAATCCAACACAAAACAAATCACATCCTTCACGGAGCTGACTTTCTGCGGCTTCCTAAGATAACTGGAGGTTTATGCAGCCACTGTTGAGATGAAAACCCATGTGGGCATCTCTGAAATCTGAGTGGGCAGGGGTAGACCCTATGCTTTGGTATATCATCAATTTGGGGTGTGAAAATATAAAGTTTACTTATTTTTCCCCGCGGAAGCCCATAATGTATGTATGTGTATGTATGCGTGGTGTGTAATTATTCATATTTCTCACATTTTCCTTTTTTTTTCCCCTAAGAATGATGGCTTTCTGTTCCTGAGATAGCCAGCACACGTGCTCTAATAATTGCCTTTTTAAAAAAGTAAGACAAACACAAGCTTCTTTATCCTATCCCACCAATTCCCAGACTGTGGGGAAGAGAAGCAGAGAGTCCTAATCCAGGGGACAAAAGGGTTGTAGCTTGCACGTGGCTGAGTCCAGCCCTGGGCATCAATGAGTGTTGATGGTGTCTCAGCAATTGTTGTTATTTTTAAATAACTATTTTATGCCAGGAACTGTGTTAGACTCTTTAATCAGAGGTCCTTATGTTTGGGGGTGCTGTAGTCTGAATGTTTGCATCCCCCAAATTCATACGTTGAAATCCTAACTCCTTCAAGGTGATGATATTAGGAGGTAGGGACTTTGGGAGATGATTCGATCATGAAGGTGGAGCCCTCCTGGTTGGGACTAGTGTCCTCATAACAGAGACCCCTGAGAGCTGGATCATCCCTTCAGCCATATGAGGGCACAGTAAGAAGCCATTATTCTGCATCCACATAGAGGGCCTTCACTAGAGTCCAATCATGAGGGCACCTGGATTCTGAACTTCCAGTCTCTAGAAGTGTGAGAAACAATCTTCTGTTGCTTATAAGCCACCCAATCTGTGGCTATTTTGCTATAGCAGCCGGAATGGACAAAGACAGGGGATGTACACGTGTGGACTTTAGGTGGACTAGACTATGAACTTCCTGAAATTTTACAAAATATTTTGCATTTATGAATTTTTCTCGACAAGGTAATCTATCGTTTTCGTCTGATTCTCCAAGAAGTCCTTAACATAGAAGGAGTTAAGAGTGACTGCTGTACTTCTGTTACCTCTAGTTGCCAACCCCTACCCAAATATGGGCAATCTTGCTCCATAAGTTTCTACACGGAGACTAGCATCTACGGCTTAGCAAGGTTAAGTGACTTGCCCAAGGTTACACAGTGAGTCAGCAGTAGAGCTAGGGTTCTAAATGACGTCTTCTTGGCTTGCTTGGCCCCAAGGTCTGTGTTCTTTCTACTGGGAGGCCCTAAGGTGGGGAGAAGGGAAGGGATATTGATTTTACCTTTATGCACTTAATTGGATCAGGGACAGGAGGAGGTAGAGGGTGGGTTAGACAGTCACCCCCAGTGGGGTCCACAGGGGGCAGCCGGCCTCGAGGTGTTTACCTAGGATCAGTAGCTGGGTGTTCTCAGTCAGCTCCCCGTGCAGATTGGCCGCCCTGCAGGAGTACAGGCCCTGATCCGAGGAGGACACGGCTGTAAGCAGCAAGGAGCCCTCGTGCAGATGGTGAGGGGCGCCCAGTTTGCTTTTATTCCTGAACCAAGTGACTTCGGCTTCAGGCACACCTAGGAGGAAAAAAAATAAACTCATCAGCCAACACATTCAGGTGACCCTGGAGGCATTTACGGCCTCTTGCCAGGGACCGCCCCAGGGCTGCTCTGCAGGAAGCATGTGCCTGGGCGTCTTCTACTCCCCTTCAGCCAAACTAAATAATGCTTCTGACCTCTCAGCTGTCTTGAGATCTTTTGCCTTTTAAACCTTACACTGATGAGGCAGGAAGAGAGAGGCCGGTTCAAGAAGAGGAAGGAGGCAGCTGGGAAAAGGGCACTTGCCAGGGTGGAAGGAGTGAACCCAAATTCTTTGGAGAAAACACCTCAGAACCGCATGTATACACCAGTGCAAACGAATGACGGACAACTACATGAAACAAACCTAACGTTAAATAAGAAAAGCCAGACGTGAAAGCGTACACACAGTACACAGTATGATGTTGTTTCTGAAAGTAGAAAACAAAAATTGGTAACATCAGTACTCTGTTGTCAGCAGTCAGAGTGGGGGGTTCCTCTGAGACTGGGATGGACTGGGAGGGGTTGTGACTGGGAGTGGGGACAGGGAGCTTGGTTGCTAGTAATCCTCTGTTTTTTGACTTGGGGGCTGGTTTGGTGGGCTTGGGACCTTTATGATATGAGCACTTTTCTGTATAAATATTATATCTCAGTAGAAAGTTAAAAGCTACAACATGTGGATATATTCATGAACCAGACAAATGAAAGCTGCTAGATCCTTACCAGAGTTGACACTCCGTGTAGAAAACAAGCCTGTATTTTTTGAAGCCTAAGTATTTTCTTAGAACAAGAAAAGATTGAACTATCAGTATCACCACAGAAAAAGAAAGTGTTCTGCTCTCTCCTCAATCTAAGTTATTGTTGTGAGAGAGAGCTGGGGAGAGTATGCACATCTGAATTGGGATGGGGTTCCTGTCTTTGGAAGTCAGGCTCTATCCTCTAGGAGTGTTATGGACTAAATGTTTGTGTCCTTTGTAAATTCATACGTTGAAGTCCTAACTACCATCAGTGTGATGGTGTTAGGAGGTGAGGCCTTTGGAGATTGTTAGGTTTAGGTGAGATTGTGATGAGGGGGGTGGCTCTTGTGATGGGATTAGTGCCCTTGTAAGAAGAGACCTTCTCTTTCTCTCTCTTCATCTTGCTGTGAGGACACAGCAAGAGATAGCTGTCTGCAAGCCAGGAAGAGAGTCCTGGTCAGGAACTGAATGGGCTGGCACCTTGATCTTGGAATTGCCAGCCTCCAGAACCATGAGAAATAAACTTCTGCTGTTTAAGCCACCCAATGTATGGCATTTTGTTATAGCAGCCTGAGTAGACTAAGACAAAAGAATGGCTTTAATTCCTGAGGAAGTTTCCCTGTGGGTCACATGCTGGTAAGCAGGCCCCAGTTTAGGACAAGCCTTCTGAGATGGTCTGCATAGGAGGCCAAGCTCTGAGTGAGCTGAGAGACAGAAAGTGTGTGGCATTAATTCACAGGTCTCCAGGGAGTAGAAAGCTCCATCCCTTGCACTGTCTAGCCTGCTGACTCAGCTCACAACGTTTGCTCATAAAACTCTTGGACATGTATCCAGGGCAGGTTTAGAATGTCAGATCCAGGTAAATAGGGTCAAAGCCAGGAACAGTCAGAGCCAGAGCTTTAGTCCTGTGCTTTCCCTGAGCTGGGGATGGATTTTGCCCTTGGGGCAAATGCAGCCTTACCCTTCATGGGCAGCCTACTGTTGAAAATGAAGACACCTTCAAGGAGTTACCTGTGTACCTGTTGCTTGTCCTTGATGAACAAAATTTACCCACAGTCTACTTTGTAACAGCCAGCTCATCAGCCCTCATTATGACCCCTTGAGCACTTGCTGTTCCTGAACTCCCAGTGTCAGGAAGTGGGGTGGGATGGAAGGGCGGTCTCATATGTTCCCTCACTGACAATGAGCTACCTTGTGTGAATTCACTGGTGTCCTTGCTGGCCTGCTGCCTCAGGTGGAGTTTCCAGTGGTGGAATGGTGGCCTAAGGTGTGTGGCCCAAGTGTTTGGCCAATCTGTAGGGCTTTTCTCCCTGTTAATGGGGAACAGGAGAGTGACTCTCTGGTCCTCTCTCTTTTGTTGTTGTTCAGATTACCCATAATTCAATGTGAGTCACTAGGGACTGGCAGGCTGGCCGGAGAAAGGAGGCAAGGCTGCTGAAAGGGGTGGAGACTTGGATACTGCAGCCCTGTCCCATCAGGGAGGGGCACACACTGTGAAACTTAAGGCTCAGGTGCATGAGAGGGGCCAGGCTGGCACTATCGCTAAATACACCTGGAGAAAAGATGCAGGTGAGAGGCAGAAAAGATGATTTTTCATTGCAGCACCACTAGGGAGAGCAAGAGCATCATGATGCCCAGCCATGCCAGCTTAGACTTTGGTCCCTGAGCTCCGTTTCCATGTTGGGGGAAAAAAAAAATTCCATGGCATTCAGGAGAAAGCCTCTGAAAAGTAAGTTGAAGAAAACCCTTCCAGTCATTTCTCTCCTGAAAGTGCAAGGAAAAATGAGGTCCTACAAACCATCTTTTGCAAGTATTCACCCACTTTCCCTCACCATGAACTGATTACTCGCAGCACTTGTCACTGGCACCTTCCTTGGAGGAGGGCTGTGGGCAGCAAGCACAAAATCCCTGATAGGAATTGAGGCTGTTCTAGAGCGAGGAGGCAGGGTAAGAGAGCCAGACTAATGGGCTGCCAGTTTCACCAGCAAAAGCGTGGTGACTAAGTGAACGGTGGGGGGGAATGCTCTCTCTCCATGACGGTGTCCATGGGCCATGGCGTGTGTGTCTCCAGAGGCAACACTGTGTTTACACGGTCAGCTCCTGCAGCAAGACTTGCTGCTCCCCTATGTGTCATTCCCTAGTCAGGACTTATGTGACTGTAGGGCAGCCAGAGGGGAGACACGGATGGTGAGAAAGAAGGAGGAGGGAGAGAGAGATGACCCAGGGATGGAGCCATTTCTCATGTCTCCAGGAAGTGGGTGTAAGCTTCTTCCTTCATCACTTCATCAGTCTTGGCCTCATGCCCCTTTGAAAGCAAGTCTGTTTAACAGGACAAAACAGAGTCTTTGCTAAAAGGGTTGAATTCCTCAGTTGAGAGCAGGGGAGTTCATGGGAGAAATGAACATGTTCAGGATAACGAAGGGTAGAAGGAAGCGACCTCCAGTCTCTGTAAAACCGGGACCACAGAAGTGACAGCAGTGCCGAGGGAAGCCAAATGATGTAGGAATCATTCTTTAATACATAGATTAACAATTAGTCTAAGTCTAGTGATCTTAGACTCCCTCAAACATGGACCTGCATCAAGAATTTGCCAACGGAGATGGAGTGCTGGTGTCACATTTTGGGGGATTCCTGCCTGTGATCATGCGCCTTAAGCAGAGAATGACACCAAAAAGATACTTTGGAATGACAGCCAGTCCTGCCATGACTGGTTCTGACATATTACAAACAAAGTTGGAACAAGGGGAGAAGAAAAATAAACGATGCACCAGAGATCTCTTTTTTCTTTTTCTCTCAAGAGATGACAATGATGCTTCAGAAAATATCACCAGCCCTCATATATGCCAGAGTCCCTGGAAAAGGTACCAGATATACATACCTAACAATGATGTTTAGAATACCTAGACATTGGGAATGCACCAAGGTCAGGAGCTATACAAAAATATCCTGAACATATTAGATGGAGAAAGAACATTTACTGAGTATTTGCTATCAGCCAAACATTTAATAAACATAATCACTCATTCTTCACAAAGGTCCTACGAAGCATTGTTATTAACTCCATTTTACTGATGAGGAAATCGGGACCTGAAGAGATTATGAAATCTGCCTAAAATGACGTTAGTTTGGATTCCTGAATGATTACATGGGGACAGAGTCCCTGTACCTCCTCTCTACCTCATGGTCAATCAGTGACCTACAAATGGCAGGTGGGGATCCAAACTCAGATACATTTAATGCTAGGGATCCCCTTCCTAACAAGTACATGACACCGCCTGCCATTATACCAGGCTGCTTCCTTAGAAAAGGTATGAATTGCTGTACTATTATTTCTGGTATCAAATCCTTAAATATTTCCTACTTTTCGGATTAACCTTTCTGCTGTAATTGTAACACCAAGATTATTGTTAAGAGAGAACTTTCTAGAACCCATTTGTGCTGGCTTTGCTAGTGCTCTTCTTGGTGAGAAGCTTAGTCAGGTTGTGGAAGGTTTTTTTTTTTTTTTTTTTTTCCCAAGCCTGTTTTGATGTGACAGCACATCCTACAGAAAGAAATGTCTGAAGAATGACAAAAAATATACTCCACCACAGAACAAAGTCCAAAGCTATGCTGTTGACAAGTTAGCTGGATAGGCTCCACACTCTGGACTCCCTGGTATGATTTGTGTCTAAAAAAGGAAGGAAAAGGACCTGCCTTTACTTTTCCCCCTTTGTGGTATATCTTATCAATAACACAGTGCTCTCCCCGCTGCTTGAAAGGATCAGTAAATGAGTGTAGTCATAATGGGATGTAACTTGATATGATCATGAGGATCAGCGTCTTTAATCTCCACTGAACTGCCAGGTAGGGTGATGTATAATCATCTTTTTTTAAATCCCAGACAGGATATTCTTGTTAACTAGACCACTTGTTACACTTGGAAGGCTGCTTGCACCATGGCGACTTGTCAACATCTTGAGGTGGGGCATCCACTGAAAGGTACACCTTGACATGATAAGTTCTAGAAGTTTCTTTGATGGTTTGGTGCAAGACAAGGAAAGGATACAGTAGCTTACATGTCAGCCTTGGCAATTATTCTAAAGAACCATGTAAGTCTGGAAAGGTTTTCAGCCTTCCACATTTCTTCACACTGACTGTGGCAGACACTGATAGCTGTTTCTTCTTTTTCCTGGGTACCCAGCCCGGCTATATTTCCCAGCAGCCCTTGTAGCTGTGAGTAGCCATGTGACTAAGAAGGAACGTGAGAAGTAGTAATGTGTGCTACTTCCAGGTGTCACCCTTAAAATCTTCTCAACCATCGTCTACACTTTGTTTTTCCCCTCTTCTGGTTGACAGGATAGAGAGAACCTCTGGGGAGACCTTGGAAGGCATGTATTCAAGATAACATAGCCACCAGTGTGCTGTGATTCTGAAGGACTGTGGGGGGCAGATCCCTTCCAGCTGACCAGGACCACTCTTTGGACTCCTAGGTAGGCAGTAATAAACTTCTATTGTGTTTGAGTCATTACACATTTGGGAATCTACTTGTTACCAGAGTCTAGCCTTCCCTAGCTAATACACTGCCTATCACTGACTGCTCAACTAGTTATTTCTACGTGACCAGTCCTCACAATTTTATATCCTAAGTCTGCAAAAGCTACCCTTGCTCCAAACTGTACCATAATCTAGGAAAGCATATAAGATCTAGCCCTTGCCTACTATTCCCCCACCCCCCAGCCACATGTCATACTACTTTCTTCTCTGCTCTCCATCTTACAGACACACCGGCCACATTTCACTCCTTCAGATGCAACACACTCTTTCTAACCTCAGATACATCCTGTTCCCAATGACTGAAACACTCCCTCCTCCTCCAACCCTTTATCTCCTACTCAGTTTTCTGAATTTTCTTAAGTAGAGAACAAGTTTGGGAGTGGTATTAAGGGATTGGATCACTTTTCAAGAAAAAGCCTCATCATACTCATTACTTAATGCTTTTTATGCTTAAGAGTTGGGAAGAATTTGTGAGGCTGAATTTTACATGTTGAAAACATATGTATGCAAAAAGTTAGTTAATGAAAAACTGCTAACAACTCAAACATGTAAGGACATGAGTTATTCTAGGTAAATTATGTAATATTTTTAAAATACACTATTATATAGCCATTAAAATTATGTCACAAGAGAGCCATAAAAGCTACTTGTAGTATCAAAGTAAAACTAGTTTTTTCTGCCATTTAGCATTATAGCTGTCAGCATTTTGACTGGAGACTCAGCTCAAGAATGATTTCTTTGTCCAGTAAATTCACAGACCAACAGTTTAATCAAAAGCAGGCTCTTTCCCATCTACATTGAATAAAAATCTTACTTAACAAAAGGCATAATGGCAGAGACACACATTTATTTTAGTTAACCATGATTAATACAAATGGCCCTATGAATAAACATAAAAGCAAAGAACATAATGTACATAGCCAGACAAAAACTGGACCTCACAACCTAGGATTTCACCATCAGGTTACCAAGAGTGAGTCTCTGGATGAAGTCGGGAGACATGGCCTTAGGTGGCATGGAAGAGTTGACCAAAGCTGGTTTGACTGTCTTGGGTCCCCCATGATAAATACTTCACCTGGATTCTGGTTCTCTCAGTCTCCCTCAAATGCCCAATGCCTTGCTTTGCTGCCCTTTGCTTCCCATTCTTTTAGTCCTACCAATCCCAGCACTCAAGAGGAGACCCAACATGGTCCATCATATCTCCAGTTGGTGTTCCGTCTCCAAGGCCCACGTTCCTAGTGATCACGTGAGGAGTGATGGTCCTGCACAAAGGACCCTGCCTCTACCACCAGTCTGTGTATAGAGGGGCAACTCATTCATGGGAAGCCCTGTCAGAGATTCTGTCCTAATAGGGCCTGAAGGGATTTAGTTCCAGAAGCTTTCACTGATGAGGTTGGATGCACAGGCCAAGGGAAGCTTTACCAAGAAGAAGCTAATGCATGATGACAGAGAGAGATTTATACTTTTGGGTTCCTGGAGCTACCAGAACATTTCAGAGAAAAACCAGACCTGGCTGTTCTTTGGAAACAACATGCTCTAGATGAAGATTCTCCTCCTACTTCTTTTAAAATGGGTTCTCTCTGGCCTTATAAATCACAAGTGGAGGTAAATCTTCCAATGTTGGGGCTGAGATCTAAGATGAAGAAATCCCCAGAGCAGGGGGTGCCAATGCCTGTCCTTTTTGCAGACAGGGTATGACTGGGGAACCGTGGTTTGGTGCCGCAGGAAGATATATCTGATGAGGACAGCAATCAGGGGACTGTGGCTGGGCACAAGAGCCATCCGTTTTTTCTTTGCACTGTGGGTGTGGAAACCCTTGGGGTAGACAGGCTAGCAGTTCACAGGAAGGGAGAATTGGTAGCTGAGCTTTGTTCCAGTCTATGTGGGTGTTCTTTATTTTTTAATTGACGGTAGATGCCTTTATGAAGAGCATACTACAACCTCCTCTGGTCCACTACTCCTCCACTTCCCTGTGACTTTCTGGTCCCTTTAGGCCTCTGAGTTTGCAAGGCCTACCCAAGGGCAATGTCTATATCCACTCCTAACAGCATTAGCTGTTTTCATTAATGACTCCGACCCACTTCTGAAGTGAGTAAGCTCCAGGTTCCTGTTGGTCTTACCCCTGCCATCCACTCCCGAGCTTTCCACCACCACTGCCCTGAGTTCAGGCCCCAGCACCTCTGCTCTAAACTACTGTGATGGCTTCTTTGTTTTCTGGATATAAATTTATTTATTTATTTATTTTGGCTGTGTTGGGTCTTCTCTAGTTGCTGTGCACGGGTTTTCTCTCGTTGTGGCAAGCAGGGGCTACTCTTTGTTGCAGTGCACGGGCTTCTCATTGCAGTGGCTTCTCTTGCTGCAGAGCACGGGCTCTAGGCGCACGGGCTTCAGTAGTTGTGGCACACGGGCTCAGTAGCTGTGGCGCACGGGCTTAGTTGCTCCGCGGCATGTGGGATCTTCCTAGACTGGGGCTCGAACCCGTGTCCCCTGCATTGGCAGGCGGATTCTTAACCACTGCACCACCAGGGAAGCCCTACTATGATGGCTTCTTAACTGGACTCTCTGTCCCTGTATTTCTTTTCTACAATCCACTTTATGCACTGCATGGCCCCTTAATGTCACTTTCAATCTGCCTTTGTCTGAACTCCTCATCCAAGCGTTCAAAGTCTCCCACGGCACAGGTGCAACCCACATTACTAAAGTGTAAGCCCCACCACCCTATCTATGTACTCTGGGCTCCGGCCAGACCAAAGCACGTGCTGTTCCCCTGAAGTCCTGCAGCTTCCCTGCTTCCATGAATTTTCTCACTCTCTGTCATCACCCTGGAACACCCTCTGCCCCCATCTTTGCATGCTCACATTCTACCAGTATGCAAGACGGAGATAAAAACCACCTCTTCTCCCTTCATCTGTCCCAGTTTTCCTCCTCTCAACTTCCAGCAGCACTTTCCACTTTCAGAGTGACTGAGGTTCATGCTTGAGTTTTCCTACTAGCCCCAAATCCCTGAGAGTAGAATTTGTACTTATCTTTTCAGCCCCCAACCTAGCACAGGGCTCCATTAATATTTGAACAAATGGATTAACATATGAATGCATTTCTCACCTGCAACTTGGCAGTTAATAGTCACATTCACGCCTCCAACTGTTTTGACGGTGCCTCCTACATCAACTGTGATGGCGGGTTCCTCCGTGTTGAACACAGTCCCTCGGGATGTTTTCACTAGTGGCTTTCCTGAGGGTGAGAAGGAGCGTGACATTTTATTAGATGGTGGCTTTGGGTATTCCCTTGAAACATGAGATGACCAACAAGGAACAAGGGACATACCCAGGCTTTTTCCACTGACCGTGTTTTCCTTTGAAAAAACTCTAACTGTATACTATAAAAACCATCCGTCCACGCACCTACCTGTCTAGCTACCATAGAATTGTCACGAAAAGAATCTGAGGAGAGAGCATGGTGTCCAACAAGTTGGGATGATTTGTGCATCTTATCATTAAACAAATGATCCAATACATTCGGTTTTTATGGGCTTAAATTTTTATTTTGAGATAGTTGTAGATTCACATGCAGTTATAAGAAATAACACAGAGCAATCCTGCGTACTCTCTACCCAGTTTCCCCCAACGGTAATATCTTACCAAACTAGAGTACAATGTCATGACTAGAACACTGACACTGACGCAGTTAAGCTACAGAACAACATTTCCATCACTGCAAGGATCCCTTATGCTGCCCCCAGCCCTGCCTTAAGCCTTTGGCAACCATTAATCTGTTCTCCATTTCTTATAATTTTGGCACTTCAAGAATGTTATATAAATGGAATCATACGGTATGTAACTTTTTTTGATGGGCTTTTTTTCACTCAGAACAATTCTCTGGAGATTCTTCCAGGTCTCACATGGTACCGTGGTGGCATGTATCAATAGTTTGCTCCTTTTTATTGCTGAGTAGTATTCCATGGTGTGGACGTACCAAGTATGTTCAGCCATTCACATGTTGAAGGACATCTGGGTTGTTTCCACATTTTGGCTATTCAAATAAAGCATCTATATACATTCCTGTACAAGTTTTTGTGTGAACATTTGTCTTCATTTTCTATGGGATAAATGCCCAGGAGTGTAATTATTAGGTCATACAGTAGATTTTTAAGGAACCGCTGAACTGTTTTCCAGAGTGGCTGTATCATTTCACATTCCCACCAGTAATGTATGAGTAATTTAGTTTCTCTGCATCCTCGTTAGCATTTGGCCTTATCATTAGTTTTAATTTTAGCCTTTCTGATAGGTGTGTATTGATATCTCATTGTGGC
Organism: Delphinapterus leucas; assembly: GCF_059928025.1. Taxonomy (NCBI): domain Eukaryota; kingdom Metazoa; phylum Chordata; class Mammalia; order Artiodactyla; family Monodontidae; genus Delphinapterus; species Delphinapterus leucas. The sequence continues at coordinate 57,265,858 of NC_143134.1, forward strand.
TTTTTAAAAATTTGCATTTCCCCAGTGGCTAATGATATTCAACATCTTTTCATGTGCTTACTTTTCATCTTTATATCTTTGATGGAATGTCTCATGTCCTTTAGCATTTTATAATTGGATTATTTTTTTACTACTGAGTTCTGAGAGCTCTTTACATTCTAGATGTAAGTCATTTGTCAGATATGTGGTTTGTAATAAATTTCTCCCAGTCTATAGAATTTTTCCCCTATCTTCTTAAAAAAATTTTTTTTTTTAAATTTATTTATTTTTGGCTGCATTGGGTCTTCGTTGCTGTGCGTGGGCTTTTTCTAGCTGTGGCGAGCTGGGGCTACTCTTCATTGCGGTGCGTGGGCTTCTAATTGCGGTGGCTTCTCTTGTTGCAGAGCACGGTCTCTAGGCGCGCTGGCTTCAGTAGTTGTGGCGCACGGGCTTAGTTGCTCTGGGGCATGTGGGATCTTCCTGGACCAGGGATCGAACCTGTGTCCCCTGCACTGGCAGGCAGATTCTTATCCACTGTGCCACCAGGGAAGCCCATGCACCACCACGGAAGCCCTCCCCTATCTTCTTAACAGGATCCTTCCACAGAGCAAAAGTTTTTAACTTTGATGAAGTCCAATTTATCGAGTTTTCCTTTCATGGATCATGCTTTTAATGTTAAGTGTAAGATCTATTTACCTAGACCAAGATCCTAAAAATTTTTTCCTATTTTTTTCCTAGTTTTACATTTTACATTTAAGTCTGTGATATATTTTGAGTTAATTTTCGTATAAGGCATGAGACTTAGGTCAAAGTTTATTTGTTTTTTGCCTATGGATGTCCAATTGCTCTACCACCATTAATTGAACAAGCTATCTTTCTTCCATGGAATTGCTTTTGTGTTTGTCAGCATCAGCTGAGTATATTTTTGTGGCTCTACTTCTGTGTTCTTGTTTCTGTTCCACTGATTTATGGGTCTATCTCTCTACCAATACCACACAGTCTTAATTATTGTAGTTATATAATTAATCTTGAAATTGATTCTTGAGTCTGATTCTTCCCACTTTATTATTCTTTGCTATGCTAGTTTCTTTGCCTTTCTACATAAATGTTAGAATAGTCTTGTCTACAGCTATAAAATTTTGCTGGGATTCGGATAGGAAATATACAAACATGTGTATCAATTTAGAGAGAATTGACATCTTTACTGTGTTGAGTCTTCCAATCCATGAACACTGTATGTCTATTTATTTAGATCTCCTTTACTTTCTTTCATCAGAGTTTTGTAGTTTCCAGTGTACAAGCCCTGGACATAATTTGTTAGATTTATACCCAATTATTATTTTTTTTAAGGGATGGTAAATGATATTGTATTTTCAATTTCAGTGTTCATGTGTTCATTGCTAGTATACAGAAACAGTTGTTTTGTATAGTGTGTGACCATGCTAAACTTACATATTAGTTCTAGAACGTTTTTTTGTAGATTCCTTGGTATTTTCTAAGTAGGCGATCATTTCTTCTGCGAACAGTTTTATTCCTTCCTTTTGATCTATATGCATTTTATTTCCTTTCCTTGGATTACTTCACTGGATAGAACTTCCATCACTACACTGAATGAAACTGTTAAAAGTAGGTTTTTAGTATGATGAGTGATTTTTCGGTTGAAACCTGGACATTTTCATATCATGTTATACAACTCTGGACCTTATTTCAATCTGTTTCAGCTGCTGTTCTCTGAAACCACTCAGGTCGGGGAGCAGGGAGATGCCACCTGGTTACTACCCAGTGGAAGTAGAAGTCCAGGTTCTCCACTTGGCTTCCTTTGTGACCCACGTGGGGGGGCTCCTCTTAACTGCTGGACCTGGGTAGAGCTTCTGTTGCCCCCGGCTGCTCTCCACTGACCCTGCCGTGGGAGAAGCCTTGTTACTGCTGGTGATGAGTGAAAGTTCTAACTCTCCAGGAGGCTTTCTCTACCACCACCCCAGCGGGAAGAGGAAGAGGGACACTCCAGGATGAGGGTAGAAGTCTAGGATCCCCATGTGGTCTCCACATTGTGCCCCTGTGGGGATAAAATCCATCTTCTCTGACGCCACGTCCATGGGGGTGTTGGGGAACCATGTTTCAGTCTGACGAGGAGTTCAGTCCTCCCATTCAGGCTTTGCTGGTGTGGGTGGTGTTTGGAGTAGAGCAGCATTTTCTAGTTTTCTATCCTGCTAGGTTGCCCCTTTCCTGTTCCTTTGGGTAGAGGAAGCAGGCTTAAGCTGGGACATTTTTTTCTGTTTCTGTGGCATTTCCTGGCAGCCGCCTTCTTCAGCTCCAAGTTTGGGCTTTATGAGGTAAACAAACAAACAGCCCAGAAAACCCAGTGAAGTCACAATTGTGTCATTCCTCAGTACCCAAGGTCCCTAGCCAGTCTGTTTTCTCCTCTCTCCTTTTCAGTCTTCTTATGTTTGTTTTATATACAATGTCAGGATTTTAGTTGCATTTACCAGGAGGAATAAGGAAAAAATACATCTATGGCATCTTCCCGTAAGTGGAAGTTCTGTGTACATCACACTTTAATAGGCCTTTATCAGCTGGGGATAAAAATACAGCACTTCCTGTACACGACCACAAAAAAAATGAAAAGATTCATTTATTGAGCACCTTGGCGAAATAAGGGTCCACATGAGATCATTTTCATACACCCAAAGCTTAATTTGTTGTAAGCCAAATGGATTTAATTTTGTTTCAACCATTTTATAGGCAGGACAATCTACAATGGCATTCACTCTTCTGTGCACCTTCATTAACTGTGAAGAAAACCATAATTTGCCAATGCCCTTTGGATCACACCTGCTTTTCATACTTTTTGTTTTCTCTGTCATCTATCTATCCTTTCTTCCCGCTTGCACTGTCACACAGCTTCATATCAGAAGCTGTCCTTCTTTCTTTTCCTCTCCCCTTTAATTGCCTTCTAGGCATGAGTTATTAGCTCATTAGAACTATCACTATGTTTAGGGACAGAAGCTTGAGGAAGGTTCTGAGGAGTTCACCTTTGGGTATATGCACAGGCTGTCTATCTGTTTTGACTGGGCTCCTTCTCCTTATCTCACCTATATTCAACGTGTTTGAGATTATGTATGACCTGATGTGAAGGTGAGTGATTTCGTACTATAATGCTTTCTGAGACTAATGCAGGGTGGTAACAAGAGACTGCAGCGGGAACGACACAATTAATACGGGTATATTTACCTGACCTCCTGACCCTAAGAAGCTCTCGGCTCGCACGTCAACTATACCCTAAATCTACCAGTCCCTCCGTTGCTATAATCCGATGCCGCCATGTTCTCTGGTGGACTGCTCCACAGCCTAACTGGTCTCCTTGCTCCCACCACATGCAGCAGATCACACAAGTCCTCTGCTTAAATTATCTAGTGCTTTTTCAGTGCAGTTAGAGCGAAATTTCAAGCTCCTTTTCATGCCCAACCATCCCCTACGTGTTCAGGCCCAGATGTTTACCCTCCCCTCTACCTCCCTGAGGCCACACTTCCAGTGGATCACTGTTGTTGCAGCCACACTGCCCTTCGGTCCCTCCTTTCAGAACATCAGCACGCTTGTCCCAGCTGTTCCCTTTCCCTGATATCCTCCACCCGAAGACTTCTGCACAGTTACCTTCTTCTGGTCATTCACGTCTCCACACAAATATCACCTCCTGCTCGGGCCTTTCTAAAGCATACATGCCTTCCCTCCCTTACCAGTCATTACGTAGCTCAATGCCAATTTTATTTTCTCCCTAAGCACTAGAACTATCAAAATTTACCTTACTTGTGTGTTTTCTGCCTCCCGCCCCTCACCATGTAACTTCCATAAAATCAGGGATCACATCCCTCTTGTTCTCTTCTTTGTTCCTACCACTCAGTCCCGGCATATAGTAGGTCCTCAATAAATATCTCGTAAATGAATATATGTGTGCATACGGTGTACTATGCACATTATCTGAATTTTTTTTTGTTGTCATAACAACCCTGAGAGTCAGGTAAAGAATTTCCATCTTTTATATAGATGAGGAACTTAGGCTCAGAAAGGCCCAATGGTTTGTCCAAGGCCAGAGAGCAAGCAAGTAGTAGGACTGAAGGAGACCCCAGAACTTCAACCTCAAGTCCAGTGCTTGTAACTGGAGATCCCAAATCCTTGTCTGTGGACTATCTGCCTCCGAACCCCCAGGGCACTTGTTAAAAACATAATCTGTCCTACTATACATAATAGTTGCCTCACTGTGTGCAATAAAAACAACTGTGCCAATGGGGAAAAAGCAAGTTAGGGACCAGTTTCAGACTCACAATTACCAAGCTGTTTTTCCTATAGGAATTTTAGTAATAAAGGTGGTTTTTATAGCTGCAAGTGTATAGCTATAAAATTCAAATGTCACTGAATTAAATCCAGCCCACAATCAATTATATTGAGGTTTTGCTGAAAAGTGACAACCTTTCATTCTGTCACTAGAGGCGCTGTTGTTAGCACAGGCTACTTATGCGTTCTCATTACCTTCATAATCCATTGTTAAGACAAAGCACAGAGTTACCCAAGTATCTACAATTAATAGAAGTTTATACTGAAAACAGTGTCCTTAATCAACTGACCCTCTTACATCTATTAGAAAAAGCTTGTACATATTATTGAGTTGCACTCTTAGACCTACTAAACCTGAATCTCAGGTGGTGGGATGGAAGCTCTAATCTCTATTTTGAACAAGTTCTGAGGTGATTCTGACATTCAGCCAGGTTTGATAATCAGTGAATTACACTGTGTTAGTTTTTCTTCAGTCCTGGTAAGAGCTAAGGTTTTTTTGAGATCCCCTTAGTTCAATATTAGAAAATTTCAGGTTGGACACATGTACTCCAACGTTCACTGCAGCACTATATACACTAGCCAAGACATGGAAGCAACCTAAATGTCTATCAACAGAGGAATGGATAAAGAAGATGTGTACATATATAAAATGGAATATCACTCAGCCATAAAAAAGAATGACATAATGCCATTTGCAGCAACATGTATGGACTTAAAGATTGTCTTATTAGGGAAAGTAAGCCAGAGAAAGACAAATATCATCTTATATCACTTATATATGGAATCTAAAAAAATGATACAAATGAACTTATTTATAAAACAGAAACAGACTCACAGATGTGGAAATCAAACTTAAGGATACCAAAGGGGAAACATGGGGGGGAAATAATAAATTTGGAGATTGGGATTAACATATACAAACTGCTATATATAAAATAGATAACTAATAAGGAGTTACTGTATAGCACAGGGAACTCTACTCAATATTCTGTAATAATCTATATGGGAAAAGAATCTGAAAAAGAATGGATATATGTATATGTATAACTGATTCACTTCGCTGTACACCTGAAACTAACACAACATTGTAAATCAACTATACTTCAATAAAACTTAAAAAAAAAAAAGAAAATTTCAGGTTGGAATTCTTATTTTAATGGTCAACTAAAAAACAAAACAAAAATAATTTAAGTCCACTTTAGATCACCTAGATAGTCACCTTGTGAGGTGAGTGCTGCTGTGTGATGCCACGCCTATGTTTATGCTTGATTATAATCCCATTAGCTAGTATTATTTTAATTATGGAAATCAACTAAGAAGAAAAAAAAATAGAGATGCAGAGAGGGAGTGAAGTGATAAATTATGTATTTGTGCTAAGAGAATGCTAAGAAAGGTCACGGCATGCCTGACCAAAAAGCTTCTCACAATAGGCAAAACAAAAAAAAAGAGGCTGAGCCATGATCACAGAGCCTCTGCAGTGTGGACAGAGCCTCAGACATCAGGCCCATGTCCACCACGTCATCTCTGTGGGTCAGCATCAGCTAGCAGATTACATTCGTGTTGATTTCTGGAAATTGATAGGGTTTACAGATTACTCTTTCATTGAATCTGTAAATTGGTGTTATAGTCGCATGAGAGCTATACATCAAAGGAGATTATGCTTAGTTTTATATCTGCATATATATAAGAAGAACAAGGAAATAGAAACAAAGGCAAGCTTTTCAATTTATCAGGCCCAATATAAGGAATCAAGTCTCTTCAACAGAGTGAGACAGAAAAGAAAGCATTAAGAGAATGATTTATTGTTCATTTCCTTTAGACCTCATCATACCCTTGAGCTTTTGGATTATGGCTCCTGTTCAAGCGATATGGAACAGGGGATCCAGAGCCTCAGTGGTAAGCAAGGGGAGCCCTGGTACAAGGGTGCACCTAAGGTCCACTAACACTTGCATGTCAATATGCACTGATGTGGAGGAGTGCCATCTTGTGTTGCCTTTAGAGCAGAGGCCTTCGACCAAACAGGCACTGTCCTGACCTGGAAGGACCAGTAGCTGGAGAGACAGGCAGGGACAGATGAGCAGCCCTAGGAGCAAATCTTCGAAATACATTCCTGTGCAGTCTGGGCTCTGGCTCACACCTCTTTCACTCATGTGTGACTCTGGGTAAAATCAAAACCCAATGGGAAAAAGTCTGAACATGTGTGCTTGAAAAATATCTTTGGCCCAGTATAAAGGAGATGGAGATGGAGAGAGGAGCCAGAGGAGATGAAGCCTTGTTTTTTGAGAACAAGAACAAGAACAGAGAGCATTGTAAGTAACTTTTTCTTAGGGCCAAAGTCTAGGCCTCTGCTAACAGCAGCTTCGTTTTCAACAGCACAATGCCTTCCATTTTAGAAGCGATGGCAGAGATGGATCTGCTACCAACAAAATACTTTTCTTCTTCTTCCTAGGCACACAGTCAGGTCATTTACCAGCCTCTCTGCAGTTAGGGGTGGGCAAGACAGTGAAATGTAGCAAATGGAACGGGAGCAGAAGTCAAGTGTACCACTTCTTGACCCAAACCACAAAAAACCTCTTGTGCGATAATTTGTTTTAGACGTTAGGTGAGTGAGAAAAAAATCTACCATATTTTAACTGCCAAATATTTATGGTTTTGTTTGTGAGATAGGCAAACAGAAAAAAGCGCCAAATTAGCACAGATGCTAATTAATCCATGTTTAATTAATATTTATTGACACACTGAATGAATGAATCAAATGGGTCTTCTTTCAACTCTTGTAACATTATGAGTCACAAATGGCATTTGAAAATGGTTCTCTACGATTCTTAGCCATCAAAAATAACAAGGATCGGGGCTTCCCTGGTGGCGCAGTGGTTGAGAGTCCGCCTGCCGATGCGGGGGACGCGGGTTCGCGCCCCGGTCTGGGAGGATCCCGCATGCCGCGGAGCGGCTGGGCCCGTGGGCCGTGGCCGCTGAGCCTGCGCGTCCGTAGCCTGTGCTCCGCAACGGGAGAGGCCACAACAGTGAGAGGCCCAAGTACTGCAAAAAAAAACCCCCCAAAATATAAATAAATAAATAACAAGGATCTACTGTATAGCATAGGGAACTACATTCAGTACCTTGTAATAACTTATAATGGAAGAGAATCTGAAAAAGAATACATACCTATGTATATATGTATAACTGAATCACTTTGCAGTACACCGAAAATATTGCAAATCAACTATACTTCAATAAAAAAATAAAAATGGGAGGGGGGGGATCAAGATGGCAGGGGAGAAGGACATGGAGCTCACCGACCCCAACAAGTACATCAAAAATACATCTACAAGTGGAACGACTCACACAGAACATCTACTGAACACTGGCAGAAGACTTCAGACTTCTGAAAGGGCAAGAAAACCTCCATGTAACCGGGTAGGACAAAAGAAAAAGAGAGAAAGGAATTGGGATGGGACTTGCACCCCAGGGAGGAAGCTGTGAAGGAAAAAAGGTTCCTGCACCCTGGGGAGTCACCTCACTAGTGGGAAGATCAGCCTGGATGGAGGGGGAGCTTTGGAGCCTCAGAGGACAGCACAGCAGCTGGTTTGAGGTAGGCAAAACAGTGACCTGCACAGATGGTCGGTAACACCGCCCTGTGCTCCCCAGTCTCAGACGCTCGTCCACTGGTGCAGGGGGTGCTGGATGCTGGAGTTTGGGCTTTGGAGGTCAGATTCAGGGAGAGGACTGGGGTTGGCTGCACCAAGACAGCCTGAAGAGGCTGGAATGTGGCAACTGAGGGCATACTTGGAAGAAGGCTTGGCCCACCAGAGAGGCAAGGCACCATTGTTGGGGGTTCACAGGAGGAAAGGGGCGGGGCCACCATAGGAGCTTCTTTCTCTGTGCACACTCTCAGGCAACAGGACACAGCCTACATGACCTCTGGGGGCAGGCATGAGATGCTATTGCTATCTTGGGCTCCAGAGGCGGGCATGCGCCGCCACCACCGCTAAGAGTCCCAGGAGTGTGTGCACTGCTGCTGCTGCTGCTACAAAACCCGCAAGCAGGTGCCAAGTGCTGCCTCTGCTGTCCCAGGAGTGTGCGGGGCACTGCTGCCACTATGAGACCCACAAGTAAGTGCCAAGTGCTGGCCCTGCTGTCCAAGGAGTGCTTGAGCTGCTGCCGCCACTCTGACACCCACGAGCAGGTGCCAATCTCTGCCCATGCCATCCGGGAAGAGCACATGGGCTATGAGCAGATGGTAATCACTGCCCCTGCTGCCACTGCCAAGAGACCCAAGAGCAGGTGCCAATAGCTACCCCAGCTGTCCCAGGGGTGTGCGGGCTGCCGGTGGCAGGAGACCCACGAGTGGGCACTGATCGCGGCCCCCACCATCTGAGCGCGCACAGGTGGCTGCACCTGTATGCCCCATATCAAGGGGATAACAGCCAGCACATGCTGAAGAAAGAGGCACCAAGCATCCAAACTAAAAGTGGCCCCTCAATTCTGGACAAGATGGCAGAGTAGAAGGAATTGAGCTCACCCTCTCTCACGAAAACACCAAAATCACAACTAACTGCTGAACAACCACTGACAAAAAAGACTGGAACCTACCAAAAAAGATATTTCACATCCAAAGACAAAGTTGAAGCCATAAAGAGATGGTAGGAGGGGCACTTTCATGATATAATCAAATCCCATACACGCCGGGGTGGGGGAGGCAACCCACAAAATGGAAAATAATTACATTGCAGAGGTTCTCCCACATGAGTGAGAGTTCTGAGCTCCACATCAAGCTCCCCAGCTTCAGGGTATGGCATCAGGAGGAAGAGCCTTAAAGCATTTGGCTTTGAAGGCCAGTGGGGCTTGATTGCAGGAGCTCCACAGGAGAGGGGGAAAGAGAGACTCCACTCTTGGAGGGCGCATGTAAGATTTCACGTGCACTGGGACCCAGCACAAAGCAGTGACTCCATAGGAGCCTGGGTTAAACCTACTGGGGGTCTTGGAGGGTCACCTGGGGAGGCAGAGGTCGGCTGTGCCTCACTGTGGGGGCAAAGACACTGGTGGTGGAGGGCCCAGTGAATATTCATTGATGGAGCTCTCCTGGAGGTCGCCATTTTGGCACTTAGATCTGGCCCCACCCAACAGCCTGCAGGCTCCAGTGCTGGGATGCCTTAGGCCAAGCAACCAACAAGGTGGGAACACAGCCCCAACCATCAGCAGACAGGGTGCCTAAAGTTGTCCTGAGCCAGAGCCACCTCTAAACACACCCCTTGATGCAACCCTGCCCACCAGAGGGACAAGACCCAGCTCCACCCACCAGTGGGTAGGCACCGGTCCCTCCCACCAGGAAGCCTGCATAAGCCCCTGGACAAATCTCACCTACCAGGGGGCAGAAAACAGAAGCAAGAGGAACTACAACCCTGCAGCCTGCAAAAGGAGACCACAAAAGTGTGAAGTTAGACAAAATGAGATGGCAGAGAAATATGGTCCGGATGAAGGAACCAGATAAAAACCCAGAAGAACAACTAAGTGAAGTGGAGATAGGCAATCTACCTGAAAAAGCATTCGGAGTAATGATAGTAAAGATGATCCAAGATCTTGGGAAATGAATGGAGGCACAGACTGAGAAGATACAAGATATGTTCAGTAAAGAGCTAGAAGAGTTAAAGAATAAACAAACAGAGATGAACAATACAATGACTGAAATGAAAAGTACAATAGAAGGAATCAATAGCAGAATAAATGAGGCAGAACAAATAAGTGACCTGGAAGACAGAGTGGTGGAAATCACTGCCATGGAACAGAATAAAGAAAAAAGAATGAAAGAAATAAGGACAGTTTCAGGGACCACAGACACAACACTAAATGCAACAATGTTCACATTATAGGGGTCCCAAAAAGAGAAGACAGAGAAAGGGCCTGAGAAAATATTTGAAGAGATTATAGATGAAAACTTCCCTAACATGGGAAAGGAAACACTCAAGTCCAAGAAGAACAGAGAATCCCATACAGGATAAACCCAAGGAGGAACGCACCAAGACACATATTAACCAAACTAACAAAAATTAAAGACAGAGAAAATATTAAAAGCAACAAGGGAAAAGCAACAAATAACATACAAGGGAATCCCCATAAGGACATCAGCTGATTTTTCAGTAGAAGTTCTGCAGGCCAGAAAGGAGTGGCGCCATATATTTAAAGTGATGAAAGGGGAGAACCTACAACCAAGAGTATTCTACCCTGCAAGGCTCTTATTCAGATTCGATGGAGAAATGAAATGCATTACAGACAAGCAAAAGCTAAGAGAACTCAGGACCACCAGACCAGCTTTACAACAAATGCTAAAGGAACTTCTCTAAGCAGAAAAGAAATGGACACAACTAGAAACAGGAAAATTATGAAGGGGAAAGCTCGCCAGTAAAGGCAAACATACAGTAGAGGTAGGAAATCATTTACACACAAATATGATATCAGAACCAGCAATTGTGAGAAAAGGAAAGTACAAACACAGGATATTGGAAATGCATTTTAAATTAAGAGACCAGTAACTTAAAACAATCTTGTATAAATATAGACTGCTATATCAAAACCTCATGGTAGACACAAACCAAAAATCTACAATAGATACACAGAAAAAAAGAGAAAAACAATCCAAATAAAACACTGAAGATAGTAACCAAATCACAAGAGAAGAGAACCAAAGAGGAAGGGGAGAAAAAAGACCTGCAAAAACAAAACCAAAACAATTAACATAATGGCAATATGAACATACATATTGATAATTACCTTAAATGTAAATGGATTAAATGTTCCAACCAAAAGACATAGACTGGCTGAATGGTTACAAAAACAATATCCACATACGTGTTGTCTACAAGAGAGCCATTTCAGATCTAGGGACACGTACAGACTGAAAGTGAGGGAATGGAAAAAGTTATTCCATGCAAATGGAAATCAAATGAAAGCAGGAGTAGCAATACTCATATCAGGCAAAATAGACTTTAAAATAAAGACTGTTACAAGAGACAAAAAAGGAGAAATGTCTTTTTGCATTCACCTTCTAAAGTAATAAAAATAAAAGCAAAAATAAACAAATGGGACCTAATTAAACTTAAAAGCTTTTGCAGAGCAAAGGAAACCATAAACAAAATGAAAAGACAACCCAGAATGGGAAAAAAATCAATATTTGCAAATGATGCAACTGACAAGTGATTAATCTCTAAAATATACAAACAGTTCATACAGCTCTATATCAAAAAAAAACCCCATCAAAAAATGGGCAGAAGATATAAATAGACATTTTTCCAAAAAACACATACAAACGGCCCAAAAGCTTATGAAAAGATGCTCAACATCACTAATTATCATAAAAATTCAAATCAAAACTACAATGAGGTATCACCTCACACCAGTCAGAATGGTCATCATCAAAAAGTCTACAAAAACTAAATGCTGGAGAGGGTGTAGAGAAAAGGAAATCTTTCTACAAGTTGGTGGGAATGTAAATTGGTATAGCTGCTACAGAGAACAATATGGAGGTTCCTAAAAAACTAAAAACAGAACTACCATATGATCCAGCAATCCCACTCCTGGGCACGTATTGGGAGAAAACCATAATTTGAAAAGATACACGCACCCCAATGCTCATTGCAGCATTATTTACAATAGCCAAAACATGGAAGCAACCTAAATGTCCATCAACAGAGGAATGGATAAAGAAGACATGGCTGCTGGAGGAACCAAGATGGCGGAGTAGAAGGGCATGCTCTCACTCCCTCTTGTGAGAACACCAGAATCACAACTAGCTGCTGGACAATCATCGAAAGGAAGACACTGGAACTCACCAAAAAGGTACCCCACATCCAAAGACAAAGGAGAAGCCACAATGAGACGGTAGGATGGGGGCAATCACAGTACAATCAAATCCCATAACTGATGGGTGGGTGACTCACAGACTGGAGAACACTTATACCACAGAAGTCCACCCACTGGAGTGAAGGTTATGAGCCCCACGTCAGGCTTCCCAACCTGGGGGTCTGGCAACGCGAGGAGGAATTCCTAGAGAGTCAGACTTTGAAGGCAAGTGGGATTTGATTGCAGGACTTCGAGAGGACTGGGGGAAACAGAGACTCCACCCTTGGAGGGCACACACAAAGTAGTGTGTGCAGCGGGACGCAGGAGAAGGAGCAGTGACCCCAGGGGAGACTGAACCAGACCTGCCTGCTAGTGTTGGAGGGTCTCCTACAGAGGCGGGGGGTGGTGGCTGTGGCTCACTGTGGGGACAAGGACACTGGCAGCAGAAGTTCTGGGAAGTACTGACTGGCATGAGCCCTCCCAGGGTCTGTCATTAGCCCCACCAAAGAGCCCAGGTAGGCTCCAGTCTTGGGTTGCCTCAGGCCAAACAACCAACAGGGAGGGTACCCAGCCCCACCCAAGCGGATTCAACTTTTACTGAGCTCTGCCCACCAGAGCAACAGTCAGCTCTACCCACCACCAGTCCCTCCCATCAGGAAACTTGCACAAGCCTCTTAGTTAGACTCACCAACCAGAGGGCAGACAGCAGAAGCAAGAAGAACTACAATCCTGAAGCCTGTGGAACAAAAACCACATTCACAGAAAGATAAACAAGATGAAAAGGCAGAGAGCTATGTACCAGATGAAGACACAAGATAAAACCCCAGAAAAACAGCTAAGTGAAGTGGAGATAGGCAACCTTCCAGAAAAAGAATTCAGAATTCAAAATGATAGTGAAGATGATCCAGGACCTCAGAAAAAGAATGGAGGCAAAGATCGAGAAGATGCAAGAAATGTTTAACAAAGACCTAGAAGAATTAAAGAACAAACAAACAGAGACAAACAATAAAATAACTGAAATGAAAAATACCCTAGAAGGAATCAATAGCGGAATAACTGAGGCAGAAGAACAGATAAGTGACCTGGAAGACAGAATGGTGGAATTCACTGCTGCAGAACTGAATAAAGAAAAAAGAACGCAAAGAAATGAAGACAGCCTAAGAGACCTCTGGGACAACATTAAATGCAACAACATTTGCATTATAGGGGTCCCAGAAGGAGAAGAGAGAGAGAAAGGACCTGAGAAAATAGTTGAAGAGATTATAGTTGAAAACTTCCCTAACATGGGAAAGGAAATAGCCACCCAAGTCCGGGAAGTGCAGAGAGTCCCAGGCAGGATAAACCCAAGGAGAAACACACCAAGACACAGAGTAATCAAATTGGCAAAAAATAAAGACAAAGAAAATTTATTGAAAGCAGCAAGGGAAAAATGACAAATAACATACAGGGGAACTCCCATAAGGTTAACAGCTGATTTCTCAGCAGAAACTCTACAAACCAGAGGGAGTGGCATGATATACTTAAAGTGATGAAAGGGAAGAAACTACAACCAAGATTACTCTATCCAGCAAGGATCTCATTGAGATTCCATCGAGAAATCAAAAGCTTACAGCCAAGCAAAAGCTAAGAGAATTCAGCACCACCAAACCAGCTCTACAACAAATGCTAAAGGAACTTCTCTAAGTGGGAAACACAAGAGAAGAAAAGGACCTACAAAAACAAACCCAAAACAATTAAGAAAATGGTCATAGGAACATACATATCGATAATTACCTTAAACATGAATGGATTAAATGCTCCAACCAAAATGCTGAATGGATACAAAAACAAGACCCATACATATGCTGTCTACAAGAGACCCACTTCAGACCTAGGGACACATACAGACTGAAAGTGAGGGGATGGAAAAAGATATTCCATGCAAATGGAAATCAAAAGAAAGCTGGAGTAGCAATACTCATATCAGATAAAATAGACTTTATAATAAAGACTATTACAAGAGACAAAGAAGGACACTACATAATGATCAAGGGATCAATCCAAGAAGAAAATATAACAATTATAAATATATATGCACCCAACATAGGAGCACCTCAATACATAAGGCAACTGCTAACAGCTATAAAAGAGGAAATCGACAATAACACAATAATAGTGGGGGACTTTAACACCTCACTTACACCAATGGACAGATCATCCAAAATGAAAACAAATGAGGAAACAGAAGCTTTAAATGACACAATAGACCAGATAGATTTAATTGATATTTATAGGACATTCCAACCAAAAACAGCAGATTACACTTTCTTCTCAAGTGCTCATGGAACATTCTCCAGGATAGATCACATCTTGGGTCACAAATCAAACCTCAGTAAATTTAGGAAAACTGAAATCATATCAAGCATCTTTTCTGACCACAACGCTATGAGATTAGAAATGAATTACAGGGGAAAAAACATAAGAAAAACACAAACACATGGAGGCTAAACAATACGTTACTAAATAACCAAAAGATCACTGAAGAAATCAAAAAATACCTAGAGACAAATGACAATGAAAACACGACGATCCAAAATCTATGGGGGATCCTGAGGATGGCAGAAGAGTAAGACACAGAGATCACCTTCCTCCCCACAGATACATCAGAAATACATCTAGGTGTGGAACTGCTCCTATAGAACACCTACTGAACGCTGGCAGAAGACCTCAGACTTCCCAAAAGGCAAGAAACTCCCCACGTACCTGGGTACGGCAAAAGAAAAAAACAGAGACAAAAGAATAGGGAAGGGACCTGCACCAGTGAGAGGGAGCTGTGAAGGAGGAAAGGTGTCCACACACTAGGAAGCCCCTTCGCGGGCGGAGACTACAGGTGGCGGAGTGGGGAAGCTTCTAGCCATGGAGGAGAGTGCAGCAACAGGGGTGCGGAGGGCAAAGCGGAGAGATTCCCGCACAGAGGATCGGTGCCGACCAGCACTCAGCAGCCCAAGGGGCTTGTCTGCTCACCCGCCGGGGTAGGCGGTGGCTGCGAGCTGCGGCTCGGGCTTCGGAGCTTAGATCCCAGGGAGAGGACTGGGGTTGGCGGCGTGAACGCAGCCTGAAGGGATTAGTGCGCCATGGCTAGCCGGGAGGGAGTCTGGGAAAAGTCTGGAGCTGCCGAAGAGACAAGAGACTTTTTCTTGCCTCTTTGTTTCCTGGTGCGCGAGGAGAGGGGATTAAGAGCACCGCTTAAAGGAGCTCCAGAGGCGGGCGCGAGCCACGGCTATCAGTGCTGACCCCAGAGACAGGCATGGGACGCTAAGGCCGCTGCTGTAGCCACCAAGAAGCCTGTGTGTGAGCACAGGTCACTATGCCCACCTACCCTCCTGGGAGCCTGTGCAGCCCGCCACTGCCAGGGTCCCGTGATCCAGGGACAACTTCCCCGGGAGAACGCACGGCAGGCCTCAGGCTGTTGCAACGTCACAATGGCCTCATATCCCACAGGTTCACCCCACATCCGCACCCCTCCTTCCCCCCGGCCTGAGTGAGCCAGCACCCCCAAATCAGTTGCTCCTTTAACCCCATCCTGTCTGAGCGAAGAACAGACACCCTCAGGCAACCTACATGCAGAGGCGGGGCCTAATCCAAAGATGAACCCTGGGACTGTGCGAACAGAGAAGAGAAAGGGAAATTTCTCCCAGCAGCCTCAGGAGCAGTGGATTAAAGCTCCACAATCAACGTGATGTACCCTGCATCTGTGGAATACCTGAATAGACAACGAATCATCCCAAATTGAGGAGGTGGACTTTGGGAGCAAAGATACACATATATTTTCCCCTTTTTCTCTTTTTGTGAGTGTGTATATGTATGCTTCTGCGTGGGATTCTGTCCGTATAGCTTTGCTTTTACCATTTGTCCTAGGGTTCTGTCCGTCCATTTTTTTTTTTACATTTCAAATTTTTTTCTTAATTATTTTTTATTTTAACAACTTTATCTTATTTTATTTTACTTTATTTTATTTTATCCTCTTTCTTTCTATTTTTTTTCCCTCTTATTCTGAGCCCTGTGGATGAAAGGCTCTTGGTGCTCCAGCCAGGAGTCAGTGCTGTGCCTCTGAGTTGGGAGAGCCAACATCTAGACACTGGTCCACAAGAGACCTCCCAGCGCCATGTAATATCAAACAGCAAAAATCTCCCAGAGATCTCCATCTCAAGGCCAAGACTCAGCTTCACTCAACGACCAGCAAGCTACAGTGCTGGACAACCTATGCCAAAAAACTAGAAAGACAGGAACACAACCACATCCATGAGCAGAGAGGCTGCCTAAAATCATAAGGCCACAGACACCCCAAAACACACAACCAGACGTGGACCAGCCCACCAGAAAGACAAGATCCAGCCTCATCCAACAGAACACAGGCACTAGCCCCCTCCACCAGGAAGCCTACACAACCCACTGAAGCAACCTTAAACACTGGGGACAGATAACAAAAACAACGGGAACTACGAACCTGCAGCCTGTGAAAAGGAGACCCCAAACACAGTAAGTTAAGCAAAATGAGAAGACAGAAAAACACACAGCAGATGAAAGAGCAAGGTAAAAACCTACCAGACCTAACAAATGAAGAGGAAATAGGCAGTCTACCTGAAAAAGAATTCAGAATAATGACAGTAAAGATGATCCAAAATCTTGGAAATAGAATGAAGAAAATACAAGAAACGTTTAACAAGGATCTAGAAGAACTAAAGAGCAAACAAACAATGATGAAAAACACAATAAATGAAATAAAAAATTCTCTAGAAGGGATCAATAGCAGAATAACTGAGGCAGAAGAACGGATAAGTGACCGGGAAGATAAAATAGTGGAAATAACTACTGCAGAGCAGAATAAAGGAAAAAGAATGAAAAGAACTGAGGACAGTCTCAGAGACCTCTGGGACAACATTAAATGCACCCGCATTTGAATTACAGGGATCCCAGAAGAAGAAGAGAAAAAGAAAGGGTCTGAGAAAATATTTGAAGAGATTAGAGTTGAAAACTTTCCTAATATGGGAAAGGAAATAGTTAATCAAGTCCAGGAAACACAGAGAGTCCCATACAGGATAAATCCAAGGAGAAACATGTCAAGACACATATTAATCAAACTATCAAAAATTAAATACAAAGAAAACATACTAAGAGCAGCAAGGGAAAAACAAGAAATAACACACAAGGGAATCCCCATAAGGTTAACAGCTAATCTCTCAGCAGAAACTCTGTAAGCCAGAAAGGACTGACAGGACATATTTAAAGTAACGAAGGAGAAAAACCTACAACGAAGATTATTCTAGCCGCAAGGATCTCATTCAGATTTGATGGAGAAATTAAAACCTTTAGAGACAAGCAAAAGCTAAGAGAATTCAGCACCATCAAACAAGCTTTACAAGAAATGCTAAAGGAACTTCTCTAGGCAGGAAACAAGAGAAGGAAAAGACCTACAACAACAAACCCAAAACAATTAAGAAAAGGGGAATAGGAATATACATATCGATATTACCTTATATGTAAATGGAGTAAATGCTCCAACCAAAAGACATAGACTGGCTGAATGGAAACAAAAACAAGAGCTGTATATATGCTGTCTACAAGAGACCCACTTCAGACCTAGGCACACATACAGACTAAAAGTGAGGGGATAGAAAAAGATATTCCATGCAAATGGAAATCAAAAGAAAGCTGGACTGGCAATTCTCATATCAGACAAAATAGACTTTAAAATAAAGACTATTACAAGAGGCAAAGAAGGACACTACATAATGATCAAGGGATCAATCCAAGAAGAAGATATAACAATTGTAAATATTTATGCACCCAATATAGAAGCAAATCAGTACATGAGGAAAATACTAACAGCCATAAAAGGGGAAATCAATAGTAACACAATCGTAGTGGGGGACTTTCACACCCCACTTTCACCAATGGACAGATCATCCAAAATGAAAATAAATAAGGAAACACAAGCTTTAAATGATACGTTAAACAAGATGGACTTAATTGATATATATAGGACATTCCATCGAAAAACAACAGAATACACTTTCTTCTCAAGTGCTCATGGAACATTCTCCAGGATAGATCATATCTTGGGTAACAAATCAAGCCTTGGTAAATTTAAGAAAATTTAAATCGTACCAAATATCTTTTCCAACCACAATGCTATGAGACTAGATATCAATTACAGGAAAAAATCTGTAAAAAATACAAACACGTGGAGGCTAAACAATACACTACTTAATAACCAAGAGATCACTGGAGAAATCAAAGAGGAATTCCAAAAATACCTAGAAACAAATGACAATGAAAAGACGATGACCAAAAACCTATGGGATGCAGCAAAGGCAGTTCTAAGAGGGAAGTTTATAGCAATACAATCCTACCTTAAGAAACAGGAAACATCTCGAATAAACAACATAACCTTGCACCTAAAGCAATTAGTGAAAGAAGAACAAAAAAACCCCAAAGTTAGCAGGAAAGAAATCATAAAGATCAGATCAGAAATAAATGAAAAAGAAATGAAGGAAACGATAGCAAAGATCAATAAAACTAAAAGCTGGTTCTTGAGAAGATAAACAAAATTGATAAACCATTAGCCAGACTCATCCAGAAAAAAAGGGAGAAGACTCAAATCAATAGAATTAGAAATGAAAAAGGAGAAGTAACAACTGACACTGCAGAAATACAAAGGATCATGAGACATTACTACAAGCGACTCTATGCCAATAAAATGGACAACCTGGAAGAAATAGACAAATTCTTAGAAATGCACAACATTCCGAGACTGAACTAGGAAGAAACAGAAAATAGGAACAGACCAATCACAAGCACTGGAATTGAAACTGTGATTAAAAATCTTCCAACAAACAAGAGCCCAGGACCAGATGGCTTCATAGGCAAATTCTATCAAACATTTAGAGAAGAGCTAACACCCATCTTTCTCAAACTTCTCCAAAAAATTGCAGAGGAAGGAACACTCCCAAACTCATTCTATTAGGCCACCATCACCCTGATACCAAAACCAGACAAAGATACTACAAAAAATGAAAACTACAGGCCAATATCACTGATGAACATAGATGCAAAAATCCTCAACAAAATACTACCAAACAGAATCCAACAGCACATTAAAAGGATCATACACCATGATCAAGTGGGGTTTATTCCAGGAATGCAAGGAATCTTCAACATACACAAAGCAATCAATGTGATACACCATATTAACAAATTGAAGGAGAAAAACCATAAGATCATCTCAATCGATGCAGAGAAAGCTTTCGACAAAATTCAACACTCATTTATGATAAAAACTCTGAAGAAAGTAGGCACAGAGGTAACTTTTGTCAACATAATAAAGGCCACACATGACAAACCCACAGCAAACATCATTCTCAATGGTGAAAAACTGAAAGCATTTCCTCTAAGATCAGGAACAAGACAAGGATGTCCACTCACACCACTGTTATTCAACATAGTTTTGGAAGTTTTAGCCACGGTAATCAGAGAAGAAAAAGAAATAAAAGGAATGCAAATTGGAAAAGAAGAAGTAAAATTGTCACTGTTTGCAGATGACATGATACTATACATAGAGAATCCTAAAGATGCCACCAGAAAACTACTAGAGGTAATCAATGAATTTAGTAAAGTAGCAGGATACACAATTAATGCACAGAAATCTCTGGCATTCCTATACACTAATGATGAAAAATCTGAAAGTGAAATTAAGAAAACACTCCCATTTACCATTGCAACAAAAAGAATAAAATACCTAGGAATAAATCCACCTAGGCAGACAAAAGGCCTGTATGCAGAAAACTATAAGACACTAATGAAGGAAATTAAAAATGATACCAACAGATGGAGAGATATACCATGGTCTTGGATTGGAAGAATCAATATTGTGAAAACAACTCTACTACCCAAAGCAATCTACAGATTCAATGCAATCCCTATGAAATTACCAATGGTAATTTTTACAGAACTAGAACAAAAAAATCTTAAAATCTGTATGGGAACACAAAAGACCCCAAATAGCCAAAGCAATCTTGAGAAAGAAAAATGGAGATGGAAGAATCAGGCTCCCTGACTTCAGACTATACTACAAAGCAACAGTAATCAAAACAGTATGGTAGTGGCACAAAAACAGAAATATAGATCAATGGAACAGGATAGAAAGCTCAGAGATAAACCCACGCACATATGGTCACCTTACCTTTGAAAAAGGAGGCAAGAATATACAGTGGAGAAAAGACAGCCTCTTCAATAAGTGGTGCTGGGAAAACTGGACAGCTACATGTAAAAGAATGAAATTAGAACACTCCCTAACACCATACACAAAAATAAACTCAAGATGGATTAAAGACCTAAATGTAAGGCCAGACACTATCAAACTATTGGAGGAAAACAGGCAGAACATTCTATAACATAAATCACAGCAAGATCCTTTTTGGCCCACCTCCTACAGGAATGGAAATAAAAACAAAAATAAACAAATGGGACCTAATGAAACTTCAAAGCTTTTGCACAGCAAAGGAAACCATAAACAAGACCAAAAGACAACCCACAGAATGGGAGAAAATATTTGCAAATGAAGCAACTGACCAAGGATTAATCTCCAAGATTTACGAGCAACTCATGCAGCTCAGTATCAAAAAAACAAACAACCCAATCCAAAAATGGGCAGAAGATCTAAATAGACATTTCTCAAAAAAAGATATACAGATTGCCAACAAACACATGAAAGAATGCTCAACATCGTTAATCATTAGAGAAGTGCAAATCAAATCTACAATGAGATATCATCTCACAACGGTCGGAATGGCCATCATCAAAAAATCTACAAACAATAAATGCTGGAGACGGTGTGGAGAAAAGGGAACCCTCTTGCACTGTTGGTGGGAATGTAAATTGATACAGCCACTATGGAGAACTGTATGGAGGTTCCTTAAAAAACTAAAAATACAATTACCATATGATCCAGCAATCCCACTACTGGGCATATACCCAGAGAAAACCATAATTCAAAAAGACACATGCACCCCAATGTTCATTGCAGCACTATTTACAATAGCCAGGTCATGGAAGCAACCTAAATGCCCATCGACAGACAAATGGATAAAGAAGATGTGGTACATATATACAATGGAATATTACTCAGCCATAAAAAGGAACGAAATTGGGCCATTTGTTGAGATGTGGATGGATCTAGAGACTGTCATACAGAGTGAAGTAAGTCAGAAAGAGAAAAACAAATATCGTAGAATAACACATGTACGTGGAACCTAGAAAAATGGTACAGATGGACCAGTTTGCAGGTCAGAAGTTGAGACACAGATGTAGAGAACAAACGTATGGACACCAAGCGGGGGAAAGCCATGGGGGGATGGGGATGGTGGTGTGATGAATTGGGTGATTGGGAATGACAAGTATACACTGATGTGTATAAAACTGATGACTAATAAGAACCTGCTGTATAAAAAAATAAAATAAAATTCAAAAATTAAAAAAAAAAGAAGACATGGTACATATATACAATGGAATATTACTCGGCCATAAAAAACAATGAAATAATGCCATTTACAGTAACATGATTGACCTAGAGATTATCATACTAAGTGAAGTAAGTCAGACAAAGACAAATATCATCATATGATATCAGTTGGATATGGAATCTTAAAAAAAAAAAGATACAAATGAACTTACTTACAAAACAGAAGCAGACCACAGACTTCAAAAACAAACTTATGGGTATCAAAGGGGAAACATGAAGTGGGGGAAGCATAAATTAGGTGTTTGGGATTAACATACACACACTATTATATATAAAATAGATAATCAACAAGGACCTATTATATATCACTGGGAACTCTACTCAGTATTCTGTAATAACCTACATGGGAAAAGAATTTGAAAAAGAATGGATATATGTATTTGTATAACTGAATCAGTTTGCGGTACACCAGAAACTAACACAATATTGTAAATCAACTATACTCCAATATAAGATAAATTAAATTAAAACAATTTAAAAAATAGAGGAAAAATTGGATTGTACTTCAAAGTCTTCAGAGGCTCACTGTTGAGTGAGAGGCAGTCTATTCTAGGAAGTGTGCATGTGCATTCACTCCCAAGGAGAACGAGAAGACTTGTTGAAGGTGACGGGGAAACTGGGCAATTTTGGAAACCACGACTGCAGGAGGCAGGTTTGGAGATGACCCAAGCACTCCGGGGAGGATGCAAAAATGGCAAATAGACCTGAGATTATGATTGCAGCGACTGACAGAGTCTTCCTGGAGTACTGCTCAGATATGGATTCTGGGTTACCTTCAGGAGGACTGAGCAGCAAAAGTGCATGGTAAGTAATGATGCCTGCAGGGGGCATGAGCATGAGAATGACGCCTGCATGGCAGGTGTTCAGACTCCATCCCTCAATAGCTGAGTGGCCTTAGGCAAGTTATTTGGTCTCCCTGTGCCTTGGTTTTCTACTTCTACGGTTGCTGAGAGCAATAAGCGCATTAATGCTTGTAAAACTGTATGAATGATTCCTTAGCACAGCATGAAGTTTGAATAAATGTTAGCTATCATCAGCATTATCCTTGCTATGATACATGGAGAAAATGCTCTGAGGAGCAGCGTTGGGGACTTCTGATAAACCAAGAAAACACAAAGAAAGGACAAGTTTAAAGAAAGAAAGAGGAAAAAACAGGAAAGAGGAGAGAGAACAAATCTTTGAGTGAGAAGGAACTCAAGTGCTTCTATTTTGAAGAACTGTGAGGGTTTCAGGCTAAAGAAAGAAGAAATTATTTAAATACTCCAGCTTCTCCTGAAACTGGTATCAGTCTCCGGACAGACAGAGCTTCAAGTCACACCAAGGCTGGTCTTGTTGGGAGTCCCCAGAAAGTATCTACTTCCAGAGAAGTTGTGAAACAACGCATGCCAGGCTGACTTGCAGGTGCCCCCATGACTGTTCAAGAAAACTGTAATGAGATCCACAGGAGACCCAGATCTTAATTCAAGAGAGAAGTGAATAAGATAGTGACGCCCACTAATTAAAATATTTGAGTATACAGCAATAAGGTGTTATAAATTTCACATATTTTCACCACCTAAAACTAAGCAAATTGTACTTAATCCAGATTTAATCCATGGATAATGCCTTGTAATCAGTGAGAATATGAAAGCAACGCCTTAAGAAATGCTAGCCTCTGCCTACACTGCAATTATCATAGGTCTCTCAGAAGGGCCACCGGAGTGAAATCTGTGAAAACCCCCTGAAATGAGAACTCCCAGTTGACAAACTGAAGAACTCACGAGTCAAATGAAGTTTAAGGAACCACAATCAGTATGACCCTATGAAAACTTGTCTTATGAACCTATGAAAACTTTTCTAAAAATACCAACAACATCTTGTACATTTGAAATCAGTAATGATGGGTCCTGACTATTAATCGCCAGTTACTATCCCTTGCTGGCCAGAAACTTTTCAGGATGTGGCTACCTGGCAATTTCAACAGGAGTTGCTTTGTTACAGGTAATAGTCATATTAAAATGCATGATATTTTCTTTAGCCTGGTTCTCCTTCCAAGTGCCTTTCACATTTTATAGCTCAGGAATTTTTAACTCCTTCCTGTCCTGCTGTCTCTCTTGCAAGGTCTCCTTCACTCCCACTTCCTGGCTCCTGAATCACTGTTTGACCTTTTAGTCAACTCTACACCCTTTCTCCTCACCAGTCCTCTGATACCTTTCCCCGTCATCTGTAATTTTTCCTAGGTTTTATTGCAAAAGCTGTCCTTCTTTGCCATCTAGTCTTCTAGTCTCCCAAAGATAAAGGAAGTAAATTATAGAATTTGCAAATGTTAGAATTTCAAGTAAAGGGAGTTTAGAGCTGGTAGTGGTGGGTGGATATTGCTGTACTTTATTTGTATGTAAGAGATTCATAGAACTCTTAGATCTAAAAAAAGACCCAAGTGTGCATGTATTTAAAACCCCTCTGTTTACAATAAGAACACAAGTTTATAGTTCTAAATCTGCTCTAAGTTTTGTAATGAGGCACATACTTTCCCTAAAATCTTTCTTACCTATTCTATTGTTACAATAAGTTTCCTTTTTAGGAGTAGTAAAAAAATAAATATTTCTCTCCCATCCAAATCATTACATGGTTTTAGTGTAATCTAATAAAATAAATTATTACACTTTAGTAACACTCTTGACTATACTGGGCAATGAGGTGTAATATATGAGCAGAGAATATAGAAAATGGATGATTTAACCAGAGGGCACCGGTAGCCTCCAGGCTATATGCAGACCACTGACATGTTTGGTCTGGAAAGAATTTTTTAAAAATTTGATTTAGTTGGGCTCAGTAAAAAAGTGGAGAGATTAAAAACAGAAGGCGTGTGTGTGTGCGCGTGCATGCATGTGCATGTGTGTGTGTGTGTGTGTTTTGGTTTGGCTTATATGCAAAAATTGGAAGGTCTACCAACATTAGATTTGTGTTTTCCTTTGACATTAGTAAGATGAAAATGAGGTGTGCCCTTCAGACAGGGTGTGGTAGGCAGAATAATGCGCCGCCGCCCCCCCCCCAAAGCTGTCCACATTCTAATCCTTGGAATCTGTGACTATGTTATATTACATGACAAAAGGGAATTAAAGTTGCAATCCCCTGCAGTTAAGGTTGCTAATGAACTGACTTTACGATAGGGAGATTATTCTAGATTATTCAGGTGGGCCAGTCTAATCACTTGAGCTCTTAAAATTGAAAGAGGGAGACTGAAGAGTTTGTCAGAGAGAGGCAACATGAGAGAGACTCAACCCCCAACTGCTAGCTTTGAAGATGGAGGAAGAGGGCCAAGGGCTAAGGAATGCAGCAGCCTCTAGAACCTGGGAATGACACTCAGTTAAAACAGGCACCATAGTTGTAGGTCACAATGACCTAAATTCTGCCAACAATCCAAATGAACAGGGAAAGCGTTTTCTCCTGGAGTTTACAGAAAGGAGTGTACCCTGTTGACACCTTGATTTTATCCTGGTGAGACTGTACTGGACTTCTGACCTACAGAACTGTAAGATAATATATTTGTGTTGTTTTAGGACTCTAAGCTTGTGGTAATTTGTTAGGGCAGCAATAAAAAATGAATACACAGGCCATATACACTGTCTTTATCACCAAAGTTACTATTCCAACAAAGAAGATATATAAACAACTAATAAGCAAGTGAAAACATCGTTAGTCACTAGGGAAATGGAAATTAAAATCA
This sequence comes from Delphinapterus leucas, assembly GCF_059928025.1. NCBI lineage: Eukaryota > Metazoa > Chordata > Mammalia > Artiodactyla > Monodontidae > Delphinapterus > Delphinapterus leucas. The sequence continues at coordinate 57,291,267 of NC_143134.1, forward strand.
CAATGAATTATCACTTTACATCCATGAGGATGGCTGTAATTAAAAAAATAGACAGTAACAAGCATTGGTGAGGATGTGGAGAAACTGGAATCCTCATACACTGCTGATGGAAATGTAAAATGGGGCAGGTACTTCGGAACACAGTTGACAGTTTCTTAAAAAGTTAAACATACATGTGCCACACAATCCAGCAATTCTACTTTTAGGTAGATATACCCAAGAGAAATGAAAACATGTCCACACAAAAACTTGCACATTATTCATGACAGCCAAAAACTGGAAACAACCCAAATGTCCATCAACTGACAAACGGAAGATGTGGTATAATCATACCATGGAATATTATTCCACCATGAAAAGGAATGCAGCATACGTGCCGCAAAATGCGTGAATCCTGAACATATGATGCTAAGTCAGTAACAAAGCACCATGCATTACTCTATTTATTTGAAGTGTCTAGAATAGGCAGATCTATGAAGACAGAGTATATTAGTAGTTACCTAGGGCTGGAGGAAATGGGGGCATTGGGGAATGATGGCTAAGAGGTGTGCAGTTTATTTGGGGATAATGAAAATGTTCTAAAACTGAGTGTGGTGATGGATGCACAACTCTGTACTAAAAGCCACTGAATCGTATGCTTTAAATGGTTGACTTGTATAGTATATGAATTATACCTCCATGGAGTTTTTCAGCAAACAATAACCTTGGTTTGCTGTGATGGTTACACAACTTAAAAAAATCTGCTAAAATATCACTGAATTGAACACTTACAATGGGTGAATATTATGGGATGTAAACTATACCTCAGTAAAGCTGATAAAAGTTTTAACCAAATTTAACCTTTTCTTGATGAGTCAGGGTCCACACTGTGACTACTAATTAATTATCTTGCACGAAAAAGTGAGAAGGACTTGGTATTTCTCCCCCTTTGTGATTCTGTTTAGTTGGTGTGCCTTTGGTATCAATATTGCAGGGCCCTTAGGATCTAAGGAAGTGGGTAGGGCTTAGGCTGCCCTTTCTTGCACGTCCCCAGGCTGCATGGCTTCCTTCTCCTCCCTTGGTTCAATCACCATTCCCTAAAGATATTTTTGCCAATGCCAGCGTGTCAGGTTACTCAGGTTACTGCCATTACCTCTTCTGATCATTCAGTTGAAGTTGACAACTCCCCAGGTCACAGCAAGTGGTGCTGACCTAACTTCTTATGTATGTTCCACTGCAGAGTCCTAGAAGAGGGACCCCATACCCAGTACAGCTGCATGATGTTGCAGCCTCTCCTAGAAACAACCAAGGATATGGAACCCACTACATGTCCAACCACCCATCCTTCCTTCATTCCATTGGACAGATGTGGGAATTGCTTTTTCAGGATGTGAGATGGGTTAGCCTAGATCATTTGTGCTTCCTTGTTTGTTTCCTCTAGTCTACTGGGGAGTGGAGTAAGTTGGATTCTCCTGCTATACTCTCATCCATTTTACCTGAATTCTCTAAAAGCTAGGCCTCTGTAGTGGGCATGCTACACATCTATACATATTGAGGAAAACTTAAGGAACCTGGTTACCTGGTATTGTATTAGATAATGAAGTCCCTTGATGGCAGCTTGAATCAGTCAGTGGCCATTACCCTGTTGCTCAGAGCGCCACTGGGAAGTCAGCCAAACTTGTGTGCCTTTCCCTCTGATCTAGTTAGTACGCTGGGGCAAACCTTCCTTTGTCGGTCTTTCCTTTGTCGGTCTTTCCTCTTGGTGACAAACCCTTCTCTGAGCCTCTCTCTCTATGAAGCAAAATCCTCCTCTGCTTAACAGTGGCTGGATGAAAAATTCAGAAATGCCAATTTGAAATGACTTATATTATGAAAAGCTTACAAAACTGCTTGTCTTTTATTGCAGTTACTAAATCATGAGGAGGGGGCCGAGAAAGAAGAATTAAAAAAAAACAACAACTGCCTTTTATTTTTATTTTCCCAGTGAGGTTTCTGTGATCTCTCTATTAGACACAATATGTGTCAGCTATTCAACTCATAAAAACGCAGAAAAACATGCCAGGAAAGGAGGAATATTTTCCGTCTCTCTTTTCCTGTGAAAACTTTGGATGAGCTCATCTGTGTTCTCTCCTTTCAATGAAAGATACACTCATCCCTCAGCCCCCATCTTCTTCTCATTTTCCATTGATGATGTCAAGCAGGCCTTACAGTATCTCTTTTGTGATCTTATAAAATCAATGACAACCAAAAACGTTTCCCTTATGGCTACGATCTCATCAGTGGCTTCCACCTGGACAAGCCTCATCTGCATTGGTAAGTAAAGCTCCCCTCCACCGATCCAGGCTGAAGCAATTTACCAGGAAACTACTGCTTTCCTTCAAAACGCTGCCTACGCCATTCAGATCTGGAAGCCTTCTGAGCAACTCTGGCTGAGTGCTGAATCTGACTAGTCAAGATGGCTCTCCAATCTTAGTGCCTGTCTTTGCACACACCAGAAACTCTTCTTTTCCTGCGTTTAAACCCGCACACAAAGTAATCAGTTCTTCAACATGTTAGGCATGTGACATTTTGGTGACATTCTTATACTCCTCCCTAGCCCCTGCTACCCTCCCCTCTCATTTACCTTCTGAGCAGTGAAACAGGCATCCAATTAAGTCAGTTTAGGACAGAAGGGAATTTTGTGCCACTGGGTCTACATGGCTGTGAGTTTCCGGAACCAGGGAAGTAGGTAGGGAAACATTGCCATCTCCATGCTTAGACATACTCGCAAAGTACTCTCAAACCATTGGGACTTAAAACATAAAATCAACACATACTGATGAGTTTGGAGAGAAGCAAAGGGCTCTAAAGACAATATCTTACAGGCTCAAACAGGGCAGAGCAAGGAAGGTTTGGTGTGTCTAAAACTAAATGCTGTTTCTATGTTTAAGCAAAAACTGTGTAGAGGGTACCAATGGACCCACAATGAACCTAAGAAGCAGAATTGACAACACACTCAACTCAGAGGATGAGGCAACTCAACAGGAGAGGTCCAATTATGGGCCGGGGAGGGTTCACCAGACCTCCCTTCCTCTGGCTCATGTGAAATGTTCCTCGTGTAGCCACCTCCCTTGCTCTGGACCCAGGCACTCCAACCGCTTTTCAGATAGCTAATTCAGCTTCCCCCTTGACGTTGAGATGCTGAGACATTAGAGTGAGGTGCTCTACAAAGGGTCTGTGAGCATTCTGGTCTCGGAAAAGGAGTTTCCCCTACCGTAAAAATAACCTGGCTTTTGTTTTATCCTCACAATAATAATAAGAGCTAACGAGTATTGAGCGCTTGCTACACGCTAGGCATACTTATAAGCATTTTACATGATGAAGGCATTTAATCTCCACAAGAACCTTCTGAGTCAAACACTATTATTATCACCATATGACAAATAAAGAAACTGAGTCAGAGAGTGTAAAGAAGCTGCTCAGGGTTATGTAGCTTGGATGTGACAGAGTCAGGATTCAAATCCAGACCATGAGGCTCCAGAGCCTGCAGGCTTAACTGCCATGCTACGCCTGCTCTTGTGAATTACTACGAACAAATTTCCCTGCATCTGGTTGATTCAGGTGCATAGGCGAGGCCCAAATCCACCCATTTCTTATAAAATCGTGGAGATACCTGAGTGCTGGAGCCTCAGGAAAACTCTTGTTTTTCCTTTTGGCCTGCATTTATATAGAAGTCAAGGTAAACCCCCCCCCCCCAAAAAAAAACCCAGAAAAAACTGTACAATGTCTTTAAAGGCACAGAAGCACTGAGATTTACCACGAGGATTTGATCACAAGTGAGCTGAATCAGCTCCTGAGTCCGTACTTGAAAATTTTCAGTGTGAAGACTTACAGTGGAAAATACGTGGAAGCAAAGCTGGGCTTATGTTTTACACATTTTAAAATCGTTTTCAGGATGTGTTTCATTTTAGGAGAGCTAGAGGAAGAAAAGGAAACATTTATTGAGTGTGAACTATGTGCCTGGCACTGGGCTGAGGGCTTTTTCGCACGTGCGATCTCATTTAACCTCACAACAATCCTGTGAAATAGGATTAATTTCACTCTTACAGCTGAGAACAAAGACTCTGAGGTTATACACTTTGTTCAAGGTCACACGGTTAATGAACAGTATAGCTGGTAATAAGATTTAGAAATGCGCCACATCTATCCCCTGCAAACCGCCACCCCGCACCCATTTACGGTATATTTAGGTTGTATCTTCTACGCCTATGCGGGGTACCTTTGAAGGAAACTGTAACTGTCTCTGCATTCGAGGTAGTCACGCATGCATCTATCGCCTTCACTAGTCTGTAAGCGTCACGAATCACAGAACTCGGGTCTAACTTGTTGCTCTTCGTCAGTAATGTTTAGCAGAGGGTGTGAGTCACTTAAAACTGTGAGTGCGGACGTTGACACCAGGCTAGACGATAATCCCAGGTAAAGACACAAATACAGTCTGAAAGCAGCGTATCCATTTTGGGCCTTACCTTTCAGAGGGACTGTTTGACAGATCTGCTAGCAGACCTGAACAAACCCCACCACTGAAGCCCATGGATGCAGCTTCCTAAGCCCTGGGTGTGGTGTGCGTGAACTACTTCATCACTCAGCTCCTTTTCTCCCTTTCCCCCGGTGCCTCTCTGGCTGCTCTCTTTCTTCCCTGGCTTTGAATATTTTGGCAGCCTCCAATAGCTTCTCTTCAAAGAGCTGAAGACAAGCCTGATGTTACAATTGCTTTGCTTAATTCCAGACAGGTTTCCGTGAATCATATTAAATTCAGGTGAACAAAGGGTATTTAGTCTGTGACAGAGCTGAACCGTATCTGGATAAATATAAACAAGAGAGTTAATCCTGTAAGAGCCCTACTTGCCAGCAGTTGGAAGGGTGTCAGCAGTGCCCTGGCCAAGGCAGATGGGAGGGGGTAAGGCAGAAGAGAATTAACCAGACGGGTGCCGAGCATCTGGACTCTGTATAACGAAGAGGGGCATAAAGATTGTGACTGGAATACATTAGGAGCAAAGCAAATGTTCTATTCACACACACACACAAAATAGGCATTAATATCAGTCTGTAATCCACCCCAGGGCCCCTTAGCTCGCCTTATTCTTTGTTGACTTTCATCCTCTCTGCAAAGCGTCCCGCTCAAGGTCCCTTCCCAGATCAGCCTTAGGTCATGGGGTAGATATACTGTTGCTAAACAGATATGCAAGGGAGTAGCATGTGTGACTGGAAAACAGTGTGACAACATAATCCCGGCGTGGACGGATGAGGTCAGTGTGGGGTGATGTCGGCTTTTCTAGCATCTACTGAATCATCTGATGGGAGCGGCAATGGAAAAGAATAAATACAAACACATGCAACACACCGCCACAAAGGCTGCGCGGCCCAGATCTGAGGAAAGGGAGCCCGGGTGGGGAGAAGGGGGAACAATGATCTGGGGGTTAGGAGACCTCAGTTCCCTTTTTCCCTGCCACCAGCTGAGCGGCTATGTGACCTCAGGTTGCCTGGCCTCTGAGAACTGAGGGCTCTGGTCTAGCTGGTACCTAAGGTCTCTTTCAGTTTCAAAGGCAAGGATCTGTCCTATGTAAGAGAGGTTTTATAAGGGTACCTTACTACGAGACCACAACCTTGGGAGGCATCGTACTCTGAATCGCAATTTTCTGAAGTTGCTATGTGTAGAATGGTTTGCCTAACCTCGATGGATAATGGTGAAGTGTAGGCAGGTGTATTAGACCAAGAGGTTGAAATAAACAGTCACAGAGAAGAACACTTGTGCTCCAACCCACAGCCACAGAATTCCAACTACCCAGGTCTTAAAGTCTTCTTTGCAGCAGGTGGACGGAGGAGAAATGAAAAGATCATTCAATGATCTTAGGTCATGATTCATGTTCCCCAACAGGCTACTTACTTGTATACATCTCCTTTGCTCATGTTCACTCTGCCTGGAGTATTTCCTGCATCTCTGTTTATCAAAATTCTACTCCAAGTCTAAGACCTCTCAGGTAGAGTGAAACTGCACCCTCTTTGGTTATCAGCACTTATTTCATTCTATCTCATATTACACTTTATCTCCATTTGATTACAATTACAGATTACAAACTTCCGGAGGCAGGGTATGGATCTCATTTATGTCTGTGTCCCTGGGCCTGCTTGGCACATTGCAGGCACCGGTCAACGGTTTCTCAATTGAACAGGGATTTCCACGTTACCTGCTAATGTGACGGCAATGGAGACAGAGTCATATCCCAAGGCATTTGTGGCATTACAAGTGTAGAAACCCACATCAGCTTCCACGGGGGCCAGGATCTGTAAGGAATCATCTGGCTGGAGAAGAATCCTGGAGCAACAGAAAAGAAATGTAGGCCCGGTCAGGTCGGTTGACTCCTTTTTGGCATTGGATATTGGTAAAGCTGGAAGGAACCTCAGGGGTAGTCAGAACCCTGTTTTAACAACAGGCACAAACCAGCCACAGTGACACTCAGGAAACCAGCCTCTCTTGCCACTTTGATGAGTGTGATTCTGTTAGCAAGCCCAAATAAGGAGCTTTTGGATTGCTTATGCAGTTTGTTGATTACTTGGACTAAACGCTAACAGTTGGAGCAGGCAGCATATGTGTGCCGAATACACGTACACACACAGTGGGGGTGAGAGGAGATGCTAGAACGAATGCTGCAGATGGATTTGGGGAAGGCTTCTTCAGGAAAAGGCAAAGTTATACAGGAGGAGTGGGGCTTGGCTGGATGGTGGAAAGTAGGCAGGGCTTCCAGATACGGAGAAAGGCATCTGTTAAGGCTTGGAGGTGGGAGAGAAGAAGCCAGATTGAATACTGACGAGAGGATCTTGACGCACGTGTTTGAAAGAAATTGTATGTGTAACTGTATCTCAATTCTATTGCCTTCACTAGTCTGTAAATATCACTGGGCACAGAAATTAGACCTTAGTTATTGTTTTATTTCTCACAATGCTTGGCAGAGGGCTCTTTGTAGTGAAGGTGCCAGCAGAATGAAGGTAAAGCCTGCCCTTCAGGGTCATGGTAGAGAAAATTCCAGAATAAGCACCACATAGTTCAGATACTTTACCTGAAAAGAATTATAAGAATCAAATTGTGAGTGCCTTCCACAAGCCTCAGAATCCACTCCTCTCCCAGTCTGCTGTTTGTTTCTCTTCTAGGTTCATGCCATTTCTAAGAACTACCTGTGACAGGTGGCAGTTAGGCGGATTAATGTCTAATGATGACTTGAAGCTGATGTCCCGATGAGGCTGATGATAACTGGAGCGTGTATGCGGAGGTGGGAAACTAGAAGGGTTGGGGGGAGGACTGGATGGGAACCTGCCGAGATCCAGTGCCAGACCTGGGTCAATAAATCATTCAATAGCACAGAAATGATTTAGCGGTGGCCTTGGGGTTCCTGCAGTCAGTCATTTCCATCTTTGTGATTATTTCCACCTCTCTGATTTCCAAAGGCTCCAAGAGCTGTTCACCTAATAATCATGTTAACATCCATCCAGAGGAAGAAAGCAGGTAAGGGGTCGTTTTTCAGGAAAGGGAAAAAACATCATGAAAAGGTCAGGGAACTCACAAGACTTAGTGGTAAAATTAGGACTAGGAGTTCCATCTCCTGTCCCAGCAGCAGTCTCCCACTATACAATTCTTTTTCTTTACTATGTCTCTTGCTGGGTCCTCTCCAGACTCTATGGTATTTGCAATTTGGTGCCACCTCTAGTCAGCTCTTAATTATTCCGACGTGGGTGACCAGTCTGCCAATGAATCAGGCTTCCTCAGCTCTGCTTTTGGCCTTGGACCTGTTGCTTTGCTTTTTCTTACCTCCTCTTGGAGGAAAGGCAGGAGAGAGAAAAAGCAAGGCTTACATCACTCATTCTTCAATTTGGCTATGTATGGGCAGTTCAGATAAAAATAGGGAAGGAAATAGAAAATCTCAGCTAAAGGGAAGTTTCTGGATGGTTTGTGTTTGATTCCGTGCCGCTCCAGACCATCACCACTATTACAGGGACAGTCTAGCTTCTGTGGCATTGAACTAGAGCTGAAACTTTGTGGGGGATGACAGAGAGGCTACGAGACATTGTGATAGAACTCATCCACCCATTCGTTCACTCATTCACCCATGTTAGGTGTTTTCTCTCAAAGTCAACAATTACATACTAACTGCTTAGTTTATTTCAAAGAGCTAATAAGAGAAAGATGATTATATAATCTGCTTATCTTTAGTAAGCCATACAATATTTTAAGTAATAATATCACTGTTGTTTTGTAGGAATCTTAATAGATGCATCATAGTATCATTGCTAAATCTTTTCAGGTGTTAAGGCTGTTTTGGATTAAAAAAGTGAAACATTGACTTAATGATTTAAATCTTTATGATGTCCCAGGAACATGGATGCCTCCAAAAGAATTTCCAAACGGGAATATTGAAAGCAGGCTTAACCAAATTTCATTAGAACTGACAATTTACGATGACTGAACTTAGTGGATCATTAATCAGTTTTACCATCCTCAAAAGGCAGGGATTAAGATTTGCTAAATTCCTAAGTCTGTTGGCATAGTTCCTTCCCTATCAGAGCCCTATCAGAAGGGGTTCTTGAAGTGAACATTTAGAGCACAAGACTAGAAGACAGGTCTTCTGAACTTGATTTTGTTTCTAAGTTTTACCATTGGCAAATCCCTTCTTCTTTCTACATTTCAGCTTATCACGTTCTAAACCCCAGTTGAAGTATGTTTTCTTATCCAGCAGAAGGAACAGTTAAAATGAGGTATATAAGGAAGCTGCAGACCACCTTCTGGTATTTCCAATGACCCTTCTGTTGGTAATGTTGGACACCCTGAATGAAGAATTAAATGTGAGGAAGGACAGGGGATGAAAAGGTTGTGAGGAAGAAAGGCAGAGGGGCTCACGATACTGGCCAATATCCCCCCGCCAGACAGTTTATTAGCTCTCTATATTCAGATCATATTTTCTTCCTGTAGAACTACTGCACCTGCCTGATCTCATGAAGGGAGTTGTAAATCCCACTCCCACACTGGGCCTGACACATGTAACTCTTTTAAAGTGGTGGTTAGCTTTTATAGCTGCATCAGTTCCTCCAGGCACCGGTGCTACTGAGTGAGCCTTGATGCTTCCTGCCCATATGAAGCCTGGAAAAGAATTCCCACGAAGTTGGTGAAGAGAAGGGGGAGCTCCATCACACTGGGCACAAAGACGTGAGGGTCTGAATTAAGATGGGAATAATGGGAATGGAAAAAAAGGAATCTAGATCTCAAAATTTAACATTCATATATTCTTCTATTCCGTAAAATGTATACAAAGATAAAGAAGCTAAAATATTTGCCTTCATAAAACAGTCTTAAATATTGTCTTGAGATAAAATCTACATGGGACAAAATCTGAATTTCTCATTTATTGTGTATACTTAGAAATTGTTTCTAGATATAAAACTGAACTCTTTAGCTCAAGGAGGTACATAATTATTTGGTGTGCGAGTAGGGATTTGAAATAGGGTTTCTCGTTCCAGTACTTTTTTCCAATCTCTCAGGTCTTTAATACGCCCATAAAATTGGTAGATGGGAGTTCGGAGGCTGCCACTAGGGGGAGCAATACTTCTGGAGAGGCTTCCCATGCAGGACTCTCTAGGAAACATGACAAGGCAAAGGAAAGGGCTTGCTGGAGACTGAGGTTTGCTTTAGTCTCTCTATCTAGCCTGGCATCTAGGGAGAGAGATTCCTGGGGTAAAAAACATTTTCTTTGTATTTCAGGCATCAACTCTATTAATTTAACTTAATTTGTTAGTAGCTGACTTCTGTCAGCTTGAATTTAGGTTTCAAATTTGACAGGCCTGTTTTAGAATGCACAGGCACAGAAACATAGTGCTGCTTTCCAAACAAAACCAGAAAGATTTCTCAGGGTTGTTTTGGAATTTATGGAATTAGAGGGTGAGGGGACATGGATTGGGGCATAATTAAGACATACATAGCGAATAGTACTGTGGTCATATTAGGTATATTAATACTCTCTGCTTTTCTCCCATACCCACAATCCCTTTTGGTTTACTGGGCTAAAACTTACTGCTTTATTTCTTTGGTCATTATTTTTAGCTAGAAAATGAAAGCATAGTTTTGCTTTTCTCGTGGCCTTTACTTGTAAGCTTCTTTGTGACAGCTTGTCTTCTCAAGCATTCTACAAATTAAGGACAACTTGAGAGAATACAGATAATTGTTTTCGTTACACAAGTGAAGCCCTTGTTGTCCAAACGAGTAGGATATGGACAAAGTACTTGTGGGCCAGTCCTACCAAGCACAAGCTCCTCATAGTGGAATTCTCTCCTCTGCATTTGCAATGCATAGTCAGAAGGTACTCTCATTTGAAAAGGAGGCCACTCTGGGTGTCTAGAGGAAAGACTCTAGCAATCCTGTGTGTGGGGTGGCATGATGATGCCTTCTAAATCCTTGGCTCAACGGTGACACCACTGTCTTATACAGACTCACCTCTCAAAGTCATGTCCACAACCAACCATGTGAAACTGCGGTAGAGGGGAAGGCTTCCCGACTTCAGTCAAGAGACATAGGCTCACATGGTGTTCTTGGGCAAGCCTTTCAGCTCTGCGAGCCTCTAAGTTCCTTCTGCAAATTGAGGATAACACCTCAGAGACTTCTTGTGAGGATCAAATAAAGGAGTGAGCTTACTGTTTCCGAGAACCTATTTCTAAGAAACAGTGTCTTACTGTTTTCTAAGTAAAAAAGTATCAGGTTAAGCATCAGATACATCTAGTAAATTAGTAATTTTTGATGGTACAGGTGTGGGTAACCTACATGACCATCTTGAAAGTCCTCCTTGGAATTTCCAGTTGTCAGAGGAAAATTTCAAGCTCTGGACACAGAAATACCCATTTGTTACATCGGCCATGATGTACCATCTCAGGCCTCTCACCTTAACAAATCATTCTTAAACCTATTTTAGGTCTCAACACACGACTAGAACCTAAAAATTATAGGTACATCCTTTGTTTTCAGAACAGTGTCTTCCTCATCTTTTCAAACTTATCTGTCCCACATCCCAACACAAACTTGTCTTTCCATTCAAGATGGCCTCTTTGACTCTCCTTGTCATTAGTTTTGGACAGAGTTCATGTTCTTCCTCCTCCTGTTGATCCTTCCAAATTCTCCCCATCCCTTAAGAGTAAGTTCAAGTTCAACCTCCTGTTACCACAGTCCACAAGAATCCCTTCCTTTCCTGATCTACCAGAGTTGTTTTAAATTGTACTACAAAGCCCTTTCCATTCTACAACATCTCATTCCTTCAGTTAGATTGTAAACGAATACTTCAAGGGCTGGGACTCCTACTTCTTTTATAGTTCTCTCTTCAATATTCAGTATAGTGCTGGCATGCTGAATACTTAATAAAGACTTATTTAGTGACCTCCAAAGCAATGGAGCTGAAAATGATCATTTTGACAATATAGTCCACTGGATATGAGCACAGACTCGAGAGTCACGGTGACTGGGTCCCAACCCCAGCTGTACCACATAGTAGCTTTGTAACCTTGGACCAGTAATTTACTTCTCAGTGACACAGTTTTCTCATCTATAGAATGAGGAGAATTACTGCACCAACCTAGGGCTGTTGTGAATAGTCTACGTGAGTTCGGGTATTTCAACAACATAGAAAAGTGCTTGACATAGCAAATACTACAGAAGTGCAGGTTACTATTATTATTTGGTGGTTGTTGTCGACATCACCATCGCCATCATCATTCACTCTTCATGTCTGAACCTATGTATTGTGGACGTTGTGAGGAGCTGCTTTGACATGGGTAAATGACTGAGAAATGTAGCGTTTTCAAGAAAAAAAACATAAGTCAGGGCCATGGCCAGGTGGTAAGGCATTTGCCCTGTGAGAGAGCGGGCATGGGCCCCAGTGTGTTTATCTTGGTGGTAGCCCTGGGGATGGGAAAGAGGAGGAGAGGACTGAGGCCACATGGCACACTGCCTCAGTTCCATTCTTGACTCAGGAATCTCGGAATAAGGACAACTAGTTATTTCCATAACTGTTTTAACACTATTAAGCAAATACTGAAATCTTAGAACACTTAAAAGAAAAAAAGCCAGAATTCTGCAATTGCAAAAAAAAAGTATAGAAATAAGAGTAAAAGAATAAGAATTGGAAAAAAGTGCGCTTAGAAGCGAGTAAGGTAAGGGGTACTGTGCAAAGAATGTCAGCTCCCAACTCCTAGGGGGACATGTTGAGGTCTTTTCCTTACCCTGAAATGCAGATTTTTTTTTTTTTCTTTTTTCTGCTTAGGGATTCCTAAGATTAGGATAATCAAATCTACCACAGAGGGAGAGTGGGAACAGGTATCTAGTAGATAAGTGGACAAATTTTATACAGTTTTATTCTATCATGTTACTAGATTGATATTATCATCGCATTTTAGAGAGGATGCAAAAGCTCAGAGAAGTTAGGTAGCTCACTCAGCTGGTGCAGGGAATCGGGAATGGGGAATGACCTTTGACCTTTAAAAAAACTGACTCTATTCAAGCATCCACTGGGGCCTAATAGGAAGGCCTGTGGTTTGGCTTCATTTTGGGTTGGAGGTAAGTTGTGCGAAGATTTGTAGTTACTCAGGGAAATGGACAGTCACTAACAAGAACATTCTGGATTTTAAGTAGCTTTAAGCTGGAGGACAGAAAGAATGCTGTGAGAAGACGTCCTCCGCGAGCAAGAATTTTTTTCCAAAACCAAAAAATATAGTAGCCCAGAGACTTGCAAGGGAGAGCTTTGTTTTGTACAGATATTTTAGGGAACAGATTTGAGGTTCATGAAGAGCTCTGTATCACCATTTGGTGAGGGCAACTTTGTTTTTAACCTGGGCTGTTTTTAATTTAATTGCAACTAAAAGTTATTTAATGCTGGAAGCTCCATGACTGCTCCAGGTGGAAGTATAGAAAAATACTTTTGGAATGGGAAAGGTCACCTAACCACACACTCTTAACCCTGTCCTAATACTTTCTGCCAAATCCTTCAGCTTCCTTCTCTTAAGAAAATCATAAAGTCTTGAATTTGCTAATATGAGTAGTTCTATCTGCCTGCTGGGTAATTCATTTCAAACTACAGACCTCTGCATGAAATGACTCTGACTGGATTTCCTATTTACCTTGAATAGAGATCACCAAACTCCAGTTGGCTGCCACCTGCTTTTGTAAATAAAGTTTTATTGGCATGCGGCCACAGCAGATTAAGAACTTTCTATGGCTGCTTTTACGCTACGCTGGCAGAATTGAGTGGTTGAGGCAGAGACGGGATTGCCTGCAAAGCTAAAATGTTTACTATCCGGCCCTTTACAAGAAAAGTTTGCTGACCCTGACCTAGAACATGGAAACACTTTCATTTCTGGTTTGTTTCAGGATCTTCCTCATTTATATGAAAATGTTAACCACTTTTTCAGAACTGCTATTTGCTAGGACCACTTTTCTAGGAAGAATAAATTAACTGCTAGGGGGAATCTTTTGAGACCCTCTAGCTTTTCAGACAGTGGCTGGTTGTCACTGATTGTCTCTGGTTGTCACTGATGTCCTCTAATGCTCTCTGCTGTCTGATTCATGCTAGCCATTTCTGTGACCTTGCATTGATCTTCTATACATTTTTTTTTTTTTTTTTTTTTGGCTAAGCTTATGTATTTACTGGGATGGCTCCTTTTTCTCTGACTTGCTATTCTTACACTTTTCAACAGGGAGAAACATTTGTCCTCCCCATTTCCTTTACTTCTATAAAGGAAACAAGCCAAACCAAATTGAAATTGGTTTCTTCTTCCCTCCCTAACTGCCCAGCCTCCAGTTTTTATATTATCTACAAACTTGGAAACTGCATTTCATGTGCTTATGACTTTTACATATAGCATTATTCACAACTGTGGTTCTGAAATTGACCCTGGAGGTATTTTCCATCTGATTCTCTCCTCCATTCTAAGAAGTTTCCATTTGTGGATACTCTGCGTTGCCCATGCTAAAGCCTTCCAAATACTCCTTAATTCATCTCCTACTCAACACCACTTCGGAACACTGTCCAGAGCTTTCTGGGAAGCCTAAACACTTAGAGCATACCGATTTCTCTGTCCTACCAGATCAGAAATATCAGCAAAAAACTGTGAGTTTTAAGCATCCTCTCCTGTTGTCTGGATTTAGGCTGATAATTCTCAATCACACTGTGTTTTCCTAGACACCTTTCTAGTGCTATTCTTTGAACAACTGCCCAGGGGTTCCTCAAAATAAGAGTAAAACTCCTAATTTTGTGACATCCTGGAAGATGGTGTGTTACACCGGTCTCATCTCTACGTGACAATTATACTGTCAAATGTGTATCCACAGTGTGCCAGGCACTTTACAGATAATATTTCTGTTCTTCACTCCACTTTTCTGCAGGGTGGGTGTGATCATTTTAACTAATGAGAAAACCAAGGTTCAGAGAGGTTAGACTTATGTGGATACTACGTGGTAGAACTAAGATGCTGTGATTTTAGCCTTCCTGTCCTCCACCACTGTCGATTGTCCCCACGGTTAACTGATATACCATTAGGTTGCTCCTCTTGACCAAGGGGGTTGGGGAGTGAGGTGGATGCACCCAGACACACAATAGAAAAAAGGCAGGGACCAGCTTAGGGATTAAAAGGCAGAGACTCCATGGCATTAGCCTGTTCCCTAGGGTTCCATATAGATGGAATGGCACCTGTGAGCCGCTTCTCCATCCCTAAGAAGGAATCAGTACTTTCTTCCAAGTATCTAGTTTCATATTCTTCGTTATGTTCATCTGCATTCCTTTGAAAAAACCCATAACTTTTAGGAAAGCCTTGTTTAAATGCTTTAAGACTTGTACCAGCTGAGCTATGAGGAGTATGTGACTACCAGCTCACTCTTGGACCAAAGGTGTTGCGTAGCAAGCAGGGACTTCCCTGCCCTATTATGGGGCTATCGGCCGTGTTTAGATCCTTCTCAGAGGATAGGATCAATCTTCATGCAGCTTTCCTTCCCAGTTTGGTAACCCAGCTCCCTGTGGCAATTTTGGAAAATCTGACTTTTCTGTAAAGAAGTTAGCAGTGTCCTTGCAGGTGTTGTTTCTGGAGTTTGGATTCCAATGTAGAAATACTGAACATATATATTTGTCCATAATGATATGAGCCTCCTGGTATTAGATGTGGGGAAGAGTTATTTACAAGATTCTTCAACCAGGGTCGCCCCCTCTCCAAGTGCAAATTCAGCTTTTGCCTGAATCTCAGCTCAAAATGTGGTGAAGAGTAGAAGGGCCCAGGAAGTGTTCAGTATTTATCAGAGTGGCCAAAAAGCAAGAAACAGTTCAGCTTCATCTTGTTTGTGGTTGAGGTATCTAAGCACACACATACACAGGCCACCAACACTGTAAACATACACGGTTAGAGACACAAACACAGATGTGACAATTATAATGTTTATGAGCGCCTATTATGTGCCGAGCACTGTGCATCTTTACAGCTGGGGGTGTATATGTAAAGGTAGAGTGACCAAGAGAAGAAAAGGCTCTCCCTGAAACAGATGTGCCACAATAAAAACAAAAGCCTCACAAATTGGAAGCCAGCCGGCTAGAAGACAGCATGTTAATTTACGCTAGGTCTAGCTGACCCCAATAGCTTCTTTCTAAAATACTGGCAAGTCCATGTATTCAACTAAGGTTAAAATCAATACAAAGAAACAGGGTCCCTGGAGCCAGACTGAATCTAACATCTCTGTGCTTCAATTTGTAAACATTTGTAAAATTGGGATAGTAACCTCAAAGGGTTATTGTAAGAATAAACGGACACCTGTAAAATACTTAGAACAGCTTATAGCTCAAAGCAAGTGCTCAATAAATGTTAGCGATGATGGTGATGACGATGAGGATCTATCCCTTGGCCTGGATGTAACGGGAGACAGGATACCATAAGATATCTACTCTCGCACTTATTCACACTATAGCAGTACTTTGCACATTGTACAGTTGTATGCCACAGAACCTTGGGGTTCCTGAAATTTCTCAAGGGGAGAACACGTGGGCAAGGTAGAAATGTTAAGCTGGGAATGGGTATCACTGTGGAACTCCGCCATAACTGCACGTTAGAGACTGGAAGTCCAGATTATGCAAAACCATGCAGACTGCTGTCTCCACCCATTAGGAAACCTCCCTCCTCATCGCTGGCATCCATCGTTCTTTTCTTCCTTCCTTCCTTCATCAGTTCATCATCTGTCTAGTGTTTATTATGTTCTTGGAATTGTGGAGAAAATAAGATACATTCTTAAACATTGGCCTTTGAAGAAGAGTAACATAATCCAGAAGGTAATATAGAGAAACAAATAACCAATTCTAATACACAAGGGTAGGGCAGAGATAGAGTATTATGCACAGGGTACCATGTGGGTTGCAGAGACGGCCATCTGACCCAGCCTTGCAGGGAAGGTTTCCTGTCAGGAAGGACAGGATTAGATAGACAAAGTGGGTTGGAAGTTCCCAAGCAAATTTGTAAACAGCAAGTGGGTACCTCAGAAGGGCAAGCTCAGTGGGGTGAAGTGAGGGGATTTGGCAAGAGATGAAGAAAGAGAGGCAGGCAGGTATCAGACGATAAAAGGCATTGTATATCATGCTAGGGCATTTGAAACTTAACCTCAAGTGGTAGCTGGACATGAAAAGAATTTTAAGCCTGGGAGCAGCATGGACAATTTTGAAAGAAAGATGCTCTGTCAGTAGCGTGTCGAATGATCTGGGGCAGAAGTCACACACTTTTTCTGTAAAGGGACATATAGCAAATAGTTTAGGCTTTCAGGGCCTCCTATGGTCTCTGTTGTATATTCTAGTTTTTATTTGTTTTAATAACCCTTTAAAAATGAAAAGCCAAAACTTGCACAAGCCTCTTAGATAGCCTCATCCACCAGAGGGCAGACAGCAGAAGCAAGAAGAACTACAGTCCTGCAGCCTGTGGAACAAAAACCACTTTCACAGAAAGATAGACAAGTGAAAAGGCAGTGGGCTATGTACCAGATGAAAGAACAATATAAAGCCCCAGAAAAACAACTTAATGGAGACAGACAACCTTCTAGAAAAAGAATTCAGAATAACGATAGTGAAGATGATCCAGGACCTCAGAAAAAGAATGGAGGCAAAGGTCAATAAGATGCAAGAAATGTTTAACAAAGACCTAGAAGAATTAAAGAACAAACAAGCAGAGATGAACAATACAATAACTGAAATGAATACTACACTAGAAGAAATCAATAGCAGAATAACTGAGGCAGAAGAACGGATAAGTGACCTGGAAGACAGAATGGTGGAATTCACTGCTGCAGAACAGAATAAAGAAAAAAGAATGAAAAGAAATGAAGATGAAGACAGCCTAAGAGAGACCTCTGGGACAACATTAAACGCAACAACATTCTCATTATAGGGGTCCCAGAAGGAGAAGAGAGAGAAAGGACCCGAGAAAATATCTGAAGAGATTAGAGTCGAAAACTTCCCTAACATGGTAAAGGAAACAGCCACCCAAGTCCATGAAGTGCAGCGAGTCCCATGCAGGATAAACCCAAGGAGAAACATGCCGAGACACATAGCAATCAAATTGGCAAAAATTAAAGACAAAGAAAAATTATTGAAATCAGCAAGGGAAAAACAACAAATAACATACAAGGGAATTCCCATAAGGTTAACAGCTGATTTCTCAGCAGAAACTCTACAAGCCAGAAGGGAGTGGCATGATATACTTAAAGTGATGAAAGGGAAGAACCTACATCCAAGATTACTCTACCTGGCAAAGATCTCATTCAGATTCGATGGAGAAATCAAAAGCTTTACAGCCAAGTGAAAGCTAAGAGAATTCAGCACCACGAAACCAGCTCTATGACAAATGCTAAAGGAACTTCTCTAAGGGAAACACAAGAGAAGAAAAGGACCTACAAAAACAAACCCAAAACAATTAAGAAAATGGTAATAGGAACATACATATCGCTAACTACCTTAAACGTGAATGGATTAAATGCTCCAACCAAAAGACACAGGCTTGCTGAATGGATACAAAAACAAGACCCAAACATATGCTGTCTACAAGAGACCCACTTCAGACCAAGGGACACATATAGACTGAAAGTGAGGGGATGGAAAAAGATATTGCATGCAAATGGAAATCAAAGGAAAGCTGGAGTAGCTATACTCATATCAGATAAAATAGACTTTAAAATAAAGAATGTTACAAGAGACAAGGAAGGACACTACATAATAATCAAGGGATCAATCCAAGAAGAAGATATAACAATTATAAATATATATGCCCCCAAGATAGGAGCACCTCAATACATAAGGCAACTGCTAACAGCTATAAAAGAGGACATCAACAGTAACACAGTAATAGTGGGGGACGTTAACACCTCATTTACACCAATGGACAGATCATCCAAAATGAAATAAATAAGGAAACAGAAGCTTTAAATGACACAATAGACCAGATAGATTTAATTGATATTTATAGGACATCCCATCCAAAAACAGCAGATTACACTTTCTTCTCAAGTGCTCATGGAACATTCTCCAGGATAGATCACACCTTGGGTCACAAAACAAGCCTCAGTGAATTTAAGAAAATTGAAATCATATCAAGCATCTTTTCTGACCACAATGCTATGAGTCTAGAAATGAATTACAGGGAAAAAACCATAAAAAACACAAACACATGGAGGCTAACAATACATCACTAAATAACCAAGAGATCACTGAAGAAATCAAAGAGGAAATCAAAAAATACCTAGAGACAAATGACAATGAAAACATGATGATCCAAAACCTATGGGATGTAGCAAAAGCAGTTTTAAGTGGGAAGTTTATAGCTATACAAGCCTACCTCAAGAAAGAAGAAAAATCTCAAGTAAACAATCTAAGCTTACACCTAAAGGAACTAGAGAAAGAAGAACAAACAAAACCCAAAGTTAGCAGAAGGAAGGAAATCATAAACATCAGAGCAGAAATAAATGAAATAGATCAAAGAAAACAATAGCAAAGATCAATAAAACTAAAAGCTGGTTCTTTGAGAAGACAAACAAAATTAATAAACCATTAGCCAGACTCATCAAGAAAAAGAGGGAGAGGACTCAAATCAACAAAATTAGAAATGAAAAAGGAGAAGTTACAACAGGCACCACAGAAATACAAAGCATCCTAAGAGACTACTACAAGCAACTCTATGCCAATATAATGGACAACCTGGAAAAAATGGACAAATTCTTAGAAAGGTATAACCTTCCAAGACCGAACCAGCAAGAAATAGAAAATATGAACAGACCAATCACAAGTAATTAAATTGAAACTGTGATTAAAAGTCTTCCAACAAACAAAAGTCCAGGGCCAGATGGCTTCACAGGTGAATTCTATCAAACATTTAGAGAAGAGCTACCACCCATCCTTCTCAAATTCTTCTCAAAAAGTTGCAGAGGAAGGAACACTCCCAAACTCATTCTATGAGGCCACCATCACCCTGATACCAAAACCAGACAAAGATACTACAAAAAAAGAAAATTACAGACCAATATCACTGATGAATACAGATGCAAAAATCCTCAATAAAATACTAGCAAAAAGAATCCAACAACACATTAAAAGATTCATACACCGTGATCAAGTGGGATTTATCCCAGGGATGCAAGGATTCTTCAATATACACAAATCAATCAATGTTATACACTATATTAACCAAGTGAGGAATAAAAACCATATGATCATTTCAACAGATGCAGAAAAAGCTTTTGATAAAATTCAACACCCAGATGATTATATGCGGAGATCAGGGAAGATGGTGGAAGAGTAAGACACGGAGATCACCTTCCTCCCCACAGATACACCAGTAATACATCTACACGTGGACCAACTCCTACAGAACACCTACTGAACACAGGCAGAAGACCTCAGACCTCCCAAAAGGCAAGAAAGTCCCCATGTACCTGGGTAGGGCAAAAGAAAAAGAGAATAAACAGAGACTAAAGAATAGGGACGGGACCTGCACCAGTGGGAGGGAGCTGTGAAGGAGGAAAGGCTTCCACACACTAGGAAGCCCCTTTGCGGGCGGAGACTGCGGGTGGTGGAGGGGGAAAGCTTCGGAGCTGCGGAGGAGAGCGCAGCAACAGGGGTGCGGAAGGCAAAGCGGAGAGATTCACGCACAGAGGATCGGTGCCGACCGGCACTCACCAGCCCGAGAGGCTTGTCTGCTCACCCGCCGGGGCAGGCGGGGCTGGGAGCTGAGGCTCGGACTTCGGTCGGAGGCAGGAAGAGGGCTGGGGTTGGCTGCGTGAACACAGCCTGAAGCGGTTAGTGCACCACGGCTAGCCGGGAGGGAGTCTGGGAAAAAGTCTGGACCTAACGAAGAGGCAAGAGACTTTTTCTTCCCTCTTTGTTTCCTGGTGCGAGAGGAGAAGGGATTAAGAACGCTGTTTAAAGGAGCTCCAGAGATGGGTGTGAGCTGCGGCTAACAGCGCGGTCCCCAGAGACAGGCATGAGACGCTAAGGCTGCTGCCGTCGCCACCAAGAAGCCTGTGTGCGAGCACAGGTCACTATACACACCTCCCGTCCGGGGAGCCTGTGCAGCCCGCCACTGCCAGGGTCCCGGGATCCAGGGACAACTTCTCCGGGAGAACGCACGGTGCACCTCAGGCTGGTGCAACGTCACAATGGCCTCTGCCGCTGCAGGCTCGCCCCGCCTCCGTACCCCTCCCTCCCCCGCGGCCTGAGTGAGCCAGAGCCCCCGAATCAGCTGCTTCTTTAACCCCGTCCTGTCTGAGCGAAAAACAGACGCCCTCCGGCGACCTACACGCAGAGGCGGGGCCAAATCCAAAGCTGAGCCCCTGGAGCTGTGCGAACAAAGAAGAGAAAGGGAAATCTCTCCCAGCAGCCTCAGAAGCAGCGGATTAAAGCTCCACAATCAACTTGATGTACCCTGCATCTGTGGAATACATGAATCATCCCAACGAATCATCCCAAATTGAGGAAGTGGACTTTGAGAGCAAGATTTATGATTTTTTCCCCTTTTTGTGAGTGTGTGTGTGTATGCTTCTGTGTGAGATTTTGTCTGTATAGCTTTGCTTCCACCATTTGTCCTAGGGTTCTATCCGTCCGTTTTTTGTTCTTTAAAAAAATTTTTTTTCTTAATAATTATTTTTAATTATTTTATTTTATCTTCTTTCTTTCCTTCCTTCCCTCCTCCCTCCCTCCTTTCTTTCTTCCTTCCTTCCTTCCTTTCTACTTTTTCTCACTTTTGTTCTGAACCATGTGGATGAAAGGCTCTTGGTGCTACAGCCAGGAATTAGTGCTGAGTCCCTGAGGTGGGAGAGCCAACTTCAGGACACTGGTCCACATGAGACCTCCCAGCTCCACATAATATCAAACGGCAAAAATCTCCCAGAGATCTCCATCTCAACACCAGCACCCAGCTTCACTCAAAGACCAGCAAGCTACAGTGCTGGACATCCTATGCCAAACAACTAGCCAGACAGGAAAACAACACCACCCATCAGCAGAGAGGCTGCCTAAAATCATAATAAGTCCACAGACACCCCAAAACACACCACCAGATGTGGACCTGCCCACCAGAGAGACAAGATCCAGCCTCATCCACCAGAACACAGGCACTAGTCCCCTCCACCAGGAAGCCTACACAACGGCAACTACGAACCTGCAGCCTGCAAAAAGGAGACCCCAAACACAGTAAGATAAGCAAAATGAGAAGACACAAAAACACACAGCAGATGAAGGAGCAAGATAAAAACCCACCAGACCTAACAAATGAAGAGGAAATAGGCAGTCTACCTGAAAAAGAATTCAGAATAATGATAGTAAAGATGATCCAAAATCTTGGAAACAGAATAGAGAAAATGCAAGAAACATCTAACAAGGACCTAGAAGAACTAAAGATGAAACAGCAATGGGGAACACCACAATAAGTGAAATTAAAAATACTCTAGGTGGGATCAATAGCAGAATAACTGAGGCAGAAGAATGGATAAGTGACCTGGAAGATAAAATAGTGGAAATAACTACTGCAGAGCAGAATAAAGAAAAAAGAATGAAAAGAACTGAGGACAATCTCAGAGACCTCTGGGACAACATTAAACACACCAACATTCAAATTATAGGGATTCCAGAAGAAGAAGAGAAAAAGAAAGGGACTGAGAAAATATTTGAAGAGATTATAGTTGAAAACTTCCCTAATATGGGAAAGGAAATAGTTAATCAAGTCCAGGAAGCACAGAGAGTACCATACAGGATAAACCCAAAGAGAAATACACCAAGACACATATTAATCAAACTGTCTCAAATTAAATACAAAGAAAACATATTAAAAGCAGCAAGGGAAAACCAACAAATAACACACAAGGGAATCCCCAAAAGGTTAACAGCTGATCTTTCAGCAGAAACTCTGCAAGCCAGAAGGGACTGGCAGGACATATTTAAAGTGATGAAGGAGAAAAACCTGCAACTAAGATTACTCTACCCAGCAAGAATCTCATTCAGATTTGATGGAGAAATTAAAACCTTTACAGACAAGCAAAAGCTGAGAGAGTTCAGCACCACCAAACCAGCTTTACAACAAATGCTAAAGGAACTTCTCTAGGTAAGAAACACAAGAGAAGGAAAAGACATACAATAACGAACCAAAAACAATTAAGAAAATGGGAATAGGAACATACATATCGATAATTACCTTAAATGCCAATGGACTAAATGCTCCCACCAAAAGACACAGATTGGCTGAATGGATACAAAAACAAGACCTATATATATGCTCTCTACAAGAGACCCACTTCAGACCTAGAGACACATACAGACTGAAAGTGAGGGGATGGAAAAAGATATTCCATGCAAATGGAAGCCAAAAGAAAGCTGGAGTAGCAATTCTCATATCAGACAAAATAGACTTTAAAATAAAGACTATTACAAGAGACAAAGAATGACACTACATAATGATCAAGGGATCAATCCAATAAGAAGATATAACAATTGTAAATATTTATGCATCCAATATAGGAGCACCTCAATACATAAGGAAAATACTAACAGCAATAAAAGGGGAAATCGACAGTAACACATTCATAGTAGACTTTAACACCCCACTTTCAGCAATGGACAGATCATCCAAAATGAAAATATATAAGGAAACACAAGCTTTAAATGATACGTTAAACAAGATGGACTTAATTGATATTTATAGGACATTCCATCCAAAAACAACAGAATACACATTTTTCTCAAGTGCTCACGGAACATTCTCCAGGATAGATCATATCTTGAGTCACAAATCAAGCCTCAGTAAATTTAAGAAAATTGAAATTGTATCAAGTATCTTTTCCGACCACAATGCTATGAGACTAGATATCAATTTCAGGAAAAGATCTGTAAAAAATACGAACACGTGGAGGCTACACAATACACTACTTAATAACAAAGTGATCACTGAAGAAATCAGAGAGGAAATAAAAAAATGCCTAGAGAAAAATGACAATGGAGACACAACGACCCAAAACCTATGGGATGTAGCAAAAGCAGTTCTCAGAGGGAAGTTTATAGCAATACAATCCTACCTTAAGAAACAGAATACATCTCAAATAAACAACCTAACCTTGCACCTAAAGCAATGAGAGAAAGAAGAACAAAAAACCCCCAAAGTTAGCAGAAGGAAAGAAATCATAAAAATCAGATCAGAAATAAATGAAAAAGAAATGAAGGAAACGATAGCAAAGATCAATAAACATAAAAGCTGGTTCTTTGAGAAGATAAACAAAATTGATAAACCATTAGCCAGCCTCATCCAGAAAAAAAGGGAGAAGACTCAAACCAATAGAATTAGAAATGAAAAAGGAGAAGTAACAACTGACACTGCAGAAATACAAAAGGTCATGAGAGATTACTACAAGCAACTCTATGCCAATGAAATGGACAACCTGGAAGAAATGGACAAATTCTTAGAAATGCATAACCTGCCAAGACTGAATCAGGAAGAAATAGAAAATATGAACAGACCAATCACAAGCACTGAAATTGAAACTGTGATTAAAAGTCTTCCAACAAACAAAAGCCCAGGACCAGATGGCTTCACAGGCGAATTCTATCAAACATGTAGAGAAGAGCTAACACCTATCCTTCTCAAACTCTTCCAAAATATAGCAGAGGGAGGAACACTCCCAAACTCATTCTACGAGGCCACCATCACCTTGATACCAAAACCAGACAAGGATGTCACAAAGAAAGAAAACTACAGGCCAATATCACTGATGAACATAGATGCAAAAATCCTCAACAAAATACTAGCAAACAGAATCCAACAGCACATTAAAAGGATCATACACCATGATCAAGTGGGGTTTATTCCAGGAATGCAAGGGTTCTTCAATATACGCAAATCAATCAACGTGATTCACCATATCAACAAACTGAAGGGGAAAAACCATATGATCATCTCAATAGATGCACAAAAAGCTTTTGACAAAATTCAACACCCATTTATGATAAAAACTCTGAAGAAAGTAGGCATAGAGGGAACTTTCCTTAACATAATAAGGGTCATATATGACAAACCCACAGCCAACAGCGTCCTCAAGTGAAAAACTGAAAGCATTTCCACTAAGATCAGGAACAAGACAAGGTTGCCCACTCTCACCACTCTTATTCAACATAGTTTGGCAAGTTTTAGCCATAGCAATCAGAGAAAAAAGGAAATAAAAGGAATCCAAATTGGAAAAGAAGAAGTAAAGCTGTCACTGTTTGCAGATGACATGATACTATACATAGAGAATCCTAAAGATGCTACCAGAAAACGACTAGAGGTAATCAATGAATTTGGTTAAGTAGCAGGATACAAAATCAATGCACAGAAATCTCTGGCATTCCTATACACTAATGATGAAAACTCTGAAAGTGAAATCAAGAAAACACTCCCATTTACCACTGCAACAAAAAGAATAAAATATCTAGGAATAAACCTACCTAAGGAGACAAAAGACCTGTATGCAGAAAATTATAAGACACTGATGAAGGAAATTAAAAATGATACAAATAGATGGAGAGATATACCATGTTCTTGGACTGGAAGAATCAACATTGTGAAAATGACTCCACTACCCAAAACAATCTACAGATTCAATGCAATCCCTATCAAACTACCACTGGCATTTTTCACAGAACTAGAACAAAAAGTTTCACAATTTGTATGGAAACACAAAAGACCCCGAATAGCCAAAGCAATCTTGAGAGCGAAAAACGGAGGTGGAGGAATCAGGCTCCCAGACTATACTACAAAGCTACAATAATCAAGACAGTATGGTACTGGCACAAAAACAGAAAGATCAATGGAACAGGATAGAAAGCCCAGAGATAAATCCACGCACATATGGTCACCTTATCTTTGATAAAGGAGGCAGGAATGTACAGTGGAGAAAGGACAGCGTCTTCAATAACTGGTGCTGGGAAAACTGGACAGGTACATGTAAAAGTATGAGATTAGATCACTCCCTAACACCATACACAAAAATAAGCTCAAAATGGATTAAAGACCTAAATGTAAGGCCAGAAACTATCAAACTCTTAGAGGAAAACATATGCAGAACAGTCTATGACATAAATCACAGCAAGATCCTTTTTGACCCACCTCCTAGATAAATGGAAATAAAAACAAAAATAAACAAATGGGACCTAATCAAACTTCAAAGCTTTTGCGCAGCAAGGGAAACCATAAACAAGACCAAAAGATAACCCTCAGAATGGGAGAAAATATTTGCAAATGAAGCAACTGACAAAGGATTAATCTCCAAAATTTATAAGCAGCTCATGCAGCTCAATAACAAAAAAACAAACAACCCTATCCAAAAATGGGCAGAAGACCTAAATAGACATTTCTCCAAAGAAGATATACAGACTGCCAACAAACACATGAAAGAATGCTCAACATCATTAATCATTAGAGAAATGCAAATTAAAACTACAATGAGATATCACCTCAAACCAGTCAGAATGGCCATCATCAAAAAATCTAGAAACAATAAATGCTGGAGGGGTGTGGAGAAAAGGTAGCACTCTGGCACTGCTGGTGGGAGTGTGAATTGGTACAGCCACTACAGAGAGCAGAATGGAGGTTCCTTAAAAAACTACAAATAGATCTACCATATGACCCAGCAATCCCACTACTGGGCATATACCCTGAGAAAACCATAATTCAAAAAGAGTCATGTACCAAAATGTTCACTGCAGCTCTATTTACAATATCCCAGAGATGGAAACAACCTAAGTGTCCATCATCGGATGAATGGATAAAGAAGATGTGGCACATATATACAATGGAATATTACTCAGCCATAAAAAGAAACGAAATTGAGCTATTTGTAATGAGGTGGATAGACGTAGAGTCTGTCATACAGAGTGAAGTCAGAAAGAGAAAGACAAATACCGTATGCTAACACATATATGTGGAATTTAAGAAAAAAAGTGTCATGAAGAACCTAGGGGCAAGACAGGAATAAAGACACAGACCTAGTAGAGAATGGACTTGAGGATATGGGGAGGGGGAAGGGTAAGCTGTGACACAGCAAGAGAGTGACACGGACATATATACACTACCAAACGTAAAATAGATAGCTAGTGGGAAGCAGCTACATAGCACAGGGAGATCAGCTCGGTGCTTTGTGACCACCTAGAGGGGTGGGATAGGGAGGGTGGGAGGGAGGGAGACGCAAGAGGGAAGAGATATGGGAACATATGTATGTGTATAACTGATTCACTTTGTTATAAAGCAGAAACTAACACAACAATGTAAACCAATTATACTCCAATAAAGATTAAAAAAAAAAAAAGGAAATGATTATATGCAAAACAGTCTGCCAAAGTGTGGTATAAAACACCTGGCATACCATAACGTATTCTATTCCATTAATCATGACTCAGCCCCTAGATTAGTGACCTTCAAAAAAAAAAATTCAACACCCATTTATGATAAAAACTCTCCAGAAAGTGGGCATGGAGGGAACCTACCTCAACATAATAAAGGCCATATATGACAAACCCACAGCAAACATCATTTTCAATGGTGAAAAACTGAAATCATTTCCTCGAAGATCAGGAACAGGACAAGGATGTCCACTCTCGCCACTATTATTCAACAGAGTTTTGGAAGTCCTAGCCATGAGAATCGGAGAAGAAAAAGAAATAAAGGGAATCCAAATCGGAAAGAAGAAGTAAAACTGTCACTGTTTGAAGATGACATGATACTATACATAAAGAATCCTAAAGATGCCACCAGAAAACCACTGGAGCTAATCAATGAATTTGGTAAAGTTGCAGGATACAAAATTAATGCACAGAAATCTCTTACATTCCTACATCCTAATGAAAAATCTGAAAGAGAAATTAAGGAAACACTCCCATTTGCCATTGCAACAAAAAGAAAATACCTAGGAATAAACCTACCTAGGGAGACAAAAGACCTGTATGCAGAAAAGTATAAGGCACTGATGAAAGAAATTAAAGATGACACCAACAGATGGAGATATATACCATGTTCTTGGACTGGAAGAATCAATACTGTGAAAATGACTATACTACCCAAAGCAATCTACAGATTCAATGCGATACCTATCAAATTACCAATGGCATTTTTTACAGAACTAGAACAAAAAATTTCACAATTGGTATGGAAACACAAAAGACCCCGAATAGCCAAAGCAGTCTTGAGGGAAAAAAACAGAGCTGGAGGAATCAGACTCCCTGACTTCAGACTATACTACAAAGCTACAGTAATGAAGACAATATGGTACTGGCACAAATACAGAAATATAAATCAATGGAACAAGATAGAAAGCCCAGAGGTAAACCCACGCACCTATGGTCAACTAATCTACGACAAAGGAGGCAAGGATATACAATGGAGAAAAGACAGTCTCTTAAATAAGTGGTGCTGGGAAAACTGGACAGCTACGTGTAAAAGAATGAAATTAGAACACTCCCTAACACCATACACAAAAATAAACTCAAAATGGATTCGAGACCTAAATGTAAGGCTGGACAATATAAAACTCTTAGAGGAAAACATAGGAAGAACGCTCTTTGACATAAATCACAGCAAGATCTTTTTTGATCCACCTCCTAGAGTAATGGAAATAAAAACAAAAATAAAGAAATGGGACCTAATGAAACTTCAAAGCTTTTGCACAGCAAAGGAAACCATAAACAAGACGAAAACACACCCTCTCAGAACGGGAGAAAATATTTGCTAACGAATTAACGGACAAAGGATTAATCTCCAAAATATATAAACAGCTCATGTAGCTCAATATTAAAAAAAAAACAACCCAATCCAAAAATGGCAGAAGCCCTAAGTAGACATTTCTCCAAGGAAGACATACCAATGGCCAAGAAGCACATGAAAAGCTGCTCAACATCACTAATTATTAGAGAAATGCAAATCAAAACTACAATGAGGTATCACGTCACACCAGTTAGAATGGGCATCATCAGAAAATCTACAAACAACAAATGCTGGAGAGGGTGTGGAGAAAAGGGAACCCTCTTGCACTGTTGGTGGGAATGTAAATTGATACAGCCACTATAGAGAACAGTATGGAGGTTCCTTAAAAAACTAAAAATAGAATTACCATATGATCCAGCAATCCCACTACTGGGCATATACCCTGAGAAAACCATAATTCAAAAAGACGCATGCAACCCAATGTTCATTGCAGCACTATTTACAATAGTCAGGTCATGGGAGCAACCTAAATGCCCACTGACAGGAGAATGGATAAAGAAGATGTGGTACATATACGCAATGGAATATTACTCAGCCATAAAAAGGAATAAAATTGGGTCCTTTGTACTAACGTGGATGGATGTAGAGATTGTCATACAGAATGAAGTAAGTGAGAAAGGGAAAAACAAATATCGTATATTAACACATATATGTGGAACCTAGAAAAATGGTACAGATGAACCGGTTTGCAGGGCAGAAATTGAGACACAGATGTAGAGAAGAAACGTTTGGACACCAAGGGGGGAAAGCCGCGGTAGGGTAGTGGTGGTGGTGTGAGGAATTGGTTGATTGGGCTTGACATGTATACACTGATGTGTAGAAAATGGATGACTAATTTAAAAAAT
Source organism: Delphinapterus leucas (assembly GCF_059928025.1). NCBI lineage: Eukaryota > Metazoa > Chordata > Mammalia > Artiodactyla > Monodontidae > Delphinapterus > Delphinapterus leucas. Next base: position 57,320,435 of record NC_143134.1, read on the forward strand.
AAAATAAATAAAAAAAATTTAGGTGCATCATTAAAAACAATGCAAAAGCCATTCCTTTAATAACCTTTAAATGACCTGGGCTCATATCCCAGCTCCACCACTTATTAAGTGTGATCAAGTTAATCAAAGAGCTCTGGGATCAATTTCAATGGCTCTTTTAATAATCCTTTAAAAGCCATTCTTAGTAATACCTTTAAAAAAATGTAAAGCCACTGGCTGTAATTTGCCAAGCCCTGGTCTCGAGAAGGCAAATATAGGGTTAGGAGGCTTCTGCAATCATGCAGAGCTGACAACGGTAAACCAAGTACAGGAAGTGAGAACAGAGACCAGTGGAGGGTGAAAGAGTCACTGAAGAGTGTGAACAATCTAGAAATACAGGCAGATCTCGTTTTATCGTGCTTTGCTTTCTTGTGCTTCGCAGATACTGCATTTTTTTATAAACTGAAGATTTGAGGCAACCCCACGTGGAGCAAGTCTATTGGTGCCATTTTTCCAATAGCATTTGCTCACTTCGTGTCTCTGTGTCACGTTTTGGTAATTTTTGCAATGTTTCAAACTTCTTCCTCATTCTTATATTTGTTATGTTGATATATGATCAGTGATCTTTGATGTTACTACTGTGACTTACTGAAGGCTCAGATGATGGTTAGCATTTTTAGCAAGAAAGTATTTTTAGATTAAGGTATATAGATTGGTTTTTAAGACACATTGCTATCACATACTTAACCGTCTACAGTACAGAGTAAACACAACTTTTATATGTACTGGGTAACCAAAAAAAAAAAAATTGACTTGCTTTATTGTAATACCTGCTTTATCATGGTGATCTGGAACTGAACCCACAATATCTCCAAGGTATGCCTGTATTTTGGCTTGGAAAGTTGGATGGTTGGGGGTACTCTTTACTGAGATAAGGATTCAGGAGTTTAGTTTTAGAGATATTGATTGACCTTTTTGTGGGGCATCTGGGTCAGGATGCCTAGTAGACAACTGTACATCTGAGTCAGAAGAGAGATGTGCTCTGTGCTAGATACAGGAGAAACCATCAGCATACAGAGGAGTCCTGGAGCCACGGGATCACTTGTGTATACAGAGTGAGGCTCCTAAGCGGGGTAGCTAAGAGGTGGGTAGAGGAAGAGGAATCCACAGAGATGCTGAGAAAGAATAACCAGAGAAGTAAGAAGCAAGCCAAGCGTGTGTGGTTTCTAAAGCAGCAAGAAAGTGTTTTTCGGAAGAAGGGCTCAGCCTGCGTAGAATGCTGCTGAGAGCTCAGATTAGATAAGGCATGTTTTGAGAGACAACTTTCTTCTTTTTCAACAAACAAGAAATAACTTTTTGGTGGGGTGGGGAGGGGGCTTTACCCAAGAGGAGTGTATATGTTACATGCGGTCTTAGAATGTGAGGTGGGCAAATAGAAGCAACTCCATAATGAACTGAGTGGAAATATTAGGCAGGATTTAAAAAACTCATAATTAACAACCTTGGAGGGGGACCTAAAGTAGCCTTCTATATGTGAAATATTTCTAGGTTATAAATTGGCAGTAGAGGGCTATAAGAGTAATGTTTTCAAACCACTCAGGTGCCCGTAATGCACTAGGACCGTGGAGTGAGGCTAGAATACTCGTCTTCTGGTGGCTTTTGCAGGCAGCAATATGGTGGAACCAGTCAATTACAGATGCACACGAACTACATGGACTCAGCAATGAAAGCAAAGGGAAAACAAAGCAGAGTTCTGTTTTCTCAATCAACTGGCACACAGCCCTGAAAAGCACTTTCTAACTCACCCCCGATGGCTATGCTGCAAAGTCCAGTCCTGCTTCTTTGTTCTCTGGATGAACAAGGTAGCCACACTTAGTTATCTTAACCTCTAGCCATCCAGAATTTTTCCAGAAAATTGGCAGATTTGGAGTCTGTTAGCTTCCACCATGTCTGCTCCCTCCACACATGGGCACTTCGCGGTCTCTCTCAAATCCCAGGCTCAGGGTGAACGTGAGTATGTGGGTTGGTGGGAATCTGGGAAGGAGGCACGGGGATGGGAGAGTGCTTGGAATTCCTAAGTGTCATTTAGGCATGGAGTTCTGTCTGTCTCTCCCACATCTTTTAACAGAACAAATAGAAGTGCCTAATTCGACTCTGAGGTTCACCTTCCCCCATTTTTCTCTCTTAGCTCTTCTAAAAGGTGGTCCTTGAACCACCGATCTCAGAGCCACCTGTAGTGCTTGTTAAAATGCAAATGACAGAAAGAAGATGTGGTGCATATATACAATGGAATATTACTCAGCCATTAAAAAGAATGAAATAATGCCATTGCAGCAACATGGATGGACCTGGAGATTATCATACTAAGTGAAGTAACTCAGAGAAAGAAATATCATATGATATCACTTATATGCAGCACGTAAAAAAAAAGATACAAAGGAACTTATTTACAAAACAGAAACAGACTCATAGACTTAGAGAATGAACTTATGGTTACGAGGGGGGAAGGGTGGGGGGGTAGGGATAGATTGGTAGTTTGGGATTGACATAAACACACTGATTTATTTAAAATAGATAACCAACAAGGAGCTACTGTATAGCACAGGGAACTCTGCTCAATAGTCTGTAATAACCTAAACGGGAAAAGAACTTGAAAAAGAGTAGATACATATATAGGTATAACTGAATCACTTTGTGGTACACCTGAAACTAACACAACATTGTTAATCAACTATACTCCAATATAGAAATAAATAAATAAATAAAGTTGAGTTTGGATTTAGTGCAAAAAAATGCAAATGATGGGACCCTACTGTAGAAAGAGTTTCTGGGGTAGGGTAGGATGTGGGTGTCTCCATTTCTAACAAGTTCCTGGCAATTATTATGCACACTGAATTTGGGAACCCCTCCTCTATCCCCTTTTTATTTTTTATTATTATTTTTTAAAATTTATTTATTTATTTCTGGCTGCATTGGGTCTTCGTCACTGCGTGCAGGCTTTCTCTAGTTGCGGTGAGTGGGGGCTACTCTTCGTTGTGGTGCACCATCTTCCCATTGTGGTGGCTTCTCTGGTTGCGGAGCATGGGCTCTAGGTGCGCGGCTTTCAGTAGTTGTGGCTCGCAGGCTCTAGAGCGCAGGCTCAGTAGTTGTGGCGCACGGGCTTAGTTGCTCCGCGGCATGTGGGATCTTCCCAGACTAGGGCTCGAACCTGTGTTCCCTGCATTGGCAGGTGGATTCTTAACCACTGTGCCACCAGAGAATCCCGTATCCCCTTTTTAAAGTTTAGAATTTTTAAGAGAAGTATTGTGACCACTGGAGTTTAAAAAAAAACTTGAGGCTCAAAAGTTACTGTATCCTCTATTAGCCTTTCAGTGTATCTTAGTTTCTGAAGAGCAGAGACCTCTCCTTATTTATGATCTCACTTTCTGGCACTCATCACTGTACCTAATGCCCAAGAGATACTTGGGGAGTTGAAGGGATGATTGCAAAGGGCCCCTTATAGCCCCCCAGCTTCTACTCATGCTCCTCTGAAATACACTCACCACAAAGTAGCCAGTGTGCGTCTATAAAAATGGAAATTAGATCATTTGACATTCCTGATTAATACCCTCCAAAATCTCCCTGTGGTGCTCAGACTAAAACCTCAACTCCTCATCCTGGTCTCTGGTTGACCCCATGGCCTCATCCCATATCACCTCTACCTTCAGCCTGCCACACTCCAGCCAAATGAGCTTCTTTTGGGTTCTTTCAACACAATAAACTCATTTTCACTTTAGGGCTTTTGCACTGTTTTTCCCTTGCCCAGGAATGCTCTTCCTTCTGGTGTCGTATTGTTCGACACTGGTCATCATTCAGCTTTTGTCTTCCAGGTCACCTCCTCAGAGTACCCATCTAATGTGGTCACCAGATCATTGCTTATCAAAGCTCTGTTTCATTTTCTGCCCAGCACTTATCACCATCTGATATTTTTGTGTCCTTTTCTGTGTTTATTGTCTTGCTTCACACTCACTCATTAATTCATTCACTGTTTATTTAGTACCTGTGTAGTGCCAGCTACTCTTTCCAGCACTAGGGACACAGCAGTAAAGAAAGCCTCTACCCTAATGGACAGGCCATCAGTGCATAAATATATAATACGTCAAATGACGATAAAATTCTGTGAATAAAATAGAGTTGAAGGGTTACAGAATGATGCAGAGTGCTGCTTTAGCTAGAATGATCAGGAAAGATCTTTCTGATGTGTGCCAGTTCAGCAGATATCTAAATGTATGTAAAGTGCAAGAGAACACGGACTTCTGTTGCATTCATCACAATATCCTAGCAAGTAGGTGTATATCTGGCATATGATAGGTAGATTAATAAATATTTATGGAATGAATAAATATGCATACCCCTCTCTTAGCATTTAAACACTGCATTTACTTCTCTGGATTCCAAACTAGCCTTTGAGTTGCATTGACAGGAAATGAGTCTCCTTTTCCTCCATCCTTCATATCTAACATAGGGGCTGGCTCAGAGTAAGCATGGGAAGGTTTGTGAAATAAAGGAAGACGTACGGATTAAGAAGAACCAGTCTGTCGTAAAACACTTAGGGACATCCTGTAAATGATTGCTTAAGAAGTTGACATGTGCTGCTAAGAATGATGTGAATTCATTTTAACTAGTAAGTTATATATCTGATGAGATGCAGTACTATCTGAATTGTTAGTGATTCTTTCTGAAAACCAATTTCTTTCAAATCAAGCTTTGGCATATTTAAAAGCCAAGAAGTAATAGACTTCAGTCACTTTCTTTCTACCTTGACCTATCTTGCTGGCTCAGGCTATTTAGAGTATACTTTAATATATCTGCAAAGTCCTACAGACCAATAGCCAACTGAAGCTTGCAGACTCTTTCAGAAAGATGGATTTGGGCACTAAACAAAAACAGACTAACTGAACTGTAACCCCGGGCATTTCAGCACTTCTCTGTTTGAAAATTAATAAGCATTTCGGAACCGTTACCAGACGCACTAATGATGACAAGCAATGAAACCCAACACAAAAGAGGTCACCAACAACCATAGCAGAGCCGTCCCAATGGCAATTCTGTGCCTTCTGTGTGCTCTGTACAGATGCATCCATTTTATTTTCTGAAACTCCACTTGGACAACTGCATAGAAGAGTAAGCTCCAGCCATACTTCTTACTGGCTAGCTAAGTAAAATGGAAAAATTATGATGTCAAGGATCAGAAACAGAAATCTCTTATTTTTCCCTACCACGTGCCATTAACTTGCTTTAAAAAGCTCTGTTGAGGCTAGATCTGGAAAAAAGTCTTGAGAGTGGCAAGAATTGTAATACTGTTTGCTCGTGGCCCCCATGTGCTTTCTTTCTGAATGTTACCCTCCACTGCCACTCTCACCAATGTCCTGGTGACTCAAGACCTAGGATTTGCCCTCTGCTGTCCTAGGCCTACAACTTTTCATATCTTTAGCACCTGGCTGCTATGTTTCTTTTTCTTAGCAAGATTCTGTTGAAACTTCTTCATCTTAAAGCCATTGGACTCTCAATGCCCATTAAGGTGAAAATTAAAAGGCAAAAGTCATATTTCTAAGCAGTATTTCAAGAATTATTGATATCCTTGAGATTACTAGGCCAAAAAATTGTTCACTGATCAAAGAAGTACTTGGAAAACACTGAATACTATATCATCCACTTGGAAAGTCACAACACATGTTGGACTGCTTAAAGGAGTTAAAAAAAAACATGGAAAAACCAAAATCATTTTCACCTGGGGGTTAGTTAAATACATTCAAGAACAGTAGGAAAAAGGTGATACAGACCCCTTCCTACTACTCTGAAATGTTTCCTAGACATGTTGTTGAATAAAAATCAAGTCAAACTTCTAACCATGAGTAACTTCCCATTAAAAACACAAATCCTATGTGTGTATGTGTTTTATATATAATACAAAAAAATATATAAAAATTCCAAAAGGATGTATACCGAATTATTAAGACTGACAGCCTCTCGGGAATAGGATTGAGGGCATGAAGGAGACCTGCACTCTTACTATACATACGCAGGTATTATTTGAATTGTTTTATAGCCTCTTCGTTGCTTTTATAATAAAAAAAGAAAAAAAATCAAATACTATATTAAAAAATATAAGTAAAGTCCAGCAGTAAATACCGCTGTTTAGCTTTAAGCGAGCATGTCTCAAACTCATGTGATTGATGAATCCCTGTTTTGTGGACCACTTGGAAACAACCTGTATGACAAATTTTGAAATTACTGTGCTCAAGGCTCTCCCCACTCTCCACCAACGTATGGGTTTTAACCTTCTGTGGCCTTCTACAAATGAGTGAAGGGTGCAGATCAGAGATTATCTGCTACAACCCCCCTCATTTTTAAAACGAAAGGATTAAGGCCATGGAAAGTAAAGGACAAGACCAGCCCGAAGCCCTCAATCCTCATCTAACTCCCTCCACATCTTTCCTGTAGTCACCAGTGACCCATGGGCCCTGATCCTTGGATTTCATAATCTCCAGCACTCAAGGAAGTTGTCAGGACCCCTGAGGAAACCATGGCCTCAATATTCTCCCTGCGGTTCCGGGCAGAGCAGAGTCCTAATCATCCCCTCCCCCATCTCCAATGGCCTGTCTTGATGTACAGCTTTTAGGAGGAAATAGTCACTATGTGAAAGAAGGGATCCTGGAAGAAGCTGGTAGAAAACAGCAGGGATCTTGAGATAACTTGGTATCCCTGGTGAAGTACAGGAGATACACGCAAACATCAACTTAGTCACTCAAAACAGCATGAGCTTGAGTTGGCAGAACTGGGTTTGAATCTGCTCTCTTGGTTCTGCCGTTTACTAGCAATTTAACATTGGTCAACTTCCTTAATTATGGTGAGCCTCGGTTTCCTCATCTCTGAAATAGGGATATCAGTTCATATGTTAACAGAGATGATGGCTATGGAAGTTGCTAGCATGGGGGCACAATATCTGGAGTTAGTCAAGAAATGTTAATTCCCATCTTTTCCCTCACACAGCCAACCGCTACCCCCTTTGATCTCAATAACACCAATCTCGGGCAATAGGCCAGGGGATATGAATGCAACAGTTTCTACACTTGAGAAACCGACTGGCTGGTGGAAGGCATGGCATGATTTGGGCACAACAGGTGTGACAGGTACAGTCACAGAGGTGAGTTCCAGTGCAGCATGCACCTGGGCACCAGGGTACCACTTTCAACCAGCGCCCATCATCCTGGGGGTCTGATGCCGGAGGTGCCTCTCTCCCCAGTGGCCTCAAGGGGAGTTACCGCAACTTTGGCCCGACCCACAAATTCCTTACAAAGATTTCTGGAAAAAACTGCAGGGATCATAGCAGTTAAGCTGGTCAAGGGAAGTATAAGCTGGGGAGGACCAAGAAGCAAACAAGAGGAGAGGTTACCACCATAGGCTCTCAAAACATAGTGCGTTCAGTCCTTGTCTCCAGTGCTTCTGTGTGGGTGCCTCAGCTTTTTAATTACTGATGTGGTAACAACGGTACTTACCCCATAGGGTTTTTTTTTTTTTTTAAGATTAAACAAGATAATATTACCTTTAAAGCACTGAGCACAGTGTCAAAGAAAAAATACTTAGTATTGTTATTAAAACTATTTGATCTGTAAGTGCTCAGGCTGAGAGGCAATATTATTGACATTTCAAAAGCACAAAAGATGTGGGCAGGACGGACAAAGTCATGTTTGTTCATCAAGTCTCGGAAGAGGAGACAGAACTACCCTTTGGAATCAAGTAAACTTGACATAGAGTCCTCAGTCTGGTCCTTACTAAAGTGCGACCTTGGGTGAGCTGCTGAACCTCAATTTTCTATGTGAAACTGGAGGATAATGTCAATCTTGTAGATTGACTGTCAGAAGAACAAATGCAGTAACATCTAAATAAACCTGGCACCCTGCCTGGCACAATAAATCCTGCCACCTTTCCTTCCTCACTCAAAGCTACCAAGCCAGTGAAGAGGATTAGCTGAACAATAGTATTTCAAAGTAGATTTAATGAACAGAGCATGCTCCATGGATTCAGAGAAGATAAAAAGTTAAAATGAGGACTTTGGGCCAGAGGACCTTAAAGGTTCCTCCCTTATCCATGGACTGTGATTCTTCTATTCGCTGCCCATCTTATTTTTTCACACATTTTGGCTCTGCCACCTAATAAATGTGATCTTTAGCAAGTTGCTAGACTGGTTTCCTCTTCCGTAAAGTGTGGATAAAAATTATACCTACTTCTTAGGGCCACTGTTAGAAGTCAGTAAGATAAAGCACATAAAGAGTTTACACTTGGGGCTTCCCTGGTGGCGCAGTGGTGGAGAGTCCGCCTGCCGATGCAGGGGACGCGGGTTCGTGCCCCGGTCCAGGAAGATCCCACATGCCGCGGAGCGGCTGGGCCCGTGAGCCATGGCCGCTGAGCCTGCGCGTCTGGAGCCTGTGCTCCGCAACGGGAGAGGCCTCAACAGTGAGAGGCCCGCGTACCGCAAAAAAAAAAAAAAAAAAAAAAAAAAAAGAGTTTACACTTGTCTGGGAGACAGTCACTACTCAATTAATGGCAACTATCTGTTGTCAGGGCCACTATAAAGATTAAAGAGGATGTCCATAGGAAGCGTGGCATGCTGCTTGGCACATAGGTAGTATTAAAAATATTGTTATTATTATTACCTCTTCTATCACTATTGATGTTACATTATGAATGGCCACGGCCCAAGGAAACCAGTAAGTAATATATGCTGTCATCCCAGTAAAGACACATCAAAACAGAGACACCAAGAGATATTGGGATAATTAATCACAGGTCCGACTGGGAATAAAAACTTTCTGCAACAAACAGCCTTGCCCAGCCCAGACAGAGGATGGGCTCACCCACGGGGGCAGCAGTTGCTGGCTGCACTCTCTCCCCAGCCCTGGGGGACCACACACACAGAGACAGTATCCTGGTGTACAAGATTTTCAGCGGTTCACCTCACAAAATGGTAATATAGCAATGCCTTGGCCTGGAATGATATTTTTCTGCCGAAAGTTCAAAGCTATCCAAAGAGCATCTCATTAATCTTTGGGATCCTACGGGGATTGGGGTTGGTAGGCATCCTTATTATTACCTTATAAAGATGAGAACATACAGTTTAGAGAAATTAAATACCTTGTCTTTGCTTCAACAGTCTATCAGTGCCAAGAGAGGGTTGAAACCCAGGATGGGAGCAATCCCTGAGGCCCAGTGCTCTAAGCCCGACCCTTGGAAACACCTTGAAGGAAGAATGAATAGGGTGTCTCCCACACAGTGTGGCCCCTTGCCCGCCCCTCCCAGGCCGTGGTAGCTGCAAAGCTCACCTGTCGCTGAACTGAACCTCTTCTCCGTTCCGGGCCCAGCTGATGGTAGGCCTTGGGTTGCCTATGGCCTCGCAGTGCAGAAGCACACTCAGGGTCCCGCTGGCCAGGGCCACAGTCTGCCCGAGGTGGGTGACCACCTCGGAGGCTGAGAGCTGCTGGGCGGCTGAGATTTTGCGCAAGATGATGGGCTTCCGGTGCGGCCGGCGAGAGCTGCCCCCGCCCTCCCCAGTGGACGAGGTGCGGAGGGAGCTGCTGAAGCCAGACACGTGTTTATGAGGAGGGATGGCCACTGGGGGAATCCCCCGCTCGGACGGCTTGAGGAGCGCGTCCTGGTGCGCATCCTGGCGGCTGCGGAAGATCTCCTGGGCCAGCTGGGCCACTAGGTGCTTGCTGTAGACGTCGCGGAGCTCCTCGGGTTGCTGGGAGAGGTTCCGGAGGATGTCGTCCAGGCGCTGCTGCTCGGCCACCATGGTGAAGGGCAGGTGCAGAAGGCCCTGCTCAGCGTTCTGGTCCTCTTCTGAGGATGTGTTCCTTTCTGTGGAGTCCTGGACCTCCCAGGAGGCGAGCAGCTCTCCTGGCCAGCCCCCCTGCTCCAGCAACCGAGAGACCAGGTCATCATAGCGGCTCCCGGCATCAGCAGGGAGGCCCCGCTTCTCGGCCTTGCTGCCATTGGAGAAGATCCCGTTCTGGTGTTTGTGGGTCTGCAGGGCCTCCTTCGGGCGGGCCTTCCTCACCGCGAGGGCCTCTTCCTCGCTCCGCAGGCTCAAGGGCCGGGCCACCAGCTTCCGGTTGCCTCCAATGAGCTTAATCACAAACTGCTCCCGGGCCGGGCCGGCCGAGCAGGTGTAGATGCCCGCATCAGAGGGCTTGAGGCGGTGGATCTTCAGGTACCCAAATGGGGCCACGGTGACGTGGGCGGAGCTGATGAGGTGCTGGCCGTCTTTCTCCCAGGTGATGAGGGGCTTGCGGAAGCGCCGCGTGGGACAGCGCACCACCACTGCGGTCTTGGGGAGCAGGTAGGCGAATCCCCCCACGATGAAGTGCAGCTTCCTCTGCCGGCGGGTCTGGATGTATACCTTCCTTGCTGCCGCGATGTGAGGACTGTGCTTAGTGGATGGCCACCCGGGCCCTGGAATGAAAGCAATGAAAGGGAAGGCAGATGGATGGAGAGAGAGAAGCGGAGAGCAGAGAAAAGGGACAGTAAGGTGCAGCGACAAGAGACAGTGAAAAGGAGAGGGCAAAGAGAAGAGAGACAGGGAGACAAAAGGGAGAAGAGGGAAAGAAAGCACTTCAGTTTGCTTTGGGCAGGGCCTTCATTTACCACCTTCTGTTTTACGGGAGTAAATGGCTACCAGCTGTGGACCATCAAGCTGCTGCCGCAATGAAACATGGGAGAGCTAATGAGGTGCAGTGGGGCAACCTGCTATCACGCTGCTGGGGTTTTCTACCCCTAGAAGCTGAGATGCAGGGTTCTAGATGGAGGGCGATTCCAGGGGAAAGGCAGTCCTCTCATTAAAAGGACTTAAAAAAGAAAGAAAGAAAGAAAGAAAAAGAAATCAGCATCATAAAAAGAGGCAGAGGACAAAGAGAAGGAGAATGGATCCCTTTTGGGTCCTGCAAAGCACGAGGATCCCCGTATACACGGGGAAGTGTTACACCTCTAGGGATTAATATTAAACAAATCTGTTTAGTTTAAAACACTGGAGTGGGTAACATCAGGCTTCATTAGTAACATGCTGACTCCAGCTTGCAGATCTCCATATGCCAGCAAGTGAACTTTGCTCTACCTCCTGCAAACTGTTTTTTCCAGCAGAGAAAAGCATCCTGCCTGGCCACGTATAACTAAGATTCCTTTCCCATCTCCAGCTGAGCTCACGAGCCTAATGCCCTCAGAGGGCTTTACTGTCTATATGCCGCTGGTCTTGGGTTCAGGAAAAGCTACTGTTCTTGCCGTCTCCCCATCCCCAGAGCTCTGACATACTCACTTGCACAGGTGGCCAGCATACAGGGCCTGATGGATGAAGAGAACGGCAGGGGCGGGCACAGGGAGGAATTGACAGTAGCTGAGACACCTGTTTTCAGCACCTTCCGGCAAATGGCACTTCGCGTCTGGGTGCCCTCCCCGCAGCTCGTGGAACACTGGTGGGAAAAGAAGGGCCCAAAGCATGTAAATTCAGGTAACTAAAGGCTAATGGGTTTGTGTGGGCTCTGAAACTCACCAAAATAAGGAAGAAGTTGCTTGGAAAAGCAATAGCAACTAAGAGAGATAGAGAAATATTAATTATGTAACAATGTGGGAAGACACATCCATACTGTAGGCATATTCTACTCTAAGATTTTCTAGTCTCAGGTCTCCTGTGGACCTTTCACCTGTTTTTACTTTTTTTTTCTAACATCTTTATTGGAGTATAATTGCGTCACAATGCTGTGTTAGTTTCTGCTGTATAACAAAGTGAATCAGCTATATGTATACATATGTACCCCTATCCCCTCCCACTTGCATATGCCACCCACTAGGTGGTCACAAAGCACCAGGCTGATCTCCCTCTGCTATGTGGCTGCTTCTCACTAGCTATCTATTTTACATTTGGTAGTGTATATATGTCAATACTACTCTCTCACTTTGTCCCAGCTTACCCTTCCCCCTCCCCGTGTCTTTAAGTCCATTTTCTACGTCTGCATCTTTATTCCTGTCTTGACCCTAGGTTCATATACATATTGTATATGCCCCTAGGAATATACAATATATTCCACTGTATATATGTACCACATCTTCTTTATCCATTCATCTGTTGATGGACACTTAGGTTGCTTCCATGTCCTGGCTATTGTAAACAGTGCTTCAATGAACACTGTGGTACATGTCTCATTTTGAATTATGGTTTTCTCTGGGTATATGCCCAGTAGTGGGATTGCTGGGTCATATGGTAGTTCTATTTTTAGTTTTTTAAGGAACCTCCATACTGTTCTCCATAGTGGCTGTATCAATTTACATTCCCACCAACAGTGCAAGAGGGTTCCCTTTTCTCCACACCCTCTCCAGCATTTATTGTTTGTAGATTTTTTCATGATGGCCATTCTGACCGGTGTGAGGTGATACCTCATTGTAGTTTTGATTTGCATTTCTCTAATGATTAGTGATGTTGAACATCCTTTCATATGTTTGTTGGCAATCTGTATATCTTCTTTGGAGAAATGTCTATTTAGGACTTTGACCCATTTTTGGATTGGGTTGTTTTTTTGATATCAAGCCGCATAAACTGCTTGTATATTGTGGAGATTAATCCTTTGTCAGTTGCTTCATTTGCAAATATTTTCTCCCATTCTGAGGGTTTTCTTTTCATCTTGTTTATGGTTTCCTTTGCTGTGCAAAAGCTTTTAAGTTTAGGTCTCATTTGCTTATTTTTGTTTTTATTTCCATTTCTCTAGGAGGTGGGTCAAAAAGGATCTTGCTGTGATTTATGTCAAAGAGTGCTCTGTCTATGTTTTCCTCTAAGAGTTTTATAGTGTCTAGCCTTACATTTAGGTCTTTAATCCATGTTGAGTTTATTTTTGTGTATGGTGTTAGGGAGTGTTCTAACTTCATTCTTTTACATGTAGCTGTCAGGTTTTCCCAGAACCACTTACTGAAGAGGCTGTCTTCTCTCCATTGTTTATTCTTGCCTCCTTTATCAAAGATAAGGTGACCGTATGTGCGTGGGTTTATCTCTGGGTTTTCTATCCTGTTCCATTGATCTATATCCTGTTTTTGTGCCAGTACCATACTGTCTTGATTACTGTAGCTTTGTAGTATAGTCTGAAGTCAGGGAGCCTGATTCCTCCAGCTCCGTTTTTCATTCTCAAGATTGCTTTGGCTATTTGGGGTCTTTTGTGTTTCCATACAAATTGTGAAATTTTTTGTTCTAGTTCTATGAAAAATGCCATTGGTAGTTTGATAGGGATGGCATTGAATCTGTAGATTGCTTTGGGTAGTAGAGTCATTTTCACAATATTGATTCTTCCAATCCAAGAACATGGTATATCTCTCTGTTTGTACTGTCTTTAATTTCTTTCATCAGTGTCTTATACTTTTCTGCATACAGGTCTTTTGTCTCCTTAGGTAGGTTTATTCCTAGGTATTTTATTCTTTCTGTTGCAATGGTAAATGGGAGTGTTTCCTTAATTTCACATTCAGATTTTTCATCGTTAGTGTATAGGAATGCAAGAGATTTTTGTGCATTAATTTTGTATCCTGCTACTTTACCAAATTCATTGATTAACTCTAGCAGTTTTCTGGTAGCATCTTTAGGATTCTCTATGTATAGTATCATGTCCTCTGCAAACAGTGACAGTTTTACTTCTTCTTTTCCGATTTGGATTCCCTTTATTTCTTTTTCTTCTCTGATTGCTGTGGCTAAATCTCCCAAAACTGTGTTGAATAACAGTGGTGAGAGTAGGCAACCTTGTCTTGTTCCTGATCTTAGAGGAAATGCTTTCAGTTTTTCACCATTGAGAACAATGTTGGCTGTGAGTTTGTCATATATTGCCCTTTATTATGTTGAGGTAGCTTCCCTCTATGCCTACTTTCTGGAGAGTTTTTATCATAAATGGGTGTTGAATTTTGTAGAAAGCCTTTTCTGAATCTATTGAGATTATCATATGGTTTTTATCCTTCAATATATTAATATGGTGTATCACATTGATTGATTTGCACATATTGAAGAATCCTTGCATTCCTGGGATAAACCCCACTTGATCATGGTGTATGATCCTTTTAATGTGCTGTTGGATTGTTTGCTAGTATTCTGTTGAGGATTTTTGCATCTATGTTCATCAGTGATACTGGCATGTAGTACTTTCTTTGTGACATCTTTGTCTGGTTTTGGTTTCAGGTTGATGGTGGCCTCGTAGAATGAGTTTGGGAGTGTTCCTCCCTCTGCTATATTCTGGAAGAGTTTGAGAAGGATAGGTGTTAGCTCTTCTCTAAATGTTTGATAGAATTCGCCTGTGAAGCCATCTGGTCCTGGGGTCTTGTTTGTTGGAAGATTTTTAATCACAGTTTCAATTTCAGTGCTTGTGATCGGTCTGTTTATATTTTCTATTTCTTCCTGGTTCAGTCTCGGAAGGTTGTGCTTCTCTCTGGTTTGTCAATTTTTTCCAGGTTGTCCATTTTATTGGCATATTGCTGCTTGTAGTAATGTCTCATGATCCTTTGTATTTCTGCAGTGTCAGTTGTTACTTCTCCTTTTTCATTTCTAATGCTGTTGATTTCTGTCTTCTCCCTTTTGTTTTTTTCTTGATGAGTCTGGCTAATGGTTTATCAATTTTGTTTATCTTCTCAAGAACCTGCTTGTAGTTTTATTGATCTTTGCTACTGTTTCCTTCATTTCTTTTTCATTTCTTTCTGATCTGATCTTTATGATTTCTTTCCTTCTGCTAACTTTGGGGTGTTTTTGTTCTTCTTTCTCTAATCGCTTTAGGTGTAAGGTTAGGTTGTTTATTTGAGATTCTTCTCGTTTCTTGAGGTAGGATTGTATAGCTATAAACTTCCCTCTTAGAACTGCTTTTGCTACATCCCATTGGTTTTGGGTCGTCATGTTTTCATTGTCATTTGTTTCTATGTACTTTTTGATTTCCTCTGATTTCTTCAGTGATCTCTTGGTTACTTAGTAGCATATTGTTTAGCTACCATGTGTTTGTAGTTTTTATAGTTTTTTTTCCTGTGATTGATATCTAATCTCATAGCATTCTGGTCAGAAAAGATACTTGATATGATTTCAATTTTCTTAAATTTACTGAGGCTTGATTTGTGAACCAAGATATGATCTATCCTGGAGCATGTTCCATGTGCACTTGAGAAGAAAGTGTATTCTGTTGTTTTTGGATGGAATGTCCTATAAATATCAATTAAGTCCATCTTGTTTAATGTGTGATTTAAATTTGTGTTTCCTTATTTTTTTTCATTTTGGATGATCTCTCCATTGGTGAAAGTGGGGTGTTAAAGTCCCCTAATACGATTGTGTTACTGTCGATTTTCCCTTTTATGGCTGTTAGCATTTGCCTTATGTATTGAGGTCCTCCTTTCTTGGGTGCATAAATATTTACAATTGTTCTGTGTTCTTCTTGGATTGAGCCCTTGATCATTATGTCATGTTCTTCCTTGTCTCTTGTAATAGTCTTTATTTTAAAGTCTCTTTTGTGTGATATGAGAATTGCTACTCCAGCTTTCTTTTGCTTTCCATCTGCATGGAATATCTTTTTCCATCCCCTTACTTTCAGTCTGTATGTGTCTCTAGGTCTGAAGTGGGTCTCTTGTAGACAGCATATATACGGGTCTTGTTTTTGTATCCATTCAGCCAGTCTATGTCTTTTGGATGGAGCATTTAATCCATTTACATTTAAGGTAGTTATTGATACATATGTTCCTATTACCATTTTCTTAATTGTTTTGGGTTTGTTTTTGTGGGTTTTTTCCTTCTCTTGTGTTTCCTGCCTAGAGAAGTTCCTTTAGCATTTGTTGTAAAGCTGATTTGGTGGTCTGAATTATCTTAACTTGTGCTTGTTTGTGAAGGTTTTAATTTCTCTCTTGAATCTGTATGAGATCCTTGCTGGGTAGAATAATCTTGGTTGTAGGTTTTTCCCTTTCATCACTTTAAATACGTCCTGCCACTCCCTTCTGGTTTGTAGAGTTTCTGCTGAAAGATCAGCTGTTAACCTTATGGGGATTCCCTTGTATGTTATTTGTTGCTTTTCCCTTGCTGCTCTTAGTATGTTTTCTTTGTATTTAATTTTTGATAGCTTGACTAATATGTGTCTTGGAGTGTTTCTCCTTAGATTTATCCTGTATGGGACTCTCTGTGCTTCCTGGACTTGATTGGCTATTTCCTTTCCCATGTTAGGGAAGTTTTCAACTATAATCTCTTCAAATATTTTCTCAGACGATTTCTTTTTCTCTTCCTCTTCTGGGACCCCTTTAATTTGGATGTTGGTGCATTTAATGTCCCAGAGGTCTCTGAGACTGTCCTCAATTTTCATTCTTTTTTCTTTTTTCTGCTCTGCAGTAGGTATTTCCACTATTTTATCTTCCAGGTTACTTATCCTTTCTTCTGCCTCAGTTATTATGCTATTGATTCCTTCTAGAGAATTTTTAATTTCATTTATTGTGTTGTTCATCATTGTTTGTTTGCTCTTTAGTTCTTCTAGGTCCTTGTTAAACGTTTCTTGTATTTTCTCCATTCTATTTCCAAGATTTTGGATCATCTTTACTATCATTACTCTGAATTGTTTTTCAGGTAGACTGCCTATTTCCTCTTCATTTGTTTCGTCTGGTGGGTTTTTACCTTGCTCCTTCATCTGCTTATTTCTCTGTCTTCTCATTTTGTTTAACTCACTGTATTTGGGGTCTGCTTTTCACAGGCTGCATGTTTGTATTTTGTGTCGTTTTTGGTGTCTGCTTCCAGTGGGTGAGGTTGGTTCAGTGGGTTGTGTAGGCTTCCTGGTGGAGCGGACTGGTGCCTGTGTTCTGGTGAATGAGGCTGGATCTTGTCCTTCTGTTGGGCAGAGCCACGTCTGGTGGTGTGTTTTGGAGTGTCTGTGAACGTAGTATGATTTTAGGCAGCCTCTCTGCTAATGGGTGGGATTGTGTTCCTGTCTTGCTAGTTGTTTGGCATGGGGTGTCCAGCACTGAAGCTTGCTGGCCATTGGGTGGAGCTGGGTCTTAGCGTTGAGACAGAGATCTCTGGGAGAGCTCTCACCGATTGCTATTACTTGGGTCTGGGAGGTCTCTGGTGGTCCAATGTCCTGAACTCTGCTCTCCCACCTTGGAGGCTCAGCCATGACATCAGGCCAGAGCACCAAGACCCTGTCAGCCACATGGCTCTAACATGTTGACCTCCAAATGGCAAAATCCTTTCTTTGTTTGAATAAAGGTGGCCTTCGAGGTCCAGGTTTCAGGGAACTGGCCCAGGGTGGCCATCCCTGGTTTCACGTCAACATGATCTCAGGCAGAAACCTCCTTGTTTTTCCATTTTGTCTTTAAGTTACTCGTTGAAAAAACTGGCCCGTGGTCCCAAGGACGGTCGCAGCTTCGGCTGGTGGGGGCCCTCCCTCCCTCCCACTGGGCTCCCTGTTTTTACTTTTGTAGCCTTGGATTTAGAGTTAGAGAGTCACAGAGTCCAACTCAGTATTTCACTAGTTGGCAAGTCACTTAAACTCTCTGAGTCTGTTACCACTTCTTATACTTATTTTGCAAGGCTGGGAATTAAATGAGATAATATATTTTAAAATTTCACACATAGAAATGACATTCAGTTAATGCTAATTCCTATCTCCTTCCTTTACAAATAAATTATAATACTTTAATGTCAAGTATCAGATAATTCTTATGCATTTACTTTGTTTGAGGTGGGGCGCTAAATGCTATGGGACAAAATGTGCAAGATGGTTCCTAACCTCAAGGGGATGTCATCAAATAATGGGAAGAAATCCAAATGCGTTGTTAAAATGAAATAGTATATTAGGGAACATAGAAATCAAAACCCCAATGAAATACCACTTTATATTCACTAAAATTCCCATAATCAAAAAGATGGACAACAATAAGTATTATTATTATAAGTGAGGATGTAGAAAAATTAGAGCCTTCCTGTATTGCTGGTGGGAATGTAAAATAGCACAGCCCTTTTAGAAAGCAAGTTTGATATTTTTTTAAAAAGTTAAGCATACATTTATCATATGACCCAGCAATTTCAGTCCTGGGTGTCTTACCCAATAGAAATGAAAACATACATCCATATAAAGACTTGTATGCTAAGGTTCATAGCAACATGATTCTTAATAGGCAAAAGTGGAAACAACTCAAATATCCCTCAGTTGGTGAATGGATAAATGAAATGTGGTATATCTGTATCATGGAATATTTTATTCCACCCTAAGAAGGAACGTTCTGATAATGTGCTACAAAATGGATAAACATTGAAGACATTATGCTAAGTTGAATTTTATAGTATATAAATTATACCTCAATAAAGCTGTTTAAAGAATTATATAGTAATAAAAGAATTTAATAAAAATAGAAAACTAAAAGTCAAGTGAAGTATGAAAATGTTAATGCTAACAATTGGTGAATGCTTATGGTATACTAGTGATCTCCTGGCCTAATCTGGAAGATCGTTGGAGTCTGGATGGGTATAGAGAGCCGGGGATAAGCATGGGAGGCAGGGAAATAACCAGAATCAAGGTAGAAGAGTTCAGTGCACAAGGCCAAGGCAGGCTTGGGGGCAGACCTAAACCAGTCTGACTGAACAGAGGGGCCAAGTGGAGAGTGTCAGGAGCTCAAGAGGTGGTTTGGGGCCAGATGTTGGAGACTTTTAATTTTCAGACAGAAGGTTTGGAATTGGTCCATAAGGCAATGAGGAGCCATTAAAGGGAAGAGTGAAATGATGAAAGAGGTATTTTGAGAAGGTAAATCTGGCAACAGTGTCTGGGAGGGATGGGAGTAGGAGATGAATGGCAGACAGGGATGTCAGTTAAGAAGGCTGCCACGGTAGTCCAGGCTTGAGATGATAACGGCCTGAACTAGGGTCATGGCAGCATGCCACGTTAACTTGAAAACTGACAGTAGAAACCAAAAAATATTATCTTATGTATCTAAGTTTTATATGCTAGCCCATGGAAATGAACTATTCTATGCAAGGCACTGTGATATCCACCACCCTGAAAGACATTTAAGACGCAAAAAACGGGGATGAGAATCAAGCCCGTTGCTTTCGTTCCCTGATGATCGTGGATTCCAAATTCCACCTATCCCTTATTTTATTGTAAATGACAGCACCGAATCCAGGGATCAGGTGGGATGGGGGTA
The DNA here is from genome assembly GCF_059928025.1 of Delphinapterus leucas. Taxonomy (NCBI): domain Eukaryota; kingdom Metazoa; phylum Chordata; class Mammalia; order Artiodactyla; family Monodontidae; genus Delphinapterus; species Delphinapterus leucas. The sequence goes on from NC_143134.1 coordinate 57,339,617, forward strand.
AAGAGCCTGGAAATTTTAAAAGCCTGGTCATTTTAGTGCTGCCAAGTAGAAAAATGGAAAAATGGACTGTGTGTCAGAAGACGAGTTTAGGATTTTGGTCAAGTCTAGTTCTTTCTCTAAAATTCTCAATTTCTAAACTTCTCTCAATTTCCACATCTCTAAAACAGGGAAACTATATTCGAGCAGGGATTTTCAAACTGTGTTCTTTAACTATGTTGAACAAGTGATTTAGGGGCTTCTCAGGTGGTCTGGAGACCCAACCACTTGGAGATCCGGGACCCCTACCCAACCTACCCCCTACTTCAACCAAAACAGCTCTGATTTGTTCTGTTTTAGATTTCTGGCTTCACAATAACATTTCAATGGAAAAAAGGGTCTTGTGGCTTTAATTTTTAAAAGAACAACTAGGTTATAGGATCTCCTAAGTTCCTTCTAGGTCGAAAATTGAGTTTAATTTCTCTTATATTTTTGTGAGGGAGGAATTTCCGTAAAAATATGACTTAAAAATAATGAATAGCCAACTCTTTCAAGAGATGCAAGTGTTTCTTTTAAAGAAAAGAAGTAAGGTCTTTTGAGAGGCCTTTCCTCGGAATAGGATCTGAAAGTAATTTTATTTGAAGTGTTTAAGACGTTGGCTTAATTCTGTCTCTGAGGGATTCTGTGCAGTAACCATGAGATTGCGCCCAGATAGTTGAGGATGAAAAACACCCATAGATCATCCAGGTTTTCCTTTCTCCAAGGGGAGTCCTGTGGGAGTGTGTGGAATGCACGTCTCATGCCAGACAGAAGGGCCAAGGGAAGGGTTGTTGGGATGATAGGGGCAACTGTGGAAACCCTGTGAACACCCCCAGGAGCACTTTTGTATGGCACCAGCTTGAGTTTAACACTGGTGAATTGGGGCTAAAGTCCCACCATTCCCAGCCCCTTCTCAATGTTTGGAATTTCCATTCATCAGCCCAGATAATGCAGAACCTAGTAACATTCCCTGGATAAGGGCTAACTCTACCTAGTTCCCCAAATGTAACTTCCACCTCCTAGGAAGACCAGCAAAGCTTGTGAGAGGCCTTGGTCATGATCCTGGGTCCAGCCAGTCAAGTGCTTTCTTTTATTTCCTCTCCTTTTCCCGACAATGAGGAGGGATGGAAGAAAATCATAACAATAGTTAAGGGTTAACTTTTACTAGACACAAAGTACTTCATGTGCATCATTTAATTTTTAAGCGTCCCAATAACCATGTTAGTGAACACTATTATCATCTCCAATATTTAGCTAAGCAAACTAAGGCCTAGAAGGGTTAAGTAACTAGCCCAGGTTATATAGCTAGTAAGTGGCAGAGTCAGGATTCGAACCTAAGTTTGCCTGTCTTTGAGTCTGAACTCTTAACTACACGTGATACTGTTCTAAAGGTCTCCTTTACGTAATGGGACCCATGGGATTGCAATGCAGCAGTCTCCTTTCCTTAGTGCCTAATCACAGGGTCCCTCCTTCAGATTTTCTCTGTGTTCCATATGCTCAGAGGCCACAAACTCCGGGAAGTTGGGAGGACAATTCTCATACACACAAGTCCCTTTCTCAGCATCCAACTCATGGAAGACTATCACCGACAGACTTAGAAGAGCAGTGCCTTTTACACTACGCCCCTGGGAGGAAGTCTTCATCTAGAGCCACTTACTTGGCAAATACATCAGTGCCCTCGTCTGCACTGCTAGTTTTGTTAAGGATTTTTCATATATGATACCATACCCCACATCAACAATCCATGGAAAAATTGTCACTGACATGTTCACACATGCACATACAGATATGCTCATTCCACACATTTAATCTTTTATCCTTCTGAAACAAAATTACTTCTAAAAGATGAAATAACAATCATTGCCCCTTCTGTTCTCAGCCATTTGCGGGGAGCTACCATCAGAAGGCAATTTTACTGCCAAATTACAAAATCTATGGTGTGTCAGTCACCTCTCAATTTCAGGGCCCTTTGCAGGCACCGTCTGACGGACCTCTACACGGGCTGACAAAACACAGGGCAAGAATTCTCAGAATGTAGGTTGAAAGACATGGCATCTTAATTTTCAGAGGCAGCTTTCCCCTCTGTGATGTGTTTTAACCAGCAGCAGCTGTGTCCTGTGAGCTGGACAGACTGCAAAGGAGGCAGTGAGATCACCAAGGCCAGTTCGGATGCTTCTGTGCAAGAAAGGAGAGGGGCTCGACTCTGCCTGGGACACAGAGATGTTCACTTCAGGCCTCGTCATTCTGTTCTTGGCTGTAGCTGCTTGCCAGGGGGATTTCTCTATGAAAGACACATAGGCCCATGAAGCTGGGGGAGTTGCAGGCAAGTCAAAGGAGGAGGAGAGGCTGAAAACAAGTTGCAGCTGGGTATCAATGAATTAGTTCGTGCTAGTGTTCAAGTAGGAATGATTTAGAGAAGTCGGTTAGTTGGGGATCTATGCCTAACTTACGAGGTAAGTCAGGAACGGTAATGCCGATGCAGCCATCTCCCCAGATGCAGGGCAACGGGGGAAATCAACTTCTCTGGCTGGGAAGCTGTTGATGTTCTGGGGCCAGAAAACTGACAGGAAAGAGGCAGGATTTCCTTGGCCTTCTTTTCCTAATAAATCATGCGCCTCATTCTCCAGTAACTTGGAAGAGAAAAACTAGAGAGGCTTTGCCTTTCCTGAGGAGAGACTAGAAACATCTGGCAGTAGGAGATGCAGGGGGGTCAAGGAGGCGGGAGCGAAGGTAGAGGAAGAACCCGGTGTTCTGAGTAGAATCCTGGGCCCGAACAGTACGAATGAATGAGGCCTGGTTTTGTTCCGCGAAGGGCCCGTTTACAATTCCCTGCTTCTGACTGTTGAGTGAGGGCTGGCTGCTTAACTCGCATCCCTTCAGCCTAGTTAAAATCTAGTTACACGATATGGTATATCAGTGCTTACAGAAACTCTGTTCCATGCAGAACTGATTCACTTTGCTGTACACCTGAAACTAACACAAAAGTGTAAATCAACTATGCTCCAATAAAAATTAAAAAAACAAAACTCTGTTCCACAGTGTTAGGAGGATTATTTTGTTCTCCTCTTGCCTTCTGTATCTATAAGCTTGGGTGCCTTCTCCTCCTTATGCCTCTTTTGTTATCTCCTTCTGAGAAGCATACCTACCTCTGTCCAGTCAGAGAGCAGCCACTCGCTGGGACAGTCATCTTTCTTGCAGGCCTGCTGGGAGGCCAGTTTGGGGGCCGAACAGAAGGTCTCTGGAAGCTCCAAGAAGCTGCCATCAGCCATGCGCTGTTTGCAAAGAACCTCGCGCTTCTGGATGCCCCCTCCGCAGGTCCTGGAACACTGGGGAAGGAAGAGAAAGCAGACCCTGCATAGGACAGTAGCACATTTGACTGCTAATTCTTACCTTAGCCTTGGTTTGACTCAAGAGTGAAAATAGAAAAGGAAGAATACCCAGGAACCAGCCCAAAGGATTTTGCTTCCTCTCCTTGAAATGAATTTTGTAGTTAGTTCTACACCCTCTGCTCTTAATCTCAAATATGTAGCTAGAGCACCCAGGAATTCCACAGGCCTTTAAATCTTAGAAAGTTGGTTCTACCTAGGGGCAGGACAGGAATAAAGACGCAGATGTAGAGAACAGATTTGAGGACACGGGGAGGGGGAAGGGTAGGCTGGGACGAAGTGAGAGAGTGGCATGGACATATAGACACTACCAAATGTAAAATAGCTAGCTAGTGGGAAGCAGCCGCATAGCACAGGGAGATCAGCTCGGTGCTTTGTGACCACCTAGAGGGGTGGGATCGGGAGGGTGGGAGGGAGACACAAGAGGGAGGAGCTATGGGGATATATGTATACGTATAGCTGATTCACTTTGTTATGGAGCAGAAACTAACACACCATTGTAGAGCAACTGTACTCCAATAAAGATGTTAAAAAAAAAAAGTTGGTTCTAAACTATGATTTGCAGTCACCCAAGACAACTGGTTTAAAAGGTTATATAATAGAGGGTTAAACATACTTATGACCCAGTGAAAATAATCTGTGCTGCTTCCAGAATGAACAAGAGGGAGCTGCTGCCACCAGTGTAGATCTGGAGGAATTAACCTGCAGAGAAGGCGGCACTTCCTCTCTCTCTAAGTGTAAACCTCCACTCTACCCTATTGGAGGAGCGGAAGATTTGAGGCTTGGTTTTCCGAAGGACTCCCTGGAACACGTTTCTTGTAGGACTGGTGTTTTTTTAGGGCGGTGGGAGCAAGACCCATGGAAATTTGGGATACAAGAAAGATCACCCATTTTAGTGGTTTTCAGCAGGACCCCAAACACACCATTTACGTGTAATTTAATAGTTATCATCCAGTTGCCCGAGGCCGGGCAGGAGGCTGTCATTCCAGGGCTTTGTTCCTCCCTTGCGGTAGGCAAAGCAGCCCTCCGTTTTTAGCTGGGCACAAGACCTTTTGGCATACAGACTATATTTGCTGACCTCCCTTGAAGGTGCCACGTGACTAAGTGCTGGGCAAAAGGATATACGTAGAATGTTGTGTGCAACTTCAAGGAAAAACCCACAAAAAGAAAATGTGGCATTTTCCCCTTCCCGCCTCGTCCTTGCTGGCTGGAATTTGAACACGATGTCTAAAATTTAAACTCCCGCCTTGGATAGTGACAGGCAAAAGGAGGGAAGCAGCCTATCTTCCTGGGGGTGAAGCCAACATACCGGCCCCGGATGGCCTGTGTGTGTATAAGAGGAAAACGCTTCTCTCTCTTATCTAAGCCACTATGCCTTTGGGTGTCTTGTCATTTTTAGTCCATCTAACTCTAGCTAGAAAGACAAATACTGTATGAAATCACTTACATGTGGAATCTAAAAATTACAACAAACTAGTGAATGTAACAAAAAAGAAGCGGAATCACAGATATAGGGAACAAACTAGCGGTTACCAGTTGAGGGGGGGAGGGGCAATATAGGGGTGAGGAAGTGGGAGATACAAACTACAGGATGTAAGATGGGCTCAGGATATATTATACAACAAAGGGAATATAGCCAATACTTTGTGATGACTAAATGGAAAGTAACCTTTAAAAACTGTATAAAAATTTTTTTAAAAAATAAAAAAAGGAGGCATAGGCACAAGTGCTAAGAAAGAGGGAAAAGGAAAAAAAAATCTAACCCTAGCTAATCTACCAACCATGACTACTCTGTTCTGGGGGTGGAGGGATTTTATTTTAAAACTCTAAGGAGTGCTCTGCTTTCTTCAAGAATAGTCCCTTTTCTTGAATCTGCTGCCCTTGCGCTTGTTGAGAAATTAGGCCTGGGTATACAAAGGCTGAGCGTTTGTGCTGTAGGAGCTTCTCGTGCTGCAGCAGTGGGCTCTCCGAACTCATGGGGGTCTGTGATCAGTTGGCTGGAGTCAGAACTGCAAGAGGGATGGGTACCCAGAGTCAAGGTGAGGATGGTAATACAGTGCTCCTGAGTAGAGTCAGAACGCTGCTGTGGCCCAGCTGTCACCCTCTTATTCGGTGGTCCCAATCCTGATGCACTTTATGTATTTCTAAAAATTTATTTAATTAATTATTTTTGGCTGTTGTTGGGTCTTCGTTACTGCGCGCGTGCTTTCTCTAGTTGCGGAGAGCGGGGGCTACTCTTCGTTGCGGTGGGCGGGCTTCTCACTGCAGTGGCTTCTCGTTGCAGAGCACGGACTCTAGGCACGCGGGCTTCAGTAGTTGTGGCTCGCGGGCTCTAGAGCACAGACTCAGTAGTTGTGGCTCACGGGCTTAGTTGTTCCGCGGCAAGTGGGATCCTCCCGGACCAGGGCTTGAACCCGTGTCCTCTGCATTGGCAGGTGGATTCTTAACCACTGTGCCACCAGGGAAGCCCCTGCTGCACTTTAAAACCACCTGGGAGCTTTTGAAAAGTCCTGAGTCCTGGGCCCTATCTCAGATCCATTAAACTCTGTGATATATGTCCCAGACATTAATTTTTTAAATTAAAAAACATTCTTTTTTTAAACCTCCCAGGTAATTCTATGCAACCAGGATTGAGAACCATCTCTCCAAATGAATGCCCCTCCATCATTTCCAATGGGAGTAAAATAAACATGGAGGGGAAAACCTGGGACCCAGAGCAGCCTCTGTTAGAGCCAGTGGTTATATGGAGTATCTTATAAGGTGTATGGGTGTCCATCCAATTTGAATAAATGCTCCCAATATAAACAGGTAGGTGAATAAGAACAGCGTTCAGATTTAAGCATCTTACTGAATGTGGCAATAAGGTAAAATGCAGGTTAATTTTTTCTCTCTTTCAAATTAAGGAACGGATGAAAATAATTGGTTTTATTTTAAGGGTGACATTGTAATGTGCTATGGAGTGTGACCACTCACTTAAAATAACAGAGCTGAGGGCTTCCCTGGTGGTGCAGTGGTTGAGAGTCCGCCTGCCGACGCAGGGGACACGGGTTCGTGCCCCGGTCTGGGAAGATCCCACATGCCGCGGAGCGGCTGGGCCCGTGAGCCATGGCCGCTGAGCCTGCGCGTCCGGAGCCTGTGCTCCGCAGCGGAAGAGGCCGCAACAGTGAGAGGCCTGCATACCGCAAAAAAAATAAATAAAATTAAAAAATAACAGAGCCGAGTTGTCACTTTGCAGATAGGACCTGATTTAAGGGACAGACCCTCAGATGATTCCCCCCTAACACTATATGGAATTCTGTGCCAACTCTATGACAAAACAGCTGCAAGAAAAGTTAAAAAAAAATCAGCTTGTTATTTTGAAGTTTGACCTACACAGAAAACTTGCAGGAAATTCTCAACACCCAAAGATAAAGTAAGACTCCGGAGAATGTCCTTCAGAGCCCTCACAGTCTGACCTGCGTTGAGCTTCTCAGCCACGTTCCTTGCCGGCCTGCTGTGGGCTGGTGCTTTAGCTGCAGTGGACAATCTGCCCTTCCCTGGGCCCACAGATGCCTCCTCTGCTCAGGCCTTTGATCACGTTGTTCACTCTGGGAGCAATGCCCTTCACCTCTCTGTCCATCCAGAAACTTCCAAGACATCCTTGAAGGCCCAGCTCACCGGCCACTTCTTCAGGAAAGCCTCTTTTAACCCCTCTGCCTCATGGTGTATAAGTCACCTCCCACCCCACCTTGACCTGGAAGGGTACTGCACATCCCGTTAGGGCTGGTTGCTTATGCTCCCGCTATTTTCCTCCGCCTCCCTGCATTCACATAGGATTATGTGACTTTTGAGGAAAGGGAACGTATTCATCTTTCTATTCCCCAGTGCCTAGTATAGCATCTGGCGAAGAGCGTACACTTCATAAATGTTTGTTGAACCGATGACTGGATGAACGAAAGGGCCAACAAGCCAGATGCTTGAAAAGATGTAAAACAAACATCCAGCTGATGGGCTGAACATCCACCTTTTATCGGACTGTTTTATCATTAGCCAGAAGCCTCTTCTAAGTAAGTCAGCAGTGGGTTTCAGCCAGCTGCAGTGCGTGCTCTGTGGGGTGCTCTGATCCTCCAGGGATGGCAGACAACCCTCTGGCTGGGTTAATGTCGTCAGGGATTTGGCTTTTAAACGCTTGTCTCAACTTCGCTCAAAACGTTTCCCTGGTGTGTACACTGAGGAAAAGGTGGTTTTCAAATTTTTTTTTAAATTGTAGAAGATGAAGTCTCAAATTAGTAAAGGTTCCAAAGACTGTGATGACTTTGTGAACTGGTCAAGGTTACGTGGTGAGGCTGATAGCTCTGACGTGAGAGGCAGAATGCAAAGGAGAAAAGATTTTAAAAGCAGCAGCAAGAGAAATTTAATAAAATACCATGAAAAATGTTTGCTTTATGAATCATCATTGAAAATAATATTGTGGTGTGAAGATGTAGATCTCTGGTAATGGGTATTGTTTTAAAATATATTCCATAAACAGAATAAATAACCCAAAAGAGCATGTATATTGCTTATCCTTGTTGCCATGCATATTTCATGATATAAGGTCATGGGTTCATTAGTTTTATAAGAAAAGCAAAAAGAATACAACATGAGGAACACGTAAAAGTTACGTTTCTATACAAAAATACAATGGCCTGAGTGTCCTGTATTTTTAAGGATTTCCCCATGATCAGCACATTCATAAATTCTGCCTCTTTTGACATTTTTGGTTTCATGCTGACAGTTCAATTCACTGAGAGCTGAGTTCACTTCCTTGGTACCTCGAGTCACACACTGAGCCCAACACAAAGTGATGTCTACATTCTGTTTCTAAGGTCAAGTTGCCAGTTTTAACATGATGTGCTCTGCTTAGCTTCTAACTCATTTCATTCCTTTCTTCATTCTCTCATTCATTCTTTCATCAAACATTTCCTGAGTACTTGCTGAGTGCCAGGCACTGTACTAGGTGCTGGGGACTTAAGATGACTTAAGATGGGGGTCACTACGCCTCAGTCCAGTCACTGCACTTTACCCTAAGGTGTGATCAGTTTTACAAAAGAGGGAATATAGACCAGAGTGCAACCAAGTCTTTACGGAAAAGATGGGGAAGGCTTTGCAGAAGAAGTGACACAGAAAGGGTTGGCCGGGGAGATAGGAGCGCTGGCAGAGTCGGACCACGTGTGCACAGACGGAGAAACACGGCATGTTCACACACCTCCGAGGAGTCCTGAGAAGGCAGAGCTTAGGGTTCATGGGGACGTGTAATTGGGAAAGGAGACTGAGAAGGCGGATGAGTGGCAGACAGTGAAGGGCCTTGGACATAACTGGACATACTCTTAAGAGCCTGGGGTGTCATTAAAGGTTTTAAAGTAGGAGGTAACACGATCTAATTTGCAGAAATGATTCAGGTGGCAAAGGAAAATGGGTTCCAAAGAGTACCGCCCTGTGAGATGTTAATAGATGTGCCAGGGAGAAAAGGTTTTGTTGTCACATAAGTCTAAACGACAGTGCATGCCATACCCCTATTTGGAGGTTCTGAGCACATATTAATATTTTAAAAGTTTGACAGAGGGCCTGTAGTAAAGAACCACTGATACCAGGTTGGGAAACATCAGATCAGAGTTAGGTGAGACAGTACAGGGGGAGCACGTAAAAGGCTGTTTGTAGTAGTTTGGTTAGTTTGTTAGCGTTGGAACCAAGGCAGTGGCAGAAGGATGAGAGAGGAAGAGAGCATTGGGGGGTTGGGAAGATATAGGAGGTGGAATCAACAGGACTTGGGTGTTGACTGAGTGTGAAGAACAAACGAGGCTGAGATGGCACTAGTCTCTCGCTGGAGAACAGGCTAGATGGTGGTGTTACCCACAGCACAAGGTCCACGAGGGAAGGCCAGGTCTATGGGGGAAGGTGGCAGGTAGGTGTGTTATCGAGCTTGACGTTTGACCTTCAGAATTTGAGGTAACTTTGCAGTATATGAGGTTGAGAGGTTCAAAGGGTAATCAGGGAGTGTTTAGTACATAACAGTGGGAAAAACTAAGTCAAACTGAAGGAAGGCTCAGAAAAACAACAAACAAAAACACGAGGACTGGAATCTCACTCACTAAACAAAATTATTAAATAAGAACAGAATTTCTATATGGGCCACTTTGTGAATTAAAATTATCTTGTTAATCTAATATCGATTAAGCTTTCTTAACCCTGGAAGTGCAAGGGGTGTGCAGTATATCTTCTGGGTTTAACATTCCTGTTACTTCGTGAAGCAGGGGCTAGCATACCCACTAAAATTCAGAGCAATTGTTAAAAAGAATTTTCTGCTAATAAATAAAAACAAAAACACTTCACCTGTGAAATGTGAACTCTGATCTGTTTTGCTGACATTTATTTTTTAATTAATTAATTAATTATTTTTTGGCTGCATTGGGTCTTTGTTGCGCGGGCTCCCTCTAGTTGCAGTGAGCGGGGGCTACTCTTTGTTGTGGTGTGCGGGCTTCTCATTGCAGTGGCTTCTGCTGTGGCAGAGCACGGGCTCTAGGCCTGCGGGCTTCAGTAGTTGTGGCACGTGGGCTCAGTAGTTGTGGCACGTGGGCTCAGTAGTTGTGGCCTGCGGGCTCTAGAGCGCAGGCTCAGTAGTTGTGGTGCACGGGCTTCGTTGCTCTGCGGCACGTGGGATCTTCCCGGACCAGGGCTCAAACCTGTGTCCCCTGCATTGGCAGGCGTGTTCTTAACCACTGCGCCACCAGGGAAGTCCGACATTTATTGTTGCTTCTAGAGGTAGGATCAAGCATCCATTTCTTTGTGAAATACACTACTAAAAATAAAGATAAATATCCCAATAGATTTTTTTCCTCCCTGGATACAACATTTTAAATAAAGATGGTCTCTAACTCATGAGGATTTACATTTTAGTCACTGGTATGTAACAAAACTGATGACTACCTTGACTCTTTCCGCCAGAATTCAGCCCTCTAATCCAGATCAAAGTCATTCTTTCCTGTGTGGTGTGTTTAAATCTAAATGAAAATTTTAATTCTCAAGTATTTATAGTTATTAAAATTCTCTTTTTTTCCCCTAAATATTACCAGCAGGGACTCTTCTCTCATATATCTTTTTACATAGCTAAACTACAGGCATTCTGAATTGTAACCCTGAATTTAAAAAAAAGAAAAAAAAGAAAAACAGGTTTACAGGTAAGTGGCCACATAATCACAGTTTCAAGCAAGGGGGGGAAAATAGGGGCTGTGGTGATTGTTTCAGTCTCTATACAGATGTGAGCAATATGTATGTACAGTGGGTGGACACAATCCTGCACATAAAACACAGGCCATATAGAGAAATAGAAATGATGCTTCAGAGTGGACTCTCTCATTCATTTCAGTTTAATCTTTCTCGCATCTTTCTCTTTTCCTCTCATTTCTGTTTTAAAGCGTTTTTTTTAGAATAAAAACAAATAAGATTGATGCCTACAGAGCTCATACATAGTGGCAAGAGGAGTGGAAGGCAGACTTTTACTTTGTGCTAATGGAGACAAACAGGCTCATCAGCCCACAGTCTAGCAGACTGAAGCAGGCTGAGTCATGACCCCAGAGATATCTATGTCCGTATCACTGGAACCTGTGAACGTTTGACCTGACATGGTAAAAGCGACTTTGCAGAGGGTATTCAGTTAGACATCTTGAGATGTGGAGATTACCTGGGTTATCAAGGTGGGGCTGATGTAGTCACAATGGTCCTTGTAAGACGATGGCAGGAGGACTGGAGTCAGGCAGGGTATAAAGACAGAATCTGAGGGAAGTGCTTTGAAGCTGGAGGAAGGGGCCATGAGCCAAGGAAGCCAGAAGCCTCTAGAGGCTGGAAAAGGCAAACAGATCCTCCCCTAGAACTTCTAGAAGGAATGTAAACCCGCCAACACCTTGATTTTAGCCAAGCGAAACTGATTTCAGACTTCTGACCTCCTGAGCTGTAAGATAATAAATTCATGTTCTTTTAAGCCACGAGTGTGTGGTAATTTGTTATAGCAGCAAGAGGAAACATACACAGATTAACTACCCTGGATAATGCAACAAATACTGAGTTTTATGTAAACTGCTGATTTTTGAGCTGCTATCAGATTTCCTCACAATTTAACAGTTTAGAGCAAATTGTAAAGAGGTTTTGGGAATGCTGCACTGCATAGTGGAAAAAAGAATGGATTTTGACTCATACAGATCCCTTTTCCACTTACTGGCTATGTGAGCCGGGACAAACACAGCCTCTCTGAGCCTTGTTTCCTCAAAGGATTGCCGTAGGGATTAAAAGATAAGCTGAAGAGCAGTAGAATGAACTCTACTAAATAAAGTCTGAATTCATGCTAACCTCACAGTGCTTTAGTTTCCTCATCTGTAAACTGAGGATCAGAGTAGTAACTATCACATCAAGGATAGTGAGGATTAAATACGTTAAAAATAAAAGTAAATTTCCTATAGTTACAAAACAAGAGTGAGTCACAGATGAAGACAACAAACTTACGGTTCCCAGGGCATAAGGGGAGGGGGGAGGATAAACTGGGAGATTGGGACTGACATATACACACTACTATATATGAAATAGATAGCTAATAAGAACTGGCTGTATAGCACAGGGAACTCTACTCAATACTCTGTAATGGCCCATATGGAAAAAGAGTCTAAAAATAAAAGAGAGTGGATATATGTATAACTGAGTCACTTTGCTGTACACCTGAAACTAACACAACATTGTAAATCAACTATACTCCAATAAAATTTTTTAAAAAGTGAGTTAATAAGTGTAATTGGAACCCTGCTATAGATATGAGCATATGTCCAACCTTAACTCCCTCCTTTGTGATCTCTTTAAAAATGATTTTCATCTACTTTTAGATTAGCATTAAAAATATCCTTTCTGGGCTTCCCTGGTGGCGCAGTGGTTAAGAATCTGCCTGCCAATGCAGGAGACACAGGTTCGAGCCCTGGTCCGGGAAGATCCCACATGCCGCGGAGCAGCTAAGCCCGTGCGCCACAACTGCTGAGCCTGTGCTCTAGAGTCCATGAGCCACAACTACTGAGCCCACGTGCTACAACTACTGAAGCCCGCGCACCTAGAGCCTGTGCTCCGCAACAAGAGAAGCCACTGCAGTGAGAAGCCCGCGCACCACAACGAAGAGTAGCCCCTGCTCACCGCAACTAGAGAAAGCCCGCGCGCAGCAGCAAAGACCCAATGCAGCCAAAAATAAATAAATAACATAAATTTATTTAAAAAAATCCTTTCTATTTCAAATACAGCAGTGTGTATAATAACCTAAATGGGAAAAGAACTTGAAAAAGAATAGATACATATGTATATATAACTGAATCACTTTGCTGTACACCTGAAACTGACACAACATTGTTAATCAACTATACTCCAATATAAAATAAAAATTAAAAAAAAGTTCCTAGAACTGCACTGGATACATACTCTTTTTAGAATAAGAAGAAGCTCCTGAAATGTATCAAGTGCTCCATAAATGAACAGGCACACTTGCCATGGGCCTTTTCAGCACCATTCTCTATGCTTTGCACACCTGCATGGGTGTGGTGGGTTCTCACTGAGACTGGGTTACTGCTGTTACTGACCTGACGGTCTAACTCAGGAGTCATGGGAAAGCAGCAGGTAAGGTGGTATGTGACTGTTAAATGAACAGCACTGACCGTGAACGCCATGTGGCTGCAGAGCAGGAGGGTAGTAGAGGAGTCCTGGTGGGAGAGGTGGGACTCCTGCCGGCTTTGACAGGCAGAGGGGAGGGGAACTGCGGGTGGGCAGGGAGAAGCGTGGGCAGAAGGAATGCACAAGCAGGGATGGGAGAACCACAGTTAAGACATGGGCAGGGGCAGACGTGCAGAGGGATGAAGGCCTGACTAAGCCATTGGGCTTTATTATATGGCAATGGAGAGTCACTGAAACAAATCCTAGCAAAAGACTCTCATGATCAAGGTGTCTCAGACTGACGTATGCATCTGTAACAGTGGTTCTCAATCATGGTGCTGTAACACACCAGTTGTGAAAATGATCTCTCGTGAGGTGTATAAAAAGTAATATAATGGATGGACCTAGAGATTATCATATTAAATGGAGGACTTCAGACAGAGAAAGACAAATATCATGTGATATCACTTATATGTGGCATCTAAAAAAGTGGTGCAAATGACCTTATCTACACAACAGAAATAGACTCACAGACATAGAAAACAAACTTACAGTTACTGAAGGGGATGGCAAGGTGGCGGGGGGAGATAAATTGGGAGTTTGAGATTAGCAGATACACACTACTGTATATAAAACAGATAAACAACAAGGACCTACTGTATAGCACAGGGAACTATATTCAATGTCTTGTAATAACCTATAATGGAAAAGAATCTGAAAATATATATATAAAACTGAATTGCTTGGGCTTCCCTGGTGGCGCAGTGGTTGACAGTCCGCCTGCTGATACAGGGGACACGGGTTCGTGCCCCGGTCCGGGAAGATCCCACATGCCACGGAGCGGCTGGGCCCGTGAGCCATGGCCGCTGAGCCTGCGCGTCCGGAGCCTGTGCTCCGCAACGGGAGAGGCCACAACAGTGAGAGGCCCGCGTACCGCAAAAAAACAAAACAAAACAAAACAAAACTGAATTGCTTTGCTGTACGCCAGAAAGTAAGGCTACATTGAAAATTAACCATACTTCAATAAAACATTTAAAAAAGTAATATAGAGCCAACACCAAAGATGATGGTGATGATGAAGAGGAGGAGGAGGATGTGTGTATATTTAATAAGTTAGACAGGATTCAGGAGACCTAATGCACTAAGTATGTAAGTGTTTCAGAAGCCAACCAAAAAAACTCAACAAGCTATTATAGCTAAAATGCTAAAGATAAATATTAAGTGAGTCCTTCCCACAAGACCAAAGATGAAAACCAAGGGATGCAGTAGTGAGTAAGAGGTGAAATAAAGATGGCCCCCTAAACAGCAAAGTTAGAATTAGAAATTAGATCTGTGTTTCATTTCTGCATAATTGTTTCTAAACTAAAACGTTAACATAAATCTTTGGACTCCATACTTGTCTTCTCAGACCTATAAAATGTGTAAATCTTGGCCACTTCTTACTTGTCAGGTAAGTGCTCTACAAAGGACAAAGGAGGTTGCGTTCTTAGCTGGTAAATGACAATTTACATAATTTATGGTTTTTTCCCCCAGAAAGCAAAGCATAGGTAATACGCGTGAGGTCAGTGGTAGCCCAATATTCAAAAAGCAAGGAGGGGGAGTTTCTCTCCTCAGGCAGGCCAATGGCCATCAGGTTGTTATCTGTCTTCCTTTAAATGAAGCATTTGATCCACCCTCTTCTTTTCTTTCGTATGAAAAAAGACCATAAACTGGCTATTGAAGGATTAGAGACCTCAGCACTATCTCCTGGTACACGCAGGCAGCTAAATGGAAAAAACCATGTAAGTGCACTGCAGGTCCCCTGTCCCAGCAAGGACTGCCAAGGGACCAGAGGGCTGACCAGGCAAATGCACGGTCAACAGCTGATGTCTTAACTAAGTGGTGTCCTAGGACAACAGCCAATTAGCTTGGAGACGCTTAAATTACTCCTGGCTTATTCCATAAGCATAAACAATGACTTCCTCTCTCCTAATAAGCGGTCAGTAATAGCTGATTTTGCCTAAAAAACTTAACTAAAGAAGTAGGATTCTAGGAAATAATATAAGAATAGTCTATTGTTTCCTCTAGGTTCAGAGGGATTCCTAAAAGTGACCAAGGAGTCCTATGCACCAAATGTTTAACAGGGATTTTTCTCTGGAAGATAGAATCCCTGGTGGCTTTCATTGTCTATGTTCTTTATTTCTTATTATGTTTGAATATTTTTCACAGTTATTATGCACTGGGTATGAAAAAGATCTTTATGCATTGGGTATGAAAAAGATCTTTTTAAAGGTCCTAATAAAGTATAGTCAGTGGTTCACTGGCTAAACTTCAAAGAGTTTTTACTATTACTTTCCTGATCTGAAAAAATGGACTTAAATCCAACTCATCTTAAAGTCTTCTCCCTAATGGAAGGAAATAGAAAAAGTTTTCAAAATAAATTCATGTCTTAACAGGCCCAAGGGCGATGGAAAGTGGAAGAGTAATTGACTCTTTAGAAATCAACTGTTTCAAACAGGGCCACCGGGCATGGGGTGGCAGTGTTGGCAACAGACCGGAAAAGGTCATGTATGTGGATGTGCTGGTCACTGCCATTATTCAGCAGCATGTGTGGCTATTGAAAGAGGTTGGTGTTTCACTGACTTTCACGGTCAATATTATTACCTACAACTATGAAACAAACCTATCAGGAGGATATAAAGTAAAAAACTTCAGGGCTTGTGGGCAGTACTATTGACCTATTCATTCATTTTGTTATTCAATAAACATTTTACCCAGAACTTATTAGGTACTTAATGGCAACACAAACTAATAATACAGGGACTTAGTTTCAACAGTAGAGGTTGATTGGGCTGACCTCATCCTTTCTTAGTGCTATCATGGGTTAGTGGTGCAGTATGAAGCTGAAGTATAGTTAAAGGTAAAAGTATAAATGCACCAGAAATCAGGAGACCTGGGTTCTGGACCAGGCTCTATGACCTTGGGCAAAACCATATCTAGGACACAGTTATATCATCTGTAACTAAAATGAAGACAATAAAATCTACTTTTCACTGGACGATTGTGAGAATTAACTTCAATTAGGTGTGTCACAACATATATTTCTTAACAGAACATGGCACATAGATGTTCAAAATATATAACATTCTCTTGAATTGCACAAACCATCACACAGTAGCATGGACTTTACAAACCTAGCCATATAGTACATTTAAGCTCAAAAAGGATATATATATAGTCAACGTCTGTTTCTAGATGCTCTCTCTATACGTTAGTGTGTTGCTCACTCATTACTGTTTGATTCTTTGAGCACTTTGCTAAATCACAGCCCCAAGAAGGGGAAGGAAAAAGGAAGGGGCTCTGCTCACTGGCTGTGAAGAAGCAGAGAGGACGCGTGGAAAGGGCAGCTCTTTGACTTGGCACCAAGGCTGTCCTCCTCTCTCCTTCTCAGTTAGATGACCACGTGATTTATCATTCTAACTGGGACACTTCTGAGAGTGAAAAACTGTTTTAGTAAAAGGAGGATGCAAGTCCCCCTCACCTTTCAGGCTTACTTTTTGTGACCTTTGTTGTCACTTTAAAACTACGTTTGATATTCTAATAGGGAGGCAATTGTACAATAAGATTTTATCCAAGTAATCGATCTAAAATCCTGTATTTTTTAAAGGCATGCAAAAAGGTTACTTAACTAAAGTTTGATAAATATATATTAATTTTAGAGAGGATTTGAGGATAAAATAATGGTATTTTTATTATTATAATATATGCTTGAGAATGGGGTCAGCAAACTGTTCTGTAAAGGGGCAGAGTAAATGTTTTAGGTTTTGTGGGCCATATGGTCTCCGTCACAACCAAGCGGTTCTGCCCTTATAATGCAGGAACGTCACAAAAAACACATAACAGAGTGGGTGTGGCTGTCTTCCAATAAAAGTTTATTTACAATAATTGGTTGTGAGCTGGATTTGGCTTTGGGCAACAGTTTGCCAACCCCTGCTTTAAACAATAGTTCCCCATGGATCAGGAAAATTTTAAAAGTCTGTAATTAACTCGACTTCTAACGTTCTATTTTGCTAAGGAATTATGTTTAAAAAAAAAAAAAGAAAAGCCATTGCCTAGTATCTTTATCTCTTTGAATTTTAAATAGCAAAAGCTAGAAAAAGCACACATTCAGAAAATGTAGCTTTATGGTAATTTACCCACCACACAGTCCTCATTAAAAAAAATTTTTCCTTAGCTCAGTGAAAACTTTGTCATGAATATCACTGGAGGCGGTACAGTAGAAAGAGCTTGGTAATTGTAATGAAAAGATCTGGATTTGAATAAGGTTGGGGGAGTACTAAGCAAGGAGGGATGAGCAGATCTTGAACACTCTTTTAATGACACAACACTCTCACAGGGCACTTCCCCTGTCCCGAATCACTGCTGCAAACACAAACTCCAATACTGGGTAACCCCAGAACTCACCGGCTGCCACTGCGCAGGGTACCAGGCTGGGGGGCAGTTGAAGCGGTTACAAGCTTGCACCGTGTTGGGCTTGGGCTGGTGACACAGCTCATCAGCCAGGATTACTGTTTCATTCATCTCTCTGGAAAGTAGGTGGGAGCAGGAGACATCTCTGGTCTGCAGGCCAACCCCACAGGTGAGACTACATGGACTCCACTTGCCAATTTCCCACCTGGGAAGAAATCAGAGCCAGAGAGGAAGAGGACACCCTGAGCACTTGTGTAGAGAACAGGTCCCATGACGTCAAATGTTACCTAATGGAGTAAAAACACCTACCTGGGTATTTGGGAAGTTCTAGCACAAGATTGGCTAGGATTTCTATCCCAAACCTAGAGCCCATCCTTTCCCTTCATGCGCTAGAATTCATTCAGAGTAAACAAAGTGGGTGATAAAATGGAACCTCCAATTTTTACCCACAAAATCACCAAGAATGGTCACAACCATGTCTCTTTTGATGAAACTTATAAGCTTCATCAAAATAGGAGGGTATGTTAGATAAGATATAAGTTGAGCGCATAAAGGCTTTGGTTACCACATACTGAATAGCGGGTCTAGAAGAAAACTTTATGCTCATCTCTCTAGCCCCCATTCTTAGCAAGACTGAAAAATCTGTGCTTGTTTTTCTTTGGCTTCAAAATGAAAGGTTGCCGGTTCCGACTTCCTTCAAGCTTCCATCATAGCATAGAAACGTCTCGGTCTTATGTATGAAATATCATCACTGCCTGGGACTGGAGAATGTATCAAAAGTGAGAGTTGCTAAATAGATTACTCTTCTCGAGGAGGAATAAGTGGAGAGAACAGCTCATTACCTAGAAGAGGAAGTCAACACACAGATGAGTTAAGGGCATGAATTGGCCATTCCAAACGGCCAAGTCTTGACAAGTACATTTAGAGTGGCCTGTAAAAACAGTCTCACTGCAATTCTCTGTTGATGCAGCCTCCAAAGTGGGGATAATAAAGAAACACCTCAGTTGCTTGGGTTTGGAGTGAGAAATGTTCTTTATGATCAGTTTTAGAAAGTTCTGTTTACAGCGTGAGGCACAAAGATTCTACAAACAGGAGTTAGCCAAGAAAAGCATGGCAAATAGATCCTTCAGTGGCTAGGCCTGCCTAGCTTTTGTAGCCAGCCCTGAAAATTGGTTTAAAAGTCTCTGGCTTTAATGTTTCTCATCAGGCTGTAAAACTGAGTGTAGCTTTCTCAATCTTTTCAACTACTCTGATAGGTAATTACCTTTCCAACCCCTATTTCCACAACCTCCTTTCCTACCCTATATTTAAGCCATATCTGTAACGAAGTACTTTGTTATTCTCGATTCATGCCCCCCGGTTTTCTAGCTCTGTCTTTACTGAAGCTGTTACTCCTAATTTGGAATACTTTTGGTCTTTCCCTTGCCCCTCTAAATTTCTTCCATTTCTATATATCCAAATTTAACCCATATTTAAAGGATTGTATCCACATCTGCTCCAGACACTGAACATTTTCTCAGTTGTATTACAGTTATTCCATCTGTCAAGGACCCTACTAGAATATACACCTCTGGAAGGCAAGGTCCGTGTCTGAGTCAGTTTTGTATCTCTCGCAGGGTTCTTCATAGCTAACGTATATGGTTAATGTCTATGGTTAATACTTTTTGTTTTTAGATAGTTAATGTATACATTTACTACTGGATAATTAATGTATATGGTTAATATTTTTTTTAAATAAATGGGCAGATGGAAGGGACCTACCATCATCATGAGCACCTTACACACATTATCTCATTTAATTACTTCCAGAACACTGAGTTGGGCTCTACTGATTTTCCCTATTTTAAAGTTGAAGGAATCTGAAAATCCAAGAGGCTGCTTGCCCAAATACCCATAATTAGTAAGTAGTGAATCCAGGATCAAACTTGGGTGTGTCTGGCTCCAAAGCCTTTGTACCTTCTATTATACAATATCATCTTATCTCCGGAAAATACCTTGAGAACTGTCCTACAAACGTCCATAAAATTTTAAATGAATAAAAGAGGAGAGGCTGGGTTGAATATATTTCTTTTAGATCTTTGTATGAATGTCTATAAACTTATTTTTAGATCCCTAGCTTGGATAAATTCCAAGCTTCAAAATGTTGTGGGCTATTGGTTTTAAAAATATGTCCACACCAATGAGGTAGAACGGATGCTATGTGACTCCCAAGGCTAAATCAGAAAAAGGATGTAGCTTCCACTTGGCTCTCTCTCTTTGATTGCTTACTGTAGGGGAGGGCAGCCACCTGTCATGTCATGAGGACCCCGAGAAATCTGGAAGAAAGTCCACATGCAAAGGAACTGGGGCTGCTCACCCACAGTCAGCACCAACGTGCCAGTGACATGGGTCACTGGCCCATGCTACCTTGCAAGCAGCTCTGCTGGACCACGGCTGGCCTTTAGATGATTTCAACCTCATGAGACACCCTGAGCCAGAACTGCCTTTCCAAGTTGCTCCCAGATTTCTCATTCGTTAAACTGTGAGAGGTAATAAATGTTTATTTTTGTTGTGAACTCCTAGGTTTTGGAGAAATTCATTATGCAATAATAGACAACTAATACAAGGATATATTCTCTCCCCAAAACTTGCATATGTTCGGCAAAAGACATATATGAGAAGGTTCAAAGAAGGACTATTCCTAATAGCTCAGCTGGGAAACAACCTAAATGTCCATCAACAGTTGAACGGATAATTATGATATATTCACACAAACCTTGACAGAAGCATGAATATAAACTACCACAACAACATGACTGAATCTCACAGACATAAAACTGAGTGAACAAAACCACAGCTGCAAAATCCATAGTGTGATTTCATTTACATAAAACTCAAAACCCAAAACTAATCTACAACGTTAGAAGTGAGGGTGGTGGTTACCCTTGGTGGGTAGTAACTAGAAGTAGAGTACGGTGGGGGGAGGGGGAGGGTTTCTGGGATGTGTTATCTTGATCTGGGCGCTGGATCTGCATTCTCGGTGTGAAAAATCACCAGGCCATATGTGCGGAATTTGTGCACTTTTCTCTATATTTGTCATGCTTCGAAAGAGGATGTTTTCCTCCCTCCCCCCTCCCACTTTCAAGAGAAACACTAAACTATTGTGGGTGTAAGATAGAATCCAGCAACTACACCCAATGCTGATGACCTCTCTATGGATGTCTCATAAAGGAGCCGCCTGCACAGCGAGCACTAGCCCAAGGCTGAAACTTGCCCTAATTTAGTCCCTACACCGCTGCTGCCCCTACTCCTGCCCTCAGCTCTGGCAGAAATTTAGTCACTGGGATCTTGAAACAGAGGCATCTGGCAGCCATGAGGCCACTTCAATGCTGCTGGAAAAACTCACAAAACAGACATATCTGCTTACTCATGATAAAGGTACGTTGCTTTCTCAAGGGAAGGAGGGCAGCAGAAGCTATCTGTGTGTTAAGCACTTTGCTGATCCTGGGTCAAAGTATTTTAATCAATTTAGGCCAAACGAGGGAAAACAGAGAGATGCCCCCGCTGCTGCTCTCCTGCATAGGGGCTTCGATTGTGAGCGCTGGGTCCTGCTGGCTGACGGAGGGACTGTAGGCTGGTGGGACCCAGCCTGCGGGCAGGATGAGCTGTAGCTGGCAGCCTGGGAGACGCTGACAGGCCTTCCCTGGGATTCTGGCTTCTCATAAGCCCAGTGCTGAGGAGGACAGGGGCTCTGGACGTCCGAGGGCGAGGGCGTTTGTGCTTCTTCCCCCACTTTGTCTGGCTGACTTTAACTCATCTTTTCATCTTCACTGAAAATGTTACTTCCTCAGGGAGGAAGCCCTCAACTGGGTAAAATTCTCCTCTACGATACGGTTCCACGAACACTCTCCATTTGGAAATTCTCAACACACTTGTTTTTTTCTTTTGTTACATTGTGGTAAGAACACGTGCCATGGGATCTACTCTCTTAACAAAAGTTTAAGTGTGCAATACAGTATTGCTGTCTCTAGGTACACTGTTGTACAGCAAATCTCTAACACTCACCTTGCTTAACTGAAATTTTATGCCTGTTGATTGTAACTCTCCATTTCCCCCTCTCCTGGGCTCCTGGCAACCACCGTTCCACTCTCTGAGTCTATGAATTTGACTATTTTAGATACCTCATGTAAGTGGTATCATGTAGTATCTGTCCTTCTGTGACTGGTTTATTTAACTTAGCATAAAGTCTTTAAGGTTCATCCATATTGTTACACACTGCAAAATTTCCTTCCTTTCTAAGGCTGAATAATATTCCATTGAAAGTATACATCACGTCTTGATCTGTTCATCTGCCCACGGGCATTTAAGCTGTTTCCACATCTTGGAAACAGCCACTGAGGACAGTGAGTGCTACAATGAATCTGAGAATGCTAGTATCCCTTCAAGGTCCTGATTTCAATTCTTTTGGATAAATATTGAGAAGTGGCATTGCAGGATCGTGTGATAGTTTTATTTTTAATTTTTGGAGGGACCACTATACTGTTTTCCACAGTGGCTGCACCATTTTGTACTTCCCCCAACAGTGTGCAAGGGTTCCAATTTCTCTACATTCTTGCCAACGTTTGTTGTCTTTGGTTTTTTGATGATAGCCATCCTGACGGGTCTGAGATGATATCTCATTGTAGTTTTCGTTTGCATTTCCCTGATGATTGGTGACACTGAGCATTTTTCGTATACCCGTTGGCCATCTGTATGTCTTCTTCAGAACGCACCTGTAATCTGAGTATCCTGCTCGACTATTACCTTGATGAGAGCGTGAGGCTGTGCCTGTTTTGGTTTACCACTCGTTATGGGTTTAATTGTATCCCCCCAAAAGATATGCTGGAGTCCTAACCCCCAGTACCCCAGAATGTGACCTCATTTGGAAGTAGGGTCATGGTGGATGTAATCACTTAAGATGAGGTCATCCTAGAGCAGGGTGGGTCCTTAATTCAATATGACAGGTACCTCATAAGAAGAGAGAGAGACACCCAGGGAGAATGCCATGTCATGACAGAGACAAAGATGACAGTGATGCATCTACAAGCCAAGGAATGTCGAGGATTGCTGGTAAACTCCAGAAGCTAGAAGAGGCAAGGAAGGATTCTCCCTCACACGTTTCAGGGACCATGGCTCTGCTGACATCGTAATTTTGGAATTGATTTTTCCCTCCAGAACTTTGAGAGAATAAATTTCTGTTGTTTTAAGTCACCCCATTTGTAGTAAATACTTTGTTATGGCAGCCCTAGGAAACCAAACTGCGACCTCAGTGCCTAGCACAGTGCCTGGAACACAGCAGATGCTCAGGAAGGATGAGGGGACTCAAGCTGAGTGGAACCCCAGTGATTCGTCACCTGCCTGGTCAACATCTCAGCTGTGTCCTCTGAACGACCGCCCACCCCAATTTCAAGGTCCCCAAAGCTCTGAACACCACTAGGTTTTCTTCAGTGTGGTGCAAACTATCTGGTAACAAAGCTGGACCTGGATTGACATGATGCCTTGACAGGTCACATCTCACTTGATGTAAATATTTATACATTTTACTGCAGTAATAGTAGCCTGTTGGATTATGGTGTTTTTCCCCCCAGAACTCACTACAGATGTTATACACTTAACGTCTTAGTAATCCTAACATATTTCGAAAATGCCCCAAATTCTGTATTCCAAAACACATCTGCTCCAATGGTTTTGGCTAAAGGATCTGTGGTTCTGTATATAGAGAAGAGTAAACATGATCACTATGATTTCTTTTAGCTTCTAGGCTTCAGGTGTTGGCTTCATGGTTGGGCTTACGGCCAAAATGTTCGGGAGACTGGTTCCCCCCGACTTCTCTTTCTATACTGTTTTCTTTCTGTTGAACCCTTCTTCTCCACATTCCTGTTTCTTTCTGCCAAAACCTGCTTGCAGGGAAGGCACTAGGCGTCGGGAGATCACAGTGATGCCCTGTAGCTTCAGGCTGGACCTTGCCAAGCTCCTGCAATTGACTCCTGCCCAAGGGCAGGCAGGAGACAGGTTACCTCCCACCCCGCAAGGCTGGAATTAGGCTTCCTGCCCAGCATCATGTGTCCTTGGGTTGGCCTGTCATTATAATTGGATTTTAGGTTTTAGGCTTGGTTTCCTGATTTCCCCTTTGTTTTTCTGATGGTGCTGGAGTTCTGCCCAAAGTCTGACTTATTGGAACGTGGTCTTGTCACCCTGCCTGTATCTGGCCAGTTCTTGGCCTTGGGCACAGCAGAGAGACCCTTTGCCGTGAGCCATAAGCCACGGTGTGACCACAACATATCCAGCTGACGTCACATATTATGGCCAATAACAATAATAATACTAACATTGCCAGTGTTTACAGTGAGCCAGGTACTGTGCTAGTTGCTTTAAATGAGTTGCCTCCTTTAATCCTCTCCACAGCCCTGTGAGAGAGGTACTGTGATTATTTGCGTTTTAAACAAGGAGTTGAGGCCTGAAGACGTTAAATGATTAATTAGTCATGGCCTAGAATGCCTCCTGCCAGGCCTCACACTGATGTCAACGCCACCTGCATCACATCAAAGTCTCCCATGACTTGGACATGGGGGTGCTGAGAATGGGGCTGCTCCCTGTGACAGAGGCCAGCACTGCGGATTTTAGAAGCCCCAGCTCTGCATTATCCCAGCAGGACTCAGGGCTAAGCTCCCCCAGGATGTGGGATACATATCTGAACTTACGTATTACCTACATCAACTCTATGAAGACGGTATTATCCGTTCTCCCATTTTATAGGGCAATACAACAGAGGCTCTGACCAGCCGAGCAACTTGTCCAAACTCACACGGCTAGTCAACAAGGGAATCAGGATTCAAACCCAGGCAGCCAGGCTACGGCTCCTGAGGGCCAGGATGAAGACAGCAGTACAAACTAGATCTGAGATGCAAAGTTTAGGATCCCTGGTGCTCACAGCTTCAGAAAGTGACAAATGGCAAAACGACAGATCTATTCCTCAGTAACAGAAGCCACCACCACTGAAGCCGCCCAGGGTCGTGAACAGTTGTTTTTCAGTGAAGCAGCAGTGGGACTTGGCGGCTGAAGGGCAAAGGTAGAGTGTGGTTCCCCCGCGCTCATGTTTCTTTTTTTGTGAAGGTGGCTGTAAGAGGTAATTTGGGCAATCAAGGACCCATGGTGGTTGCAGCTTCTTAGCCGCTGGTGTTTGTATTAGCTACACAAAAGGAGGAATTTTTGCCTTCCTTTAGACAAGGGCTCATTATGTGAGCTGCCAAGGGTTTGCTCCCCTACTCTTTCAGAGAGGCCTCCAGCAACTCACTGTTTGTTGCCGGTATAAATGCACGTAATTTCTAACGGCAGACTCTCCCCACCGCAGGCTATTATCTGAAGAACCTCCTCTTACACTGGCTTTTGCAGCAAAGTAGGGTTTGTTTCTCCACTCAAAATTTTAAAATGCAGTTTTTATTGGGAGGCAAAATACCATTATAAATTTCAGTTATTTGTTAGATGCATTCTTTATACTTGTGTGTAATCCTCCAACTTGACATTTCTGCCCAACATTTCTACCTTGTGATTTTCTTTTAAGGTTCCCCCCAAAATATTTGTTTCCTTTACAATGCCTCTGAGGTCAGGAGGTAGATAGCAATCCGGCAATAATAAATCAGATACCATGGAGCATGGCCAGCTCTAGAAATCCTAAGGTAGGGCCAAGAGAATCCTCCCTTCACCAGGGACACTATAACCCTGTCCCACTTTAAGGTTCTTGGACGATTATTAGTGGCTCCTCATTTATCTCCACATCTTCCAGTTTCCAATCTATCCATAGCCTGAAGCTTCCAAAATGTCAGTCTAAAATGTGAATCTGCTCACTTGACTTCCTCTGATTATAAACCTCCGTTGGAGTCCGAGCTGGGCTTTCAGGGGAGGGGGGCCAGGGTGTCCAGGGCTCAGTTTTGGTCCAGTGCACCCAGTGGGGGCAAGGTGGTGCTGCCTGGCTGGAGCTGGACTTTCTAACTGGGTTTTCCTCCTTCTTTCCCTCTTCGGCTTTGTAGGACTGAACTTTAGCCTGAGGCTTGGTGAGGAGTGGTCCACTGGCATGTGACGGGGCTCACCATGGGCAATGATAACTGGGAACCAAACATTCAGGAAGGACTGAACAAATACATAAGTACATGAAGGAGAATGGGAGCCAGACTTCCTACTGTCAGGGAGGAGTTACAGATACAGAAAGTGGGAAGACTAGAATAAACCTGATAAAATTAGATTGGTATTGAAAACAGTGTGAACTCATCATATTTAATAGACAGATACCTAGAGAGACAAAGATAGATCAATAGATATACATGAGTGTATACAAATATACAGATGTATATGTTTACAATATTTCCTAGCTCTCTCTGCTAACAGGTCTCGAAGCAATGACCTCTAGGTCTCCTAGTAGTATCAAGCATATCAAATGCCCAGATCTTGGTTTCTAAGTATCACTCTTCACTAAGGAACCAGTGCCTGTAAAAAGGGCTCTGGAGCAGGGACTGGGAAAATGAAAAGTGAGCCTGGAATATCTTGTACCAGGAAACTGGGAAGCACTCAAAGAATGATGGGGTATAAATCAAAAGGACACAGGGGCCAGTTTGAAGGGGCTCTCACTGCCCACGTCTGAGACAATTTGACAGTAATGAATTTTAACTCTCTAAGTAGAATAGAAATTCATAAGTAAATAAAAAGAGAAATCTCTACCCAACAGTAGAATGCCTACTAATAAACCAGAAGGAATGATAGAGTTTAGAAAGTCACCATTTGTCAACAATAACAACAACAATGATAATAACACTTGATTCAGGCAAGAATCATCAATGAATATTGACACCGGGGGATGAAAGGTTGGTGAGGAATAGGGTATTCACTTAGCCTTAGATTATCTACATAAAATACTTGTTACTTGCTATAAATATGATCAACATACTTATGAATTTTGTGATGGAAAACCTGGCCGACGTCATCTTAACCAAGTCCTAAGAGTTGCCATCATCAGTAACGAATGGAATGGAACACCTTTCCTCATCTCCTGACACAATGCTCTAAGAAGTACACAGCGTACTTCTGCAACGCTTTTGTCAAATTTCAAAAATCACGAGGAAACATCAAACAAACCCAAACTGAGGGACATTTTACAAAGTAACTGGCCTGTACTCTTCAAAAATGTCCAGGATCGGAAAGACAAGAAGAGACTGTCCCAGATGGGAGAAATCTAAGAAGAAATGGCAACCAAACACAAGACCCTAGATTGGATTTGGGGGCCTATAAAGGGCATTGCTGGGACAACAGGCAACATGTGAATGGAGTCTGTGCATGAGATGGTGATACTGAATTCATGTCGTTTCTTGATTGATGGTTATTTATGACAACATTCTTGTTTTTAGGTAATAAACACTGAAGTGTTAAGATGCATGTGGGATGTATACCTAAAATGATTCCCAAATGGTCCCCAAATGTTAACAACTATAGAACTGAGGGGACGAGTATAAGGGAGATCTGTGTACTATTTTGGCAACTTCTTTAAACACTGAAATTATTTCGAAATAAAGCTTATAAGAAAACATCCACTGGCTCCCTGTTACCCAGAGGCCAATGGTCAAATCCTTGGCTCGCCTGCAATGTGCTTCCCAAAGAAGTTTGAGTGTATATTTCTGGTGTAATCTCTGGTCACCCCACACTCAGTTTGCTGAGCACCCAGCACCAAGAGGACTGCTCTTCTCTGGCGGGCAGATGCCTCTCCCTCTCAGGTTGGATCTCGAACACCACCTTCCTCTCTGAGCACTTTTCCGATGCCCCTCCCACAAGGCAGAGCCCTTTCCCTCTCCAGCATGTTACTGTGTCTTTCCTTCTGGTGGCATTCTTTTCTTCCCTCAGGCTTATCTTCACCACACTGTAGTTACTTGTCTACTTATTTATCTCTCTCACTAGACCCTAACGGCCCCGACTTATTCAACTTAATATCTCCAGGACCTACTCCAGTGCCGGCACAACAAGGATGCCCAGGGGTGGTATCTTGGCCTAATGAAGGAGACCTTTGGCTCTGGAGTTGGATTCTCTGTGAATGAACCGGGCCCTGCCACTCTCTAATTGCATAACCTTGGGCAAGTTACTAAACAGTTTACTCCTATTTAAAATAGGAGTAATAGCAATACTCCCTTCAAAGGGTTGTTAGGAGGTTTAAGTGAAAACATCTACGTAAAGGGCATAAGCACAGTGCCTGGCACAGATTAAGGGCTCTGTAAACATTAGCTAATACGAACTGTTCTTACTGGTTGCTCAGTAAATATTTGTTAAACGCGTGGGTGAGGATTGTGAGGAGAGAGTTTAATGAACAGGGTGAGAAGTCTTCCCAGAGTGAGTCAGTCGAAGTACCATAGGTTACAGAGACTGAGGGGAAGGACATTTGTGACCTGCCCACATTAACTGAGCATTTACGCGTACCCTGCTAATAAGCCCTGTGGCAGATACAGAAGTGGGGAACGTGCTCGCTACCTTCCACATGCTTTCAGCAAAGATGGGGAGAACTGACAAACACCCAGGAGACACAGCAAACAATGTTAGGTAAGAGGAATGAGCTAATTGCTAAACTATCTGGCTGAAGCATGGACACTGCAGAATTTCAGAAGACAGGCAGTGTGGTGCTCATACCACTTGCATTTACACGACTGATTGCAAATCACAAAGTCTGTCCATCAACATTATCTGACTTGATCCACCTAACTCAGAGGTAAAGCAAAGCCAGCATCACCACCTCCATCTTACAGATCAGCCAGCTGGGGCTCAGAGAAACCAGTGATTTCCCCAAAGTTGGGAAGGGAAGTCAGGTTACTCCTTCTATCCTGCTAAGTCACTAAGGCTGGAGGGTGGAATCATGAAGGGTCAGAGAGGAAGAATAGACAAGTTTAGGAAAGTAGTTACAATCCACAGCAGATGGATCTGCTACAACCTCTGTGCTTTAGAAAGCTGCTTAAAGGGGCCTAGGAAAAATAAAAGATCAAAGGAGATGTT
The DNA here is from genome assembly GCF_059928025.1 of Delphinapterus leucas. NCBI lineage: Eukaryota > Metazoa > Chordata > Mammalia > Artiodactyla > Monodontidae > Delphinapterus > Delphinapterus leucas. The sequence continues at coordinate 57,368,194 of NC_143134.1, forward strand.
AGAGAATAGACAGTACAAAGATACTGGAAGGCCAAAAATCAACCAAAAGCATATATGATAAACAGCATGCAGAGAATCAGGGCTCTCTATAAAAGAGGAGCTTGCGTGGCTCAGGAAACAGGAGATAGAGCCACGCTTCTCTTGGAAGTCAGCCTGCTTGGTACAAGGTTTTGCCTCCATAAAAATGCTTATAATCAAGATTACCAAACACCTGAGGTGGCAAAGCACTTATATCTACTGAAGAACAGTGTGGTGGAAGTGACGACTTTAGCCATGCCAGCTGGTCTCACCTTCTAAATCGTTTCTTTAAAAAAAAAAAAAAATCAAGGTTGCCAACATTGCAGATAACTCCTTGGTGTTTTTTTGCTATTTAAAAAAAGAGATTAAGGAATAGCTCTTGAAAAAAAGAGCGCTTGCAGCAAGATATACATTTACTCTCTCATTACAAGCATGCCATTTGCTTTAAAACCTACTTCCTTCGTAGAGCATGTCAAACAGCAGAAGGGCCTGGAAAATAGGCCCAGTGGTACAAAGCATCTCCAGTCTTCTCTCCCACACCCTCCAACACTTCTCTATGGCATCCCGTTGTCCAAGAAACACCACGTGTCTGCTTACCTACAGGCAGTTTGATTCAATTAAAACTTCTAATGTCTCCCTCCTATTCTCTGATCGCCCTGTCTTCTGGGTGATAGTCCATTAAAATGAGATAGAATTTCTGCTGGCTATTATGATTCAGACAGGATTCCTGAGACATAGGTTAGGAGGGTAGATGATCTGCCAAATCACTTGTGCCCTGAGAAGTTTGAGATTTTAGTTGGCTTGCTTAGAATTCTAGGTGGAAATTTCCTATTAAAAATAGTCACAGGCTGAGAAAAACTGGCAGAACAGGTCTTCAGATAGTTAGATACTTTCAGGAGCTGATTTTATGAGCCCAATTCTTGTTATCTCCGCATATCTAGAAAAGCACTAAAATCCTTCATGGTGATGACTGCTCCTCGAGACTAGCAGAAAACTTCTGCCAAAAAATATGTGCTTGATTGCATGTACTCCCCCTTCACAAAAATCACATATATACTGACCTTCCCCCCTACTTTTTTGGAGCAGTTTCTCAGAACTATCTGAAATGCTGTCTCCCAGGCTACAGTCCCTCATTTTGCACCCAAATAAAACTTGACTCCACCCTCCCAAAAAAAAAAAAAAAAAAAACCGTCACAGGGTTGTCCTCCTTGTGGTCAAGATCACAGAAGGAACTGCTTCGATCACAAACACAAGTGTCACCTGGCATTTTTCTTTTTCTCCCTCTAACACCCTCTTGTGGTTATTATTCCAGTTTTCTCTTTGATCTTAATTGATGAGCATCCTCACACTGAAGGTCTAGCACTAAACGAACTCCCTTCCTCTTCCAGAATTAAATCCCCCAAACAGAGATGTGCTTCTCCAGGCTTAACCGTTTGCTGGCTTTCCAACACACCATTTTCCTTTTTCACATCTGTGAATTTGCTTCCAACTTTTCCTTCCTGGAATGCTCTCCATATTCCCAGCTCCAGGTCTGACTCAAGTCCTTCCTCGGGGAGGGTCTCCCTCACCATCCTAGCTCATATCAACTGCACCCTCTTTACAATCCTAATAGATTTACTGTCATTTGGCCCTTGTTTAGATTCTATAACACTGACCATGTAGCTGTTCCAAGCCAAGGCTAGAGTATCTTATTTGACATAATTCTATTTTCCTAAATGTTTTTCTCTAGTTATCATCCCAAGTGGAATATAAGGCTTTTAAGATTTAGGATCAAGTATTTTGGAGTTCAGAGAATTGTTTGGCATCCATCAAATCAGGCCATAAAGATTGCTATCTCTTTGATTTGCAGGGGGCATTTCTCACTTAAACCCTACAAGCCTAAGAGTTTCTTCCTGTTATGGGTTGATAATGTCCTCCCCAAAAGATATGCTGAAGTCCGAACTCCCAGCACCTCAGAATGTGACCATATTTGGAAATACGGTCTTTTTAGAGATAATTAAGTTAAAATGAGGTCATTAGGGTGGGTCCTAATCCGTTATGACTGGTGTCTTTAGAAAAAGGAGACAGACAGGGAAAGTGATCACGGGAAGATGGAGGGTTAGAGAGAGGCATCTACAAGCCAACGAACACCAAAGATTGCTGAAAAACCAGCTGAAACTAGGAAGAGGCAAGGAAGGATCCTTCCCCTACAGATTTCAGAGACAGCATGGCCCTGCTCAGATGATTTAAGACTTTTAGCCTCCAGAACTGTGAGCGAATAAATATCTGATGTTGTAAGACACCCGGTTTATGGTACTTCATTATGGTAGCCCTAGCAAACCAGTACACTCCCTCAAGTTAGTTCTCTTAAGCAGTTTTTAATCCATTTATTTACGTTGTAAATGGAAACCTTTCTGGACATTTATATTCATGGGCTTTCTCTCCAAGTGAAATGCCTGGGAAGTTCAGTCCTTTATGTCAGGATCCACAGATCTGCTTCTATTGATATAATCTCCTGCAAGATTCTGCCTCCTCTTTCTTTTCACCATAATGGTTTTCACAGTCTTGTAGACTAAATTTTTTCTTCCACCCATGTATCTGGCCATTCATATACATATGTGTGCCTATAGCCATGCATTCATTGGATAAAAACCTACTATGTACCAAGCGTTATGCTGAATGATGGGGATGCAGAGATTTAAAAAAAAAAATTCTTGATCTCAAGGGCTTTAGGAGACAACTACAAGATACTGTAATAAGTGCTATTCACTTATTTATTCATTCAACTAGTGTTTATTGAGCCCTTTATGTGGCTAGGCTCTACATGAAGGGACAGAATGGTAAAGGAGAGAAACACAGACCATATTCCCATGGGGCTCACAATTTAGTCTATGAGACAGATAAACATGAGGTGTAGGGAAGCACAAAAATACAGACTGGGAGTCAAAAGGGAAGGATAGTCATGGAAGGCTTCCTGGAGTCAGTGATGCCTGGGCTGAGTCTTGAAGGGTGAATAAGAGGTGACCAGGCAAAGGCAGAAGTAAAGAGAAAGTATTCCAGGCAGAGTGAGTTGTTAAGTTGCATTGGGGGAATTCCAGTTTATCTCTTTCCATGCTCAGGGCTGGAAAGAATATTGAGTAGAAAGCCTAGTAAATCCTTGGAAAATTCTGGTTCTCACTCCCCTCTGTTTTCCTCGATGTAGTTATGGTGGGTAAGGGAGCCTGGAAAACAGAGGTGCCGTGGGCAGCCAAACCCCCAATGACCAAGATGACTTAAGCTCACTACAGTTCAAACCCACAGCCCCCAGGACAGTGCTGGGTAGCACACGTCCCATCAGCTGACAGCTGGATGCCCAGCATGATCCCTTTCTGTCCATCGCAAGGGGTGCCGGGCTTTGGTGAGAATCCCAACAGGCCCAGGGCACAGAGTGACATGGGGCTTTAAGCAGGTCCTCCGCCATGCTTAATCAGACTAGAAATTCATTTCAACCCTGGTTTAGCAGAGGAAAACAAAAGATAGAGCCGTTTCCCCTGGAGAGATGTCTCTGTCTCAGTCACCAGGGTTTGATACGTGAGGAGTCAGGAGAGGAAGCAGCTAACTATGGATGTTGGGTGTGATGAATTGCGTCAGTGCTGGGACACACACACACACACACACACACACACACGCACACACACACACTGCTATAGGCAGCACCTGCTCTTTGCCAACCAAGAATGTTTCTATTCACACAGATGTTGTACCCACAGGACGCAGAGAGCAGCAGCCCGTGTACTCTCTAGCCTTGACGGGTGTCTTCTTGAGGAGAAAGAGGAAGGCCGTGCACAGATGTTTTCATATTTGACCACATGAAAATGACCTAAAGTTATTTTTCAAGTGAGGTTCAAAGACCTCTTCAAGTAGAATGTACGTTTTCCTCTTTGATGTTTTGTTATCTCAGGATTATGATCAGACTGAAGTCTGACTAAATTTAAACCCTCATATTAGGATTTATTTTGGCTTATTAAATCCCTCATTTGTTCTTGATTATCCATGATGCTCATTTATTGCTAGCATTTTTATCCCTGGAACACTATGTCTAAGCACGCTTGCATCTGAATAGTGATGATGAATTGCCCTGAATCCCTGAGTGATGTGCATCAAGCAGGAGACGTGTGTGCACGATGTCAGAGAGTCAGACTGACCCAGAACTTTGGATTCCAACAAATCAGGGATGGAATCTACTTCCACCTGTGCTTTCTAACTTTGGGCAAGTTACCCACTTTGAATGTCAATTTCTTTATCTATAAAATGGGACAGCAACTGTGATAATAGCTTCCAGTAGTTACTGGATGCTTGTTATGTACAAGGTACTGTATAAGAACTTCACACGTACTTACTCATTAATCCTCACGGCAACCTAAGATAGACGGAATACGATTATGTCCTTTTATATATGGTTTAATGAAGTAATGTGACCAAGGTAGAGATCCAGGATTCAATCCTAAGTGGTCTCCAGAGTTTTGACTCTGTTCTTACCTTCTACCTTGCAAAGGTGCTGGGAGCAAAATATCACACAGTAGCTGTCATCATTATTATTGTTGTCACTGTTGTTATAATGTTATTTCTCTTGCACAAGAGAGGCCAATAGGAAGAATGGGTCTTCAGGATTCTTTTTCTTTTTTTTTTGCCTATTTGTGGTTCCTTGAAATGACTGCTATTGCTCTACCCGAATCAGAGCAACTATTTTGGTATTCACTTGTGCTTGCTTTATCCCACACTTACAATAAGTAACAGTTTGGTTTCATGCAGCTCAACATTCCCCAGGCCACAGAAAACTTTCTAGCTGCCCTCTGATCCTCAGAACACACTGTATATTTTTCTAGTTAAAAAAATGGAAACAGTGGGGCAACCTGGTAACTAATTTCTGAGTAAGAACAGTGTAATCCATATGACTTCCAAAAAAACTGTGGAGAGGATTTCTATCCCACGCCACGTGGAGGTCAACTGAGTTCCTAATTCTGGACTATCATTCATTCATAAATTACTAGAAAAACCTTCATGTTCTATGAATTTTCTCTCTTTTCCTTTCATGTCCCACTTGACTCCCTACCCTCTACTCTTCACTCTCAAAGAGTGAGGAATACTTTTCTCATGGATTGATATGCTGTCTTTGGAAAGGATCAAAGATTTCTATCTGAGGTAACTGGTATCTTCTTAGCTGTACATAAACTACTCAATTCATTTCTATAGTGTTCATAAGGTAGAGAGAAAGAATAAAAACTTCTTTCATAGTTTGGTGGGAAAATCCTTTCTTATCCTAGTAAAGAGTACGTTATGGCCACCTTGGACCATCTGGGTCCCCTACACTGTCACCTGACTCTACCTCTTAGTGCAGTTTTAGCACTGGAAAACTCTTATACAGGGCCTATAACCAGGCCCTCTAAAAAGTGCCTTACATACATTAACTCATTAATGTGCACAGAACCCCACTGAGGTAGGTATTATTTCATCCTTACCTTACGGACAAGGAACCAAGGGCAGACAGGGGTTAAGTGACTCGCTCAAGTACACATAACTGCTCAGTAGCAGAATCAGGATTTGAACTTAGGAAGTCTGGCTCTAGATCCTACATTCTGACTCACTATACGAGTTTCTGGAGTCCACCTGTTTACGATAAACACTGAGCTCGAAGTTGGGAAGCATTACTTTTCAGGCTTTTAGCTTGAGCTCAGCTAGCCATGGCTACTTGGGCAAGTCACCTTTGACCTGTCTTCCTTCGCAGATAAGATGAAGGAATATTACATTCTGGGATTCTACAACCCCAGTCACTGAGGGAGACTCATTTGTCAAATTGTTAGATTCTAGACAAGTCTGTCAGCCAAACTCCCCACCACTTTCTGGCTTTTTAGACTGTAGAGAATGAAGCCCTGCCATCTTTTGGTACTGATGCTACTGATAGAGCCGACTGGGAAGTGATGAGAATTTGATGGCCACCAAGCTCTTCATGTGACCATGATGCCTCAGTCCCTGGAAGCGAAAGAATCCAGCTTCCAGTAACTGGTTGGCAAAACTGTCTACAACAAACAAGGATTCCCAGTGATTCTTGAGGACGATGCACTCACAGTAAAGTCTCTTGGTCCATCAGCATTATCTACCATGGACCTGGGCACGGGAATTTGGACTGGAAACCCACCCTGTGCTTCATTGTTTAAACTGGCTTTTCAGGAAGAGAGAGTTCTTTATGAACAAACGGGTGCATTTGATGTTCAGAAAACCCATCCATTTCAGACACTGGTCTGTCCAGAGAGGAGGATTTGGGGCTCCCAAATGCAATAAATAGCAAACGATGAGACAATTATGGATCTGGCATAAATGTTGGGATAGGCTGACATTTAGAGTTTGCCTATGCTCAGAGAGACAATGGACAGGGAATTTTACACATCTGAGGATGAAAAGATGCAGCAAGATGTCATGACCAAGCACGTAAGATTTAAACGCACTACCTTTCTGTGTGTCAAGAGAAGGGAATACAACCCGTGGGCCCACTTTCTAGACCTAAATATGCAGCTGCAGCAAGACCGTGTGTGGTGAAAAGTAGTCCACATTGTGCCAACCTTGTTCTGGCCAACGACCCTCCTGGAGAAGTTAAGCGTGCAGGGGTGAGCTGGAATACAGCACTTTTCTTTTCTAGATCAAGGGGAGGTCGATCCAGCCCACAGGTGGTTTCACTTCACTCCACCATGGGTCAGTTACGTCGTCAACCTCCATTAAATGAAAGATGAAGTGCGTGACAGTGCCCACTTCCACAGAAGGCGTTTCTAGGTGTGCCTGGGATGGGCCTTCAGGAGGCCCGTGGAAGCGACTAGCGGGTAACGTAGGAGAAAAATGGAAGCTTTCCTGGCCCCCAAACTCTTATCTTACTGTCTGCCTCCGGTTGCAAACAAACAGCCTACCACGAGTGCCAAAAAGGAAAAGCCACAAAACGGAGCTTGACAGTGGGGAGCGTCCTGTGAGGAAGATCTGGCTCCACTATCAGCTTCTCTCCCACACCATCATTCTGGCATCATTCCCTCACAAAAAGAGCACTGATAAATGGTATCTGTCTAGTTGTGGTGGATTTTACATCAATAAATACCTTGCTTATAACAGTTTCCTTCTGTGATTTTCCATAGCTTGATGAAGCTAAAATTGTACAAGCTCTGGGCATTGCAGCCTTTGATTTTTGCCGGCTTGCTCAGCTGCAGAAGGAGTTGAGGCAGTTAAAGTGTGGTCCTTGGGTGGGAGTGGAGGTGGGGGTGGGATGGGCGATAGACCAACCACAGAGGTTTTGTTAATTCCGGGAAATTTCCCAGTAAATGCGTCAGTGATGCATAAGCTTCATTTTCTATTACTGAGAACTTGAACTCAATTTCTCAAAGAGCATCCCGGATGTATTTAGCAATCTACAGAGTCCTCCCACATACACTTGAGTTGAAAAAAGGAGGAACCGGTGTCTGGCATGTGGGGTTTTGCCAAGGCCAGGGCATACATCTCCTTTTTGTTTACTCCTTAAACCTCAAAACAGCTTGCGTGTCAGTTCCCAAACTGAGATTTCTCTGTGGTGTTCCTGTGTGCTAAGCCAATCTTGCAATGACATGTGCACAATAAACAAGTATCGAGGACTGATTAGACAGTGGCGCCCTGAAAACCACCCCCCTGGAGTATCTCACAGGGCAAGAGATGAAGAGGTGGCTTAAAGGATGAAATAAAGAGAGAGTGATAACTCAGTATCTTGCATTTACATAACTCCAAGTTACACAGAACTCGGAGAACTTTGCAAAACTGTGTAATCTAAGAGCTCTTGACCCTGAGTTTGCAGCTGAAGGAGATGGCAGGTTGTTAGTGATCCTTCTGTTTTTCAGAGTTTTCTACCATTGCCTGAAGATGCAACACAAATACATTGCCCTACGTTCTCGGTCCCTGTTTTGCATCTCTTGAGCCATCAGAACTGTCTGAGGGCAGCATGGTACCTTGGAGAGGACAGGGAAGTTACAGATAAATGATCGAGTTTCAAGTTCTTGTGTCACTCACAGGGACAAAGATCCAGCAAAGCTGGTAGTAAATAATCTGACCTATTTTAAACAGTTGGTAGAGCTGTTATTGCATTACATCATTATGGGACATAAATACGTCAGCTTCCTGTTAATTAACTGAGAGCAACCAGAAATGCTCTTGTAATACAGGGGAATCAAGCACTTTCAGGTTCATCTGGAAGACTGAAAGGGGTCAGAAAGCAGGACAAAAAGCTGTCCCAAAGGCTTCTGAAAAACCTGGATTGGGACTTTAGGGGCGCTATCTAAGTAGTATATCAATAATATGTTAGATTAGAATTTTAGGAAAAAATACTTTGACATCTATAAGAACAAGAGACTCGCTGAGCTCAGTGATCACCTTCTCCGGGTCACCCTCCCTGATTTGGATGAGGTGACTCAGCTCAGTGTTCCCAGAAGACAGTCATCCACATCTCTGCTATGGCCATTGTGATTGCGCATTGTCATGATCTATTTGTGTACCGACCTCCCAATTAGCTGTTAGTGCCTGGCCCCAGGGTCTATGTCCCAGACTTGTGTGTTTCTTCAGGGCCTGCAACACAGCAAGGATTTAATAATTGTGTGCTGAATTGAGCTGCATTTTCCCTTAACCAGCAGAAAATGCTCCCTCTCCCTGGGGGCTAGAGCTTATTGAATGAGATATAGTCAAGGGGCAGGTATTCTTGGCTTAGACTGGACAGCCCCTTCCCTTTATAACAGAGCTTCCCTCTCCTTCCTTAAGGAAAAAAGTTGAGAGCCCCAGTTCCTTAAAGCACATACAAATCCACCCACATCCTCCAACCCAGGCACAACTTCTTACAGAGATATATATTTAAGAAAACACACACAAACGACACAGCCAATACCTATTACTATTCACTGAGTGCTTCATGTGTGCTAGGTGCTATGTCAAGCACTCAACGTACATATCCGCACAACAATTACCCAAGAGTTAAAGACAGAGGATCTGAAGCTCTGAAAAGTTCTGCTCAAGGCCAGTGAGCGAGTAAAATCCCAGATCTGTATGATTCCCAAGCCCGTGCTCTTAAGGCTAGAATGACGGCATGGGGATCAGTCACTCATACCTTAGTGTGAATTAGCTTAGGTAGTTCTGTTTTCCTAACTGTTAAGTTGAGTTGAACTGAATGAATTGGTGGCCGGGGTGCGGGCAGGGAGAAAAAGAGCTGAAAGAATTGGGGTCCTGGCACGGTGGTAGAGAAAGGTCATTTGGGAATTTGGATAGTAAGAGGGCAAGGTGATTAGGATTAAGTCTCTGGGGGAGAGAAGAAAGAGGTACTAGGAAAGAGGTTCTCAGAGAAGAGAGTGGCACGGAAAAGGAGGTAGGGACCCAGGGTCGCTTGGGGGACCCTGGGGAAAGAGAAGTGTGTGTGTGTGTGTGTGTGTGTGTGTGTGTGTGTGTGTGTAAGAGAGTAATGCTGTTGGTAATTTACAACACAAACAGGCCATCAGCTAAGCATAAACTAAGCCAGTGGTTGTTAGCAGTGGCAGAGCAAAGATGCAAAGGTCCAAGGTAGCCACCAATGTCTTCCAGATTCATAAGCCCAGGCTGCATCTCTCTGGATGACTTAGTATTTCTTTATAAAAATGTTTTCTTAGGAACTGAGTGCTTTACCGAATGACTCAGTGCTGGATTTTAAGAAATCCACTTTAGGTCTATTTGATTTTTCTTTTAGCATGGTTCGTTTATTTCCTCTATATTTGGTTTTGCCCTGAGATGTGTATGTTCAAAAGAATTTTTCACTATCCCTTAAGAATTAGCTTTTACCAAGAGTCTAGTTCTACCCTTGGCAACTGAGGTATGAGATGAAAGCTAACTGCTGGAGATAAAGAAAGAAGAGCCTGTAAATTTCCCTTTGTTATCTTCACTAGGCTATAAACTACTATGGGGCTAGGAGGACTGGTTCTTTTCACGGTGGTAATTCCCATACCTAGAGCTTAGTGCCTAGAATAGGATAGGGGATGGGTGGATAAAGGGATGGGTGGAAGGAGGGAGGAAGGGATGGAGGGAGATAAGGAGGGAGGGATGGAGAAATGGAGGGAGATGAGGGAGGAATGGAGGCTGTGTAAACATCATTAATCGAGGCAAAGAGTGAAGCATAAGCTCTTTAGTAACAACTTTGGAATTAAACATACTTTGTTCCAAATATGAACCTGCCGCTGGCTAGTTATACGATCCCTCTCAAGACCCAGTTTCCTCAGCTGTAAAGTTAGGACAGGAATAGTAAATCCTCATAAAGCTGTGGGGAAGATTAAACAAAATAATGTATGGAAAGAGATGAACACAGTGCCCGGCATACTGTAAACTCCCAATAAATGGAAGCTATTAGGGAAACCCTACCCTGCTCAAAGATGGCCCATGAAGATGTGTGAGGATGTAGGGGCAAGATGCCCTTAACTTGTCTGTACCCTGGGTTGGATTTTACTTCATCTTTTCTTTCCTTCTCTCTCCCACAAGTATTTGAGGAGACAATTGGGTAGGAATAACACTATTTATGTAAGCTTTCTGATTTCTCCCTGACTTCTCACAGGCTTTTCCAACCATCGGGACACAGCTGCTCATTTCCAGGACTCATGCCTCACTTGCCCACGGGCATTATTTCCTTCAATCATGTCACACAGGATATTAACTTTTTAGGAATATTTGGACTCTGACCCCTCTGCTCCCACTTCATCAGTTCATTGCTGTTCTTACAAAACACACCTTATTGGATTAGGTGTTAAAATAAAATGGAATATCCCAACAACTGCTACCTTTTGCAGGAGTGATGGAACCCACGAGCACCAGCTGCTCTGCTTTCTGTTCTAGAACTGCCCAAGGGATGGGGCAAAGACTGTACAGAAAGCTGCCTTGAAGCTCGGTTCTATCCACGCCCTCCCCATTACTCTGCTCCCACACTAGCTGGTTAAGAAAATGAAGGAATAAACTGCAATGACTATGAAATAAACATGAAGGTCTTTTTATATGATATGTTTTCCTGAATAGGGAACTAAGAGGGATAGCAAACCCTTATTTTTATTTTATTTTTTTTTTCCTTTTTTGCGGTACGCGGGCCTCTCACTGTTGTGGCCTCTCCCGTTGCGGAGCACAGGCTCCGGACGCGCAGGCTCAGCGGCCATGGCTCACGGGCCCAGCCGCTCCGCGGCATGTGGGATCTTCCCGGACCGGGGCACGAACCCGCGTCCCCTGCATCGGCAGGCGGACTCTCAACCACTGCACCACCAGGGAAGCCCAAACCCTTATTTTTTTGAGCATCTACTCTATGAGGTAGGAACTGGCTGACTGTTTTTCGAATGTGACCATCCTTACAACCCCTCCTCCCCCTGGTTCAGACAGTTATATCTGTTTTACAGTTGAGGACAACTGAGTCTTAGAGAGGTTAAAGGAGCCAACCCAACGCCACAAAGCAAATAAAAGAGCCGAGATCTATCTGACCTCAAAACCCACGATTTCTCCCTAATTCTGGGCCTTCTCCTGATTCCCAGTGGGGAATATTTAGCTCTGGCAATGCCAAGTCTCCTTTGGTTCTTATCCTGAAGTCACCCCAAGTATTGCCAAGATTCCTATTAGGAAAAATATGGTGTCTGATTAAAAAAAAAAAAGTCATGCTAAGATGATAATGAACTACCAGAGGCACACCATCAAAGCAAACCATGGCTTTGGTGTTTATCACCATTGCTAATAGTGGAATAAGTGTCAAGTTCTATGCAACCTGGGCGGAGGGTCCTTTGTGGCTCTTTGAATGACATGAGTAGCGACCTCTGGCCATCCAGAAAGGCGGCTGTGTCTATCCACTTGGGAACCAGAGTCGATAGCAGTACGTGACAGAGAATGTACCGCCTTCCACGGTTCTAACGTAGAGCCAATCGCCTGTGTTTGTGTCTGTCTAGGTCCCTTAGATAGTCACTCCACCAGTAAAACTAGAAGCCCCGCTCAATACGCTATAATGGCCTATATGGGAAAAGAATCTAAAAAATGTGTGGATATGTATAACTGATTCACTCTGCTGTACACCTGAAACTAACACAACATGGTAAATCAACTATGCTCCAATAAAAATTTTAAAAACAGAATACTTTCAAACTTCAAAAAAAAAAAAAAATACCCTAGGAGCCCCATGAAAAAGCAGTGAGCGTCTGGTGGGTCTGGAAGCTGTGTTAATCCAGTGACAATCACTCTAGGCCTTTTTGTGTCACTAACACAAACACCAAACAAAATTCCTTGCATTCCTGGTAGAGATAATTAGGCACAATGATGAAGAAAAAAAGAAATGGCAAAGACAAGAATAAAGGAAGAACACTGATTCACCACAGGAAACGTAGTAGTTAGCTGGACTCTGCTTTGTAACAGATCTTTCTGTAAGTGTGGCAGATAACCCAAGAACTTCCTGACCTTGGACTGGCGCCATGATGGGAATAATATTTCCAGATCGAAGAACGGTTTCTGTACGGTATTCTCCCCCAGGTTACTGAGCACACATCAGAGCATTCTCTTTTTCACTCCCTCATTTTTATGTTGCCTAAACATCTCTTTGTCTCTATCTCTTTCTCCAGTCTTTTCCCTACTTCTCTGTTTTCCAAGTTTAAGAAACACAGCAACATAGCAGATTTCTAACTCTGAGGTCATAGAAAAGCTCTTCATCTCAAATTGCGCGAGGCCTTCTTTCAAAATTTCCAAAGAAGGTATCGGGTACACTCAGGCAGCAATAATTCTCATTTCAAAGCTTTGGCTGAATCATTGCTTGACTTTAAATCGTTACTTCAGTACGTTAGAAACACTGGATTATAGGGAAAGGCAAAAAAAAAAAAAAAAAAATATATATATATATATAGTAGACAAGATTTACTTTGGGAGTCTCCACTCTACTTCTGCTGATAGATTTGTAAGCTAGAAGGTTTGTGAACTGTAAAACTCCAATGTTTCGTCACCATACCCATAGCAGAAAGCTACCTGGTGGTGATATTTCCATCACCATCGTGCTTATGAGCAATGGGATTGATGACTGGTACAGATATGTCAGCTCTTAAAGCAGTGAAGAATGCAGGAGGTTGTTTAGTTTAATAACTATACTTAGGAGGGTAGTACTCAAGATTAAAAAAATGTAATGGCTTCTCCAGGACCATTCCCCAAACTCTGGCTTTACCTGTTTCAGGGAACAAGGTGGGTTTGTTCACCCCTGTATCCCCAGCACAATGCCCGGCACAAAGTAGTCGTTCAATAAATATTTGTTCAATGGAGGTTGAATGAAGACACGTTCTAGTTATAAGGCATTATAGTAAAGAGCACTGTAAAATTCTAAATCCAGGGATGAAGAACGTTTTGTATCCTTTTACATATGGACAAACAATATTAAGGTATCCTAAAAATGTTCATCATTTCAGTGTTTCACCATCCTTGCTGCCTGAAAGCTCTCACCTACATTTTTCTTATGGAAATATAAGTCTTGTCCCCTGTAGACTTCTCACGGCTTCTTAATTTATGGTTAAAGCCAGTTCCTGTTTTGTGACTTACAGAGGTGCTTTGTCTTGGGGACTTAAATTTGACTCAAGGTATTTTCCTAATATAATTCACCTTTTCTTTCTTTCTTGAAAAGCTTCAGTTCTGTGGATAATTATCAGAACCTTCAAGGAACCACAAAATGTCAGAACTGGAAGGGCCTCAGGGATCATTGAGCCACACCTCTCATTCCTTCCTTTGTGATACCCTTCCTTGGAGCTCTATCCTCCTGCCAGGTGGATGGGCTGAGTCCACATCATCCTGGGTTGAATGTGGAGGCATACAAACTGTTAACATACCTAGGACAAGAGGTCTTTATTAATTTCACTGAAAATAGAATGGTGTAGGATACACAGAGTATTTGAGACACTGCATGAGAAAAAGAGCAGATGCCTATGAGGCAATAAAAGCTAGCCGCTGTTACTACTTTAGCTCTGTTGGATGAGCAGCCAGAGTCATCTTTCTCCAAGCAAATCTGACTGTTCCACCCCCCTGTTTAACTCCCCTTAATGGCTCTCCATTGCCTATAGGACGTAAAGTCCAAACAACTTAACTTAGCGTACTGGGCTATCCTGCAGCTGGTCCCTGCCCACCCTCTAACACTAGCTTCCATTTCTTGTCCTTTCCTTTGTGTCCATGTTTTTCGTTATGCCTGTAACATCTCTCCTCTCCCTTCTTCACCTGGGTAACTCCTGCTTATGCGTTATGATTCAGCACAGGCGTCACCTCCGCCAGGAAGCCTTCCCCTCAGCCTCACGCTCCCGCAGAAGCTTGCGCTTGCCTCACTCACAGAAGTTACTGTTTGGAAATCTTCCTCCGAGAGCTGGTAACTCCGTTAGAACAGGTTTTGTCTTCTAGTCATTTCTGAGGACCAAATACAAGCAGACTGCTGTGCATGGAGATGCCCAGTGCATTTTTATGTTTTACTGAATCGAGATGTAAAACACTTTCTGCCGTGTTTTTTGTTGTGCAGAAGGTTAATTTCAGTCAATGGTTTGTATAACGACTTTGCCAGAGTCCAGGCAGAATTATGCGGTCTAAAAGGCTGTCCAACCACATCGATGTTAAGAAACAAGGAAAGCTTCCCTCATCAAGTGACATGATGAGAAGGTAGATCCAATCCCTTGATTTTTACCCCAGATTCACGCGACAGCTAAATCTATGCTGGTAACTTCTAATAGCAGCAAAGCTCATTTCACAGAGGTCTGCGGCTGATATAACAGGTGATGTGTAACCATGGAGAGGGCTCTCATTAGGAGAAATGAAGATTTAAGCCCCAAGGCAAGCATACATGTGATGGTTACCCTTGTTGATGTCAAAATGCTGCTGGGGACAATTCTGATCACTAGGCCAGCACATTCCTGGGTAGAGAAATAGCAGAGGCTGCCACTGAGCCAATCAGGCCCAGCTGTTAAGGAACAGGTCTTGGCAGGTTCTTCTGTCCATCAGTGGAAGAAAAGAGAGAGACAGTATAATTATGCATCTGGATTTACCAAAGAGGATGACAATAGTAGTAGTATTAGATTTCTAAGGACGTCTGAACACGGCCTCCAAATCTGGACTCAATTTCTGTGGACGTCAGTGAGCTTTGGTGTGCTTTTCCTTTGAGCACTTAAAAGTTAGCATGGACAAAAGGCAGCATATGGAAACTTTGGGAACCCAGCAAAAGATAAACCAATATTTAGAGAGCATGTTGAAACGGTAACCCTTAAAACAAGTTGTCAAAGGGGTCGGTTCCTGTAAAGCTTTGAAAGCTCCATCAAGTAAATTAAAACATGGTCGTGTAAAAGGGCAACACCTTCTGCTGTGCCCATTTTAGGCTAATATAAAAGAAAATTCGGAATTGGAAATCATTTGCTGCTGGTCTGCATGGATTTTGTTAGTGTACAATAAAACAGGCATTCTGCAGTTTGCTTTTAAAGAGGACACTCTGTGATCTTTAAGATGTTTTTCCTTAACTTTCTCGTTTCAGATAGGGATCCTCAAACTTCTTTTATAGTTCTTGCTGGTCCCAGGAACCACACTAGGTCGGAGAAAAGGGAATGGGATTGGGGTGGGGGGCAGAAACCAAGTACTATTCCTGGAATTATGGGCTTCTTCCCCCCCCTTCACTGTTTATCTATTCTGCACCACTCAGCTGTTCTCTGTTGCAGAGAAATAAAAGTTTAGTTTAAAAAGTATGTTAGAACAAAGCTACAGAAATTGCCTGGAATTTCCTTCAGTTTCAGCCATCTGGCTTTCATTGCGTACTTCTTTCCCCTCCTCCACGTACGTTTACCAAATCTTTTCAACACACGCTGGCCGAGCTATCAAATGTTTATAATTAATAACAGTCAGACTCCTTTTTTTTTTTTTTTCTTTTAAGGGAGTGCTTTCTGGCTTTCCTTGGCTGCTCGTGTCATAACTATTTTAAACCAGGGAGATGGTCAGTAAAGCTTAATTACTAAGACGTAGTTGAATAAAAGAGAAAATTGAATCAAATTGAAGTCCTGAATACAAACTAAAAATATTTCTCACCAAAAATGAAAGGGGAAGGAGAAGAGAATTAATTATTCTAAGTGTCTACCATGATCCTATTTTAGAGATGAAGAATCTGAGGATCCGAAAAGGAGTATGAGCTCTCGAAGGTCACATAGCTAAACGTGACAGAGCAGGATTTGAACACAGGTCTTAATCTACCCGCGGGTTTTTATTTTGGTGGTCTCAGGGACGGGGAAGATGTCTAGTGCATGTTACTAAGGGAAAAATCAAGTTCCCAAACAATATGCATAATCCAATCTCATTTACAAAGGGAAGAAAATCTTATACATTTGTATATGTTCATGTATATATACAAATGCATGGAAAAAGGTCGGGAAAAGTACCGAACCATTAACAGTGATTTTCTGTGGGAGAAGAAGGGTGTGGAGCTGTACAGCGTGGTGGTGAAAGGGGGGAATGTGCCTTTCTTTCTTCACAACTTCTGCTGTGCCTGAGTGTCAAAGAATGAGAATATTCATGTATCACGTGTAGAACTCCAATACTTAGTTTTTAAAGTAGAAACAGGAGGCTGACCACTTTCCTAATGACTGATCTTAGCTCCTTTTTGGATATTTCTTCCCTTACATGGATCTAACCCACCAGTGAAGGCGGGCAGGGTTGGGGGGCTTCTAGATGCAGATTACTCAGAGGGTGGTAAAGGCACCTAAAATAATTTTTCTTCCGCGTACTGATACCTTCTTTGCTATCAACTTGGATGCAAAATTCTCACAATTGTCAGCTCATAAGCAAACATGGTCCTAATTTCTTCTGGCCAATGGTAGGCCAGGTCGTTAAGGGATTAATACCTGGCCTCGCTGTACTACCTTCCAATGCTCCAGACAATCAAACCCCTCCCTGGGTGTCCACTCTCCCCTCTGATAAAAGCTTGTCTTCGTATTCTTACTCCGAGGATACTTTGCCATACATGGCTGCTAACATAAAGGGTTATTTATCTTAAGGCTATTTATGTTTTAAATTGATACGTAAAGCCTTAAACATAAAGAAGAGACTCTAATAATAACATTTTCAGCACCATCTGTTGGGTGGGAGGGACAGGATAAGAAGGATGGAGGGGAGAGAGCACACTTATTAGGGTTGAAGCATTTTGCTATGGAAAAAATTTGACCCTATAGTCCTTATACTCTTTTATTCAATAAGCACTTAATAAGCACCTACTTCGTGTCAGACAGTATGCTAGGCGCTAGGTGGATAGAGAGGAGGATTAAGACATAAAGCTGACAGCAAGGACTTTAAAATCTAGTCCTCTTCCATACAGATGGCCAACAGGCACATGAAAAGATGGTCAATATCACTCATTATAAAATACAAACCCAAAGTACAGTGAGGTACCACCTCACGCTGGTCAGAATGGCCACCATTATAAAGTCTACAAATAATAGATACTGGAGAGGGTGTGGAGAAAAGGGAACCCTCCTACACTGTTGGTGGGAATGTAAATTGGTGCAGCCACTATGGAGAACAGTCTGGAGGTTCCTTAAAAAACTAAACATAGAACTACCATATGACCCAGAAATCCCACTACTGGGCACGTATCTGGAGAAAACTCCAATTCGAAAAGATAGACACACCCCAGTGTTCATAGCAGGATTATTTATGATAGCCAAGACACGGAAGCAACCTATGTCCACTGACAGATGAATGGATAAAGAAGATGTGGTACATATATACAATGGAATATTACTCAGCCATATACAAGAATGAAATGATGCTATTTGCAGCAACATGGGTGGACCTAGAGATCATCATACTAAGTGAAGTAAGTCAGCCAAAGACAAATATAGTATGATGTCACCTATGTGTGGAATCTAAAAAGCGATACAAACAAACTTATTTACAGAACAGAAATAGACTCACAGACATAGAAGACAAACTAATGGTTACCAAAGGAGGAATGCGGGGGCAGGGATAAATTGGGAGCTTGGGGTTAATATATACACACTACTATATAGAAAATAGAGATACACACTACTATATATAAAATAAACAACAAGGACCTATACTCAAATCTTGTAGCAACCTATAATGGAAAAGACTCTGGAAAAGAATACGTATATATATGTGTGTGTGTGTGTGTGTGTGTGTGTGTGTGTATATATATTATATATATACATAAAACTGAATCATTTTGCTATATACTTGAAACTAACATAACATTGTAAATTGACTATACTTCAATAAAAAATTAAATCTGCAGTAAAAAAATCTAGTCCTCTCCAATAGACAACTACTATTTTTTTACGTGTCCTAAAAAATGCAGGCAGTCCATGTGCACACACAAATTGGTACAATCAAAATACCTCCTGTTTGAGAACACGGCCTTCCTGCTGTGAATAGCCAGGCATGAGAATGTATCTGCCTGAACCTGGTGAAAGTTGGACATGTGCTTCTGATACCAGCTCTGTCGATCACACAGAGGAAATCAGAAGGTGAGTTTCATCTCAGAAAGACTGCCCAGATAGGACGTTCCCTCTAGCGTCTTTGGTGTTCTCTGTGTGATCTGATATCACACACAAGAAGAAAAGCAGCTTCCTTTGGTGTTCAGTAAGACAAATAACTTCCTGGAAAAGCTACTTCTCTTAACCAGTGCCACCTCTTAGAGACATAAGCCCAGTGACCAAGACTCAGAACATCACTTCTGTATATCCCACAGAAAATGCTATGGTTTTTTTTAAACTGGCAGCCCATCAGGGAATACAGGGATCACTGAAAATGTGCAGGGAACACTGATCCACGTACAATAAGAATTGTGAATTAAAGATTTAAATTAGTCCCAAATGAATAGAAGGTGCTTGGGAAAACGACGCACTGCCATGCCCCTACTAATACATTTTCTCTTTCATACACATCCGACATCAACATTCCAAAGGAGGGATTTTCCCCGATGTCAGACTGAAATATTCCACAGGAGATGCACCTCTATACACTTCTCATTTTTAAGATGAAACTCTGTTTGGGCTCTTGGATGGGAGGTAAAGAGAGTGAGTCACATCAGGCCACTTTGGCCCCCTTAGTTGTTTCAATTAGCATCATTCGACAAACACTCAGCTACGTATAGTTGGCCCAGGAAAACCATGCCTGCGTGCAGTAGGACATCCAGCCTGTCAGTCTGACGGTTCGCTGGTGGACATTAAAGCACTGAGTTGACCTGGAGCAAATGCAATAACGTTAAGTCCAAAAGAGTCCTTGTCCTGGAGACAATAAAAAGGTTGTAAATTAAGCTTATCTAATTTAACCGTAATCAGTACTTGGAGGGTGGGAAGTAACGTCTTGTGTCCTACTCCTTCTGCTGCCCCAGGAAGGGAGGGGTTTAGGGGTTGTAAGTCCCAGAAGATGTGCAGTCTGTCCCAGGTACTGACTCCTCGGCCATGCCTCAGCTCATCACAGCATTTGGATGTCATTACACCACTGGAATGTGGTCAGAAAGACCCTCATGCTTGCTTTTAAAGTGACGGTCAATAAGTAGAACAGAAATGATATCAATCATTAGCACAAAGCAGCAGTAACAGCAGTCCAACGCTCCTGCCTACAGAGCCATGAAGAGCTGTGGGATTACCGGAGCAGGACGTGGTGACCTCAGATTATCTCGTGCAGCTAATTTATTTTGCAGATATGGAAACAGAAGGGGCAGACGTCTTGCCCAATGTCACACAGCTAGTGGGTGGCCGAGCTAGGATGAGAGGCCAGGCTTCCTGACCTGCCAGCCAAGGCCCTTGCAGGCTGTCCCTGCTGTACGCCTTCTGCTGCTTCCTATTAAGGAGACTGCAGTCAAATGGAGGGGTTTGGATCCCTTGCCCATGCAGCAAGGTCTTAGACTCGCTGATAAACAGTGAGGTCAGGACAGAGATGTGCACAGGGATAGAAAAAGAGGTGTCTCAATATTCTATGCGCTGGATCTAGGTTTTTCTTGGCCCAGCTCTTGACTCTATTTTACGCTGTTACTCCCATGGGTGGGGTAGCGCTCCAAGCAGTGGCTAACTGATTTTCTGGCTGCCTTGGAGAATATGGCACTAGTGGCCCTCGTCACTTCTGCATTTGAAGAGGGAAGCCAGGCCCACCCTTCAGACTAATATACAGAATAACTCTGGTGATGAGCAGGAGAGTGTCACTGTGGGGTGGTGCCCTGAGATGATCCGAGGAGGCCTGCAGTCTGTATCCTCTAAGTCCCCGAGAGAGGCATCTAGTTGGCTGAGAAGTAAGACAGGCAGCATTAGCCTGACCAGAAAACTATCGTTAATTCCTGTAGGCAACACATTGCTTCTCACATGATACCTTGCAGAAACAGAAGAAATATCCTTCAGAAATAGCAACCCTCTCCGTATGTAGGACATGATCCGGGAACATTCTTCAGCCCATCAGCAGACTTGAAAGTCTGGCTTTGGTTCTTTAAATGTCTCCCCTTTGAAACCAGAATCATAGATGAGATGGTTTAGCTTCTACAGAGACTTGCTCCAAACACGTGTATGAAGGAAAGTCTCTCAAGACCCCATAACATTGCGTAGGCTGAAGCAGTGACTGGATTGATGAACTAAGACTCAAGGTTGGATAATAATGAGACCCAGGCAGGGCTGAACAATGATATGCTCTAATTGATTTTATGCATGTGGAATGACAGATGCACACCCCCGATCATGCTATAATGAATCCGCATGCTGTGTGTGCATACAGATTTCATGGTGGGTCAATTATACCACCCAGATCCTTCAGTTCCTGCAATCCGCAAGCCAATCTGTTACCAGGGTGGGAGGGCTCGGGGCACAGGCTGAAAGGTGGCAGAGACCGTAAAGCCTGTAGTCAGTTCTCATTCCCTCCAGGAGAAAGCAGCAGTGGGGCCTGTGCACATACCAGCCACACCACGGGGCTTTGCTTCAGTGCACGGAGCATGAGCTTCTGCACCCCGGACCACTGGGCTGGAATTCCAAAGCCCTGGTTTCAATTAAATTCAAGTGGATTTGACTAAAAGTTTGAACCGACGCTAATTGGTTTTCAAAACACTGGGTAACAATAAGCGTTCTGGTCTTGCCCATGGACAGACGTACCCCGTTCTGAACATGCTCCTGGGCAGCAGGGCGGCCAGTGCGCCTCTTACCTTGCCGGGCAGGGATCCAAACTGCAGGATTTCAGGAGCTGGGGCGGCCGCTGGCTGGTCACGCACAGGTTCTCATCCGCGGGCTCCCGTGTCTGTTTGTTCAGGCAGATCACCACCGCCTCCTGGACACCTGTGTACAGATCACACTGTCAAGGCCAGAGTGGGCGTGTGGGCGGTGAGCAAGTGTAGACAGGGCAGCTGGTGGGAGGTCTCTGCGACTGGGAGGACTCGCTGCGTGTCAGGCAGTTGAGAGTCCGGGGCTGCCCATCTCGTCAGGCATCAAGCCGTCTGGAGAAAGCACTCAGAAGTTTGTGCCCCTTAAGGAGGGCAACTCCGCCAAAGTGGGGAGGCTGCTCCCAGCACTGCTGAAACGCTTAAAAAGATGCCACCCGGCTATGCACCCGCCAGTGCTGAAACAGGATAATTTAAAGCAGAAGGAGAGCAGGTTGACCAAAGTAGTGACCCCGAGACCTTCACACACTGTATTCTAATCAACAGGAGATGACGGTATTGGGAAGGCAGGCCCAGAGCCGTGTTTGAATGTCCAGCATTCTGTAAATTGCTGTGCTTCTGGGGCCTTGCATCTAGGGCTTTGCTGCTTTCCTTCTGATTCGGGTTCATTTCTTTAGTGACCTAGAGCAGCTTGGCAAGTTGGAACAACGAAAGAGAACAAGACGCCTAATGACGAGTGACATCCATGGAAGACAATGTTCCCACTGCCACCCACATGCCCCTAACTACAGACCTAGTAAAACAGGAGTTTGAGGAGCGACTGGCGTACGGTTACTTGGCGGCTCTTCCAAGGCGGGGTGTAGGATCTCTCATGGAGACTTTCATGGGACAGGGACACATGTAACCATGTGTCCAGATATAATAGACATCCTTGTCTTGTTTCTGATCTTAGAGGAAAAGCTTTCAGTTTTTCACCGTTTTGTATGATGTTAGCTGTGGGCTTGTCATATACGGCCTTTATTATGTTGAGGTACATTCCCTCTATACTCGCTTTGTTGAGAGTTTTTATCATGAATGGACCTTTAATTTGGTCAAATGAATTGAATATCGTTAAATTATATTAAATTTAATGTAATATCCAGACATTTCATCCTGCTTCCCAGTCATAAAAGCAGTAGCAAAAATCCTCTGAGTGAACATTATTAGCCAAGTATTGAGGCTAGGGTCCTGACATGCCCCATTCAATCCTCTCAACAACTCCATGAGGCAAGCACCGCTTTTATCCCCATTTTACAGATAAGAAAACTGAGGCTTAGAAGGGTGAAAAAACTTGTCAAGGTCATACAGTTGATAAATGGTGAAACTGTAGTGGCTGTGCCTTAGCACTGGAGCTTTAATGACTGACAACGCTAACATTCAAAAATACTAAGAGGATGTTACATCTGCTGGAGATCTTCAGGAATAAACTAGACATTTGTCTGGAATCATCTCAGCAGAATTCAGTTTAAAGAAGAAGAGAGACAGGACATTCCTGATAATTTGCTTTCAGTCACTCATAGCTATATATACAAAGATATGTACATCTAAATGTACCTATGTGTTGTTAAATATTTGTATGCAGTTATAGCAGAGTATGTGACAATCCATATAATAGTTTTATATATAAATACACATACATTTTCTTTTTAAAATCTTCTGCATTGCTTCTTCAGATAGTACCTAATATAGCACGACAGACCTATCACTTCTCAGCCCTGTCGCTTCCCTCCCCCTATCTACCCTGTGTTTCCCCAAGAAGTTATCACCCCAATCAATAGGCTAATGCTTTCCAAGGTGACGTTACACTGACTTCGAGAGGTCACTCAGCAAGCCACCATTTAAAAAGTGACATTTTAAAGCCTGAATCAGAATCGCCTTTCTTTTTTCCTAGGAAGTCTGACAAATCAAACACTAAAAAAAAAAAAAAAAAATCAGTCACAATATTTTCCCTGTCAGCTTTCTTTTTTCTAAGCCTTTTACGAGCTTCAAAAATTTAATTTAAATATATCACGGCCAGTTCAGGGTGAAGCATTTGAGATTTATGCTAGACATTCAAGATATTCCATCATATTCTGGAATGCTGACTCCAGGGTGTCCTCTTGGTTGCAGCTGGAGTGAGCCACTTGAAATTCATGGTATGATGATATAGCAAAACGCTTCACAAGAAATTGTTGATATCTTCATTGATACTTCCCACCAGAAGAGTCTGGCATTATTAAGGTCATGATGACAAGGCGCTAGATGAGGCGAACTGTTCCATACAGAATCTAGAGCTGTGATTCTGTTTGAAGTTAAGGTTTCAATTCATTTGTCTACCTGGTAGTATTCCAGAGATTCTAAACGTTACTCTAAAATAAAATATATTTTGGCTTTAGTCAGCTATTGAAAAGCTTATGAATTTGAGTTGGCAATCCCTGAGGCAGGAAGTGACCACAGGGCTTTTGTCACCTGCCTTACTTGAAAAGGCTTGCTTGGGGCAGGGCATGTATTGGGGGTGTATGAGTAATGCGACCTGTTTCCACTTTGTGAAATCCTTGTTTACAGAACTGAGGTCCTTTCAGGACTGCATGGAATGGGACTGCAAGGGTTAAAGTTTCTAAAATGACATCAGTAATCTTCTGAGATACGTAGAACACATTTACATGACCCCAGCCAATAATCCTAGCTCAGGATAAAAGTCGCCTTCGGGTTGGTTAAATGCTGAGATTAAGAAGCGTTCTAGAATTACTACCTTCTAATCTAACGTCTTCTAGAAGGATGCCCTCGGCCTCCGCAACACTGCATTCAGGGTCAGTTGTCATAGCATTCCTAGATGGGGGGTGCGGGAGGCTAAGGGCAGAGCTCCGTCGTAATGAAGGAGGATCTGGGACCAGCCCTGTGGTCAACACACAAGAAATTTTTGTGGCATTAATGAATGAGATGCCTAAAGGGCAGGGCATTCCAAAGCAGAGCGTGCAATCTGGGCCAAGGGGCGGTGGGAAGGAATGGGGGCCTGGAGGAAGCAACGTGGCGTGAGGGAGCAGCCCTGGCATGGCGGTGTGGGAAGCTGGAGAGGGAAGACGTGTGAAGACTTCACCTGTCAGTTCACAGTATACTGGACTCAGGGCAGTCGGGCCGGGATGTGAGAAGTTAGCTCATCAAGTCTGTGCTACTTCCCAAATGGGCTAATTTTTGCACTGAGAAGGACGTTTTAAACCAACACAGAACACACGTGTATGTACGGTCCTTTCCGATTCTGAGTTTTCCTTTCTTGACAGAAGCAAAAGGAGAGGACTCATAAGGAAAAGGGAGCAAGATGCACAGGATTTCACCTTTTATACTTGCTGAAATCAATTTCAAGTTTTCCTTCGGCTAGATTTTTTTTTTTTTTTTTTGCGGTACGCGGGGCCTCTCACTGCTGTGGCCTCTCCCGTTGCGGAGCACAGGCTCCGGACGCGCAGGCTCAGCGGCCATGGCTCACGGGCCCAGCCGCTCCGGCGGCATGTGGGATCTTCCCGGACCGGGGCACGAAACCGTGTCCCCTGCATCGGCAGGCGGACTCTCAACCACTGCGCCACCAGGGAAGCCCCTTCGGCTAGATTTTAATGTCGATTTTACCATCTAGGAGGTCAATAAAGCTGTTCACGTTCAAACCTACTCTCCTTGACTACACCTATCCGTTCACATATGGAAAATTAAAATATAACCAGGAGATGTTAGTGAGACAACAGGACACAGATCTGAACAGGTTAGGCTCACTTTCAATCTTCCAGAAAATGGGATTTTCAGTGTTTATATCTCCCAGAATAGCAAAGTTGTTACATGATATTTGATGACAGCTTGGGGAAACGCAGCCACCAACTACAGCCTAAATTACTAACTAGTTCCTTCTGGTTGCTACCTCTGCTAGGTGAAAGGTTACTTTTGTGTCTATCCAATTTCATCTCTTGAGGTTGCAAAAAGAATAAAATTAGCTAGACTGGTCTTATAACCCCAAATTGATTTAAAATCGATGTGTTAATCCTGCAGATTTTTGATTGGCTTCAGCAGGAATGATTAAAAATATCTTCAACCTTGTGGGTTATATCTTAGTGAAAGATCAAAGTTGGTAGTACCATAAAATGTTACTGCCAAACAATGACTTCAAAATATACATATCCCGTATACCAAAATAATTTTTTAGTGTGTCTGGGCATCATATGGACCATGTGACCCGAGCATGTTTTCACCACTTTGGAATTTTCAACTTTTAACATTTTAGGCTTAGATATATTACCTTGGCACAGTGACACAACCGTAGGTAAGTGTGCACAGTTGTTGACAGATAAAGACCTAACTGGATATAAATGATGTACACTTTATGTTATACAAAGATGCTCAGTTCCTACAAGCCGACATCATTTGTGTATGAAATATACAAATCTTATTTCCAGATCAATAGCTTCTGAAAACCTTTTAAATGAAAAACTTTCCACATACTCTCTACGCTTTGAATTTTTTACCCCTGGTTGAGCAGCAGAATGGTTAGAATCTTAAAGATAAAGGTATCTGGTCATTTATATATTCCATTACAGCATCATTTTTCCCATCTGCTCATAAAGTTCATGGCTTGACTTATAGCTGAGAATCATAACTGAGAGATCATAAATAATCGTTTTCAAAGCACATTCATTTTAGACTAAAGATCGTGATTGTTCAATTCAGGTGATCATGGAAATTGGAGATATGATCATGGAAAGTGGAGATAAACACACACCATCTGAACTCTTGAGTCATTCACTATGTTGGAAAGAATCAACTGTAGCCACTGCTGTGTCCTTTCCACCTGGCCTCTGAGCTCCTGCTGGGGCTCAGAGATCACCAAAGCTTAGTTAATACTTCTCCCTCATTAAGCATGGAAGAAAAGATGTCCTCATTGTGAGTGGAGGGCACCACAGGACATGGATTAGCGGAGTTCCAAGAAACTGTCTTCCAGAATCAGATGGAAAATTCTAGGTTTTAAAATAATAGGCTCTCCATGAAAACACTTAAGAACTCCATGGTTTGAAATTGGAAGGCTTAGAAACAAAACGAGAACCTCAAGGTCAAGACTATTAAATGCTTACGAAGCGACCTAATGGAGAAAATTGATTTCTCTGCTCGTACTTGTTCCATTCCTTTTCAACTACGCATGAACAATTTGGGCACATGTATTCTGACATTCCCAGTAATGAGAAAAGATGCTTTTATAAAAGAGTTTCCAAAATGTCATGGTTTAGAAAACAGTTTGGGGAAATAATTTTAATATAGATATTTTTATACCAATTAAGTAAGAAACTTTGCTGGGAATGCAGATCCTCAATGTGACAACAGGGGTTACTGATAGCCAGTGACAGGGATTTGATGGGAAATCAGCTAGCGTTTCCTCACCTATCAAAATCTCTCTTGGGAGTAGACACGGGAGACAGTGTTGACATGCATCTAATGCATTTTCTACAGTGGTACAAAAGATCGTAATCTTAAAGAATTGATTGTTGATTTAAAATGCCTTCTTCTCCCACCACAGTTCCATTACTAACACCTGAAATAGAAAAATCACTGAATCCGTTATCACCATGAACTAGACCTAAGAGAACCAGGTCAATATACATGGAAACATTGAACATTATTTAAATAATATTCATTCAATGAGAAAGCTTCAGGAACTCTCTAAGTGCTTAAAGAAGTGAGGTATGATGAAAAGACCCTTGACAGAGAAATGAACAGCAGGCCTAGTCCCAAATGTCACTCACTAGCTGTGTGATCTTGAAAAAGTCACTCAGCTTCTCTGTATCTCAGTTTTCTCATCTATAAAATGGCAGTGGGGTCAGGATTCTTTAAATTCTTTCCAGTTCTAGGTAACCACAGTGTTATAATTGCCCTTATACACCCTTTCCCTTTGTCAATAGATATTGCTTTGGGAATCAGCTGAGTAAATCAGATGGGCTGTACCCTGTCCTTGGGAACAGCAGACTGCTTGTCATCTTGGGTCTTGGTTCATACCACATGCACAGAGGCAAGGGCATGCACAGATAAATAAAAGTAAATGTTGAGAGCACTGCCAGGTCAGTGTCAACTTTGTTTCTCAGTCAGATATGCTAAGATATATTGCAAAATGTCAGAATGACAACTAAAAGTAAAAGCATTACTTGTGATGGCTACTCATAGCTGACAGTCTAAAAAGCTGCTCAAGCCCAAAGAGAAATACATCTGTGTTTCATTCAGTCCGCTTTACATTTAGAATGGCTTCCTCCCCCTACTTATCATTCTTGGACTAGAGGCAATCACGTGACACAGTTGCACGCAGAGAGAGAAGTTACAGAAAAAGGACAAGACGGTGGCAAGGATCTGAGCCAGATCCCCCTTCTTACCTCCTCCACATGACTCGGAGCACTTGGTGAAGCCCTCATACTCCCAGTCGTAGAGCTGGTCAAAATCCTGCAGGCCACCGAAGAGGCCACCCGTCTCTTCCGGGTTAAACTCAGGAACCTCCCCGTTGCAGGGTCCTGCGTAGCAGGGGCGCTGCGATGCCGGCTTGGGCCCTTCACATTCGTCAACGGGCAGGTCGGCCACGGACTGAGAGAAAGACAGGAGCACCTGGCACCGGACTATTCGCACCTGGGTCCCCACACCACAGGTGACCGTGCAGGCCGACCAGGCCTCTGGGATGAACCTGCAGTCCGCAAGCAAACAAGAGGACAGGATGAGAAGCCCCAAACAGGAGACCGCGGGTACTGGGAGGGTCCTCATCCCATCTGCCACCGTGGCCCAGTGCCGTCCCAGGATGTGCTCAGGGCTCAGCCACCCTGTCCTGTGCTGGGCGCTTCGGTGTAGTTCATGAGCTCACTTGCCACTGTTTCTGGATTGGTTTCTTCGTGAGTGTCATATGAACCCCCAGCTGGAAAACATTCCAGCCACAGACCACCTGCTT
This sequence comes from Delphinapterus leucas, assembly GCF_059928025.1. Lineage (NCBI taxonomy): Eukaryota > Metazoa > Chordata > Mammalia > Artiodactyla > Monodontidae > Delphinapterus > Delphinapterus leucas. Next base: position 57,396,303 of record NC_143134.1, read on the forward strand.
TCTCCCTGCTTTGCACCCACAGTGGTAGCTCTTTGGAGCAGGGAATTGGTTTCTTCTCTATCGATCTAAATCCCAGCACTTGTGCCTCCTGCAGATGCCGGCTATTCTTCCAGCAGAGTAATACTAATACGAAAAACTCTAACAAAATCAGCCCTCAGAGATATTTAAGGAAGTATTTTTTTGTTTTGTTTTTAGTCTGAATTTCAGGTTCTGTAACTTTCTTTGCTTTTCTGCTCAATGTGCTTCCCAAGATTTATTTATATACAGAAAGAGAAAGAGGTTTTTTTGTAAGTTTCCAAGAATGGAGCAGAGCCTTGTTCCTCACACATTCTTTGAATTAGTCTGGACTGCGGTTCTTTTTATATCCTAGAGAAAAGCCCTGCTACAAATTTAAATCCACAGGCATGTCACAGTAAACGAGGGGGCTCTGCATTCATACGAGTTTGTTCAACAGCCTCCAGCGCCTCCCCACCGAGAAAAGCCACATTAGGGAGAACTTGGTTTTTCTCTGAGTTTCTCTAGAATGTAGGACAATATCCAAATTCCAAAAAGGCTTTTTTCCTCCCACTAATCAACAATGGCCATATCTGCAATGACCTTGAGAAGTGCCTAGAGAAAAAAAGCCCAGAGGGAACCACTAACATTTTCACAAAGTTAGTATAATAATCTGGAGAAAGGACTTTGGAATTAAAAAAAAAAAAAATTACTTTTCCATGATCCTACTGCTTTTGAACAGGGAGTCATGCTGAGGAGGCATGCAAACCTGGCTCTTTAACCTTGACTTTGGCAGAAAAGGAAAGAAGTGATAAGAAGGTTATAGCATTAAATCTCAGCAAGTGAAAATAGTTCCTATCTAGTTTAGGGAAACTGAAATTCTAACAGGAAACCAATCCAAGTTTTCAAACTGGAAGAAGCACAATGAAGATGTGGCCCGGGCCCGAGCCTGGGCTGTGTGCAGAGCAGGGGGACTGGCCCGGGGACCCAGACCCATGGTGTCTGAGGCATGGAGGGAGTCCCTTTAAGAAAGGCCTGAGCATAGCACAGGGAGATCAGCTGGGTGCTTTGTGATCGCCTGGAGGGGTGGGATAGGGAGGGTGGGAGGGAGGGAGACACAAGAGGGAAGAGATATGGCAACATATGTATATATATAACTGATTCATTTTGTTGTAAAGCAGAAACTAACACACCATTGCAAAGCAATTATACTCCAATAAAGATGTTAAAAAAAAAAAAAAAAAGGAAAGGCCTGAGGCTTGTTTCCTTTGAAGAGCCATCCCCTAGGGGTGAACGAAGGTCACATACAACCTTGTCAAGAAGATGCCCGAGGGAAGAAGCATCACCCAGAATTATTCCCAAGAAATTCTCATCACAGAGTCACCTCCCTCTTTCTTTTTTGAATTCCTAACCATCTCCTGGCACCTAGAGAACGTGGTGGGGAAAACAGTATCCTAAAAGATTAAAATGACTTTCCCTCTTTAAATAACGCTACCTGTAGCAGTCTTTTAGGAATATAAAACCAAAATCTGCAATCGAAATAATTTTAACCCTCTTATTACACATTCACATCTATCTGCCTGAGTCCTGGAACAAGGATCATAACAAATACACAAGCACTGAATTTTACAACCCAGGTGTGGACAGAAAGGAAAATACATACCAAACTATTTTATGTATAAGAGAAACCTAGAAGCAAATGATAAGTCGGCCAGCTTTGACAATAGTGATGAATAATGCTTGTTTAATAATGTGGTCCTGAATTTTGTTTTCAAATGAAGAAGATGACAAGATCTCAGAAAGAATGGCACCCTATTAGCTTTTCCCATACAGGAGGGATTATTGTTCTGTCGGCTATAATAGCCCTCTTCAGTGACTATTCCAAGAGACCAAGGCTCAAATAGCTTTTTCCGTAAAGGGCCAGATAAGGAAGATTTTAGTCTTTGTGGGCCATGTTTGTGAAGCTTTGTTGTTGCAATAACCTCTGTTTCCATCTTTTTCCTATATATATAAACTTATGACAAGTAGCTAAACTGATTTGTTTATGGATTATCTCCTAGATAAAAAGTGAGTCCCAGATGAAATCTAGGACATAAAGGCTGCACAAATGAAACCCTCAGCTCTCCTTGCCTATAACATGAATCACTTTGCACTTGCTCTCTCTCCAGGACTGGGAAGATACACCCAAAGCACACTAAGTAGAAAGGGGGTGCTACCGACGCCCCATGAACTCACTGCAATGATTGAGACTTGTTTACTTTAAAGTAGCATCTAAATGAAAAAAGTAAAGAAATATGTGTGTGAGGGTGTGTGTGTGTATTTTTGACTGTCGGGATACTTAGGGTTAATCTACTTTATGTCTCCCAAGTGAGAACCTTATCAAGTGTCAAACAGCCTTACTGGCTTATCTCCCAACCCACTATCCTTAGGTCTTCATCAAGTTCACACCAATTAAGAACAATTTGGTCTTTAAGTGGTGCTGTCTTTTGGCAGTCATCCTAATATCTCTAGTGCATACGCTGGATGATATACTATTCTCTCTCACTGAAGGCAGGAGATTGTATTTCAAAAGAAAAATATCTAATAGTGCAAACGGCCAAATGAATAATAACTGTTTTTCATGTGAAACCTTCCCCCATATCCCTAGATCTCCCAACTCTGTATTTACTATCTTGAGCTTTCTGGCCACAAGTGGGAGGAAGCAAGGTCAGTGAGAGGGCAGTCATATGAGCTAGGAGGTTCAACTGCAATGTTTAGAAGACGCATCTTGAGTAGTTCTTGCTGAGTTAGAACCTTTAAAGTGGGACCTTTAAAATGGAGTTAATGTGTCTTTTAAAAATCAGTATATTAATCGTTTTGATGTACAGTGTGTTACTGAAGTTTAATTTGGGTACTTTAAAAATTCTTTTGGTTAGCAGCACTATTGCCAGATGGATGAAGAATGGCTTGGATAAGTGATTTCTTTCAAAGGTGGGCTTGAGCTTCAGAAATGATTGATATGATTTCTGCATTTAGTTTTCCCATCTCCAGGATAAAACAAACAAACGAACAGAACCCTGGCAAATAAGTAACTTATGTTTCTCTCTGGTCTTCTGTTTGCAAGATTCATTGTTCATTTCACTACCAAAATACTTATCCTTTAATTAGAGGTATTACCACAGTCCCTATTACGAAATAGAAAAGAGTGATAATCAAATTCACCTGGAAAATCCCAACGTGGTTTAGTTTATTAGTGGCTATTACGGAGTCAGAAGCGTGGACTGAAATAATAAAAACTATTACTTTATTAATATGATGCTAAAGAGAAACAGTTCACTCTTGGTTAGTCTCACATTACTGCAGATATTAGCCAGACTTAGCTCTAGTTTTATACACACATGGCCTGATATTTTTCTTTTCTCCCTTCCTTTCCTCTCTCCTCCTTTCATATGAGTGTTTGTTCAAAAAAAAAAAATCATTGGGATTATTCAAAATAAGAGTAGCACAATATAGTAGCTCTATAGTTGTGTTATTTTGATGCTGTTAGGAGCCTCACCCCATTCTCTAGTTTCAAAATGCAAATTGAAACTTGCAGAAAATCACATTAGAAATATTTAATTTTTGTTTAGTTTTCAATCTTATAACATTTGAGTTATAAGTTGATAGGGGTTGTGGATTTCTTTTTCCTCTTTCTTTTGGTGATTTTAGGGTGAGGGGAGAGGAGGGAATGAACTGAAGCGTGTAGAAAAAAATTATAAAAACTTAAAAGGGACCCCAAAGGTTACTGAATATTCTGTCCAGTGCATTGTTCCTAGTTATTATAAAATTTTAAAATCTTTCATTGACTGTGAATTATTTTACAACTTTTAAACGGCAGGAAATTGATCATGAGATTCTTTCCCACAGAAATGAAGACTGTCTTGTGGAATGCAATTGGTTGTCCTGTGGAGAGACCCATTTTGCATCTACTTATAAATTCATTTCAGTATTCTTATTTGCCTGAATATATTTGGTTCTTTTAAATTTCCTTTGAGTCGGTTGTAACATATTCCTGGTTTCTTCATTAATTAATGAGGTAAATACAATCTTTGACAGATGTTTATTTTATATGCACATGAGAATCATGATTATCCCTTCCTAAAATTTTCTCACCTAACCAGTGGCCACAGAGGGGTCTGGAGAAGAGTATACTGGAAAAATAAAATACTCTCTAAGTAATTCTATACCAAATTAACCAGAAAGTCTTTTACATAAATATGTCATTTGGGGACAAAAAATTCATCATACGTCATTGGTAAAAATGGCGTTTCATATTAACTCATCTTATTTTTAGTTCAATCTTTCTCTATTCTTTTTCTTTAGTTTTGAAGAGTTGGTTCTTCTCCTGATTCTGGACAATCTTTGAGACAGTAAAATCTTTAGGAAAAGGTGCAGTTACTTAAACCTAGCTGGGCATTTGGGCATTTGTATCGAAGAGGCATTTGGATCTATGAGAAAAAAATAATTGCTGCTGGGTGGGAAAGGAACTAGGAGAGGGAAAGGGAAACACATTCTTTCATCTACTTAGTGATTTATTCAATGTCCCTCAATGAAATTAAAAGGAAAGAGGTTTAAAAAAGAAATCCTCCAAACTAGTAAACAAACAAAAAACCTTTGGAATGTTACAAAGGGCAGGCAACTCTTTAACTGCATCACTCTAGGAGTTTTAAAGTGATTTACTTATAAAATCCATCGTACTAAAAAAAAAAAAATCCATCATACTAAGACAAACTTAAAATGATTATTTAAAAATATAGCTAGCTTTGCATTTCATGTTTGTACGAGAAGTAACCACTGGCTTTTCAACACAAAGCTAGACAATTTCATTAATGAATATATACATCTAATTCACTGACACTGGGTTCTTAAATCAAACTTATTTATGAATTCTTTTGTCATTGTAGCAACTAGGGGCTTGGTTTGTGGGAAAAGTGGTTATAAAGGGAGAGTAGGTGAGAGTTTGGGGGGGATGATGGAACAGTTTTGTATCCTGATTGTGGTGGTGGTTATATGAATCTATGTCCGTGATAAAATTTCATAGAACTATTAAAAAAATGAAGAAAGTGCATGAAAAACGTGTGAAATACAAATAAATTCTATAGCTTTTAATATATATATATATAGCTAAAGCATTAAAGTTTTGAGAGAACACTTATCTAAAATATGCCTCTACATTCACTTAGAACCACACCTAAATCATTCCAAATAAATGGGAATCTAACTTATTGTGAAAGCTTTTTAGTCAAGGATACTTGATCTGAATGTGGAATTATGAAAATATTTCTCAACTGCAGCTGTTAGCTTACAAGTCTCTGGAATTGCAAATAATTCATGCTGGTTATGAAATGCATATTGAAGTCTCCAAGCAAAATTTTGCAAAGGTGCCCAGGACATCACTCTGCAAAACATCTAATAGCACCACTTTTTTTCATACGTTCCTCACATCCTTAAGTATCGCGCCTGAGTTGTGAGGGTCTTCAGCACTGTAAGGTACCTAGTAGCATAAGCAAGAATAGAATGGTTCTAGAAATTAAGATGACAAAACAAATGACAATTTTGATACAGTCACCAATACAATTATTTGAAAAAAAAAAAAAATTCAGTGACTGCCCCGTCTAGTGCTGCTAGCCAGTGATGTGAAGGAAGGACCCAATTCCATAACATTCTAAGGCAGTCCTGGGACAGCAATATTTAGTGGCATTTTCTAAGTAGCTGACTTCTTTTTCTCAGGATAGTGTTGCCCTTTTGGGTTCTCTGAGAGGCACCTGGCCTTGGCAAGAATGCCTCAATGGCTTTCTTGCGGAAATGCTCAGTGCTGGAAGTGGGGGAAGAAAGGCTGACTGCATTAAAGAGCACATTTTCCTTTCAAAGAGACGCTGTACTAGAAGGAAATGCTGCAGGAGATCAGAGTTCTCTCCAAGTTCCAACGAGCCAGAGATGACTGGGCTCTTTCAAAGCCTAGGACCTTGTACATTTGAGTACTCTGTTAAACTCATCTTGTAGGTCTGACCCAGCTTCCTCTAATATGGTTCCAGACAAGATATTAGAAGGATGGGACTTCCCGGGTGGTCCAGCGGTTAAGAACCCAACTAAGCCCGCGTGCCGCAACCACTGAGCCTGTGCACCACAACTAGAGAGCCCACGTGCTGCAACTACAGAGCCCACGTGCTCTGGGGCCTGTGCACCACAACGAAGAGCCCGCACGCCACAACGAAAGATTCCACGTGCCACAACTAAGACCCAATGCAGCCAAAAAATAAATAAAAAAAGATATTAGAAGGAATCTTACTAAAGGAGGGACCCTCTTGACCATCGGGATGTTGTTCGTCTTTAACAATAAGGGAAAAGCCAGAAAAAAGACAGTTGATAATAAATGTTTAAGAGTATTGGTCCCACATTGTCTTCTCTTCCCGACAAATCCAGTGCTCAGTCATCTTGTTTCCGGTAGCGTCCAGCACACCTGATCGTGCCTCTTTTCTTGAATTACTTTCTCCTTGACTTACATGACACCAAGCTTTCCAGGTTTTTGTTTTTCTTTTCTGGTCACTTCCTTCTCAGGCTCCTTTTCTAGATCCTTCTCCTCTCCTCAAACTCTAAATATTGCAGTGCCTGAAGGCTCAGTTTGGTGCGGTCTTCTGATGTGCTCACCAATGATTCTTGGTTTCAAATACCACCAAAGTACAGGCAACTTCTAAGTATTTACCCTCCAGTCTATACCTTTTGTCTGAGCTTCATATCGAAACTTTTTTTTTAAAGTAAGATTTGGGATAGCAAGCCATTTTACTCTTTGGAGGGAATAAACATTAATTTAACACAATCTATTTATCAAAAAATTATGCAGTGCTTCTTATGTGTCAGCCTCACTTCTAAGTGCTTTATAAATAAATGTTGTTAAATCCTAACAATAACCTGATGAGAAAAGAATTATTATTATCTCCATTTAATATACAGATGAGGAAACTGAGATATAAGCCACACACCTAGTAAGGTTTCATGCTCTTAGCCGGTACACATTGACATCTCTCCTGAGTGGCATGTTCACTTGGATATTTCAAAGGTACCTCCAACTTAAAGTGTCCAAAATGGAACTCCTGATTCCCTTTCTCAGCATCCGATTCCTCTTCCAACCTTCTCCATCACAGCAAATGATTCAACTGGGTAGCTAATTGCTCACATGAAAAATCAGGAGTTATTCTTGACTCCTCATTTTCCCTAGTTCCTCACTTTGAAACGATTCCCAAATTCTATTAATTCTCCCTCAAAAATGTATCTGAAATTCATTTACCTCTCTCCATCTCGACTACTACCACCTTGATATAATAACAGCAACAACCACAACAATAATAGCTAACGTTCACTGATATGTTTTAAGCATTTCTATATATTAGCTCATTATAACACTGTTAGGAGATGGGTACTGTCATTGTGAAATGGACAAACAAGATTACTAGCAGACTTTCAGGGGCTGTCAAATTCTATGGAAGTGTGAGTCTCTGTCTTTGGCTAGTCTATTTTGCAACTCCATGGAGATGAAAGTTTCCTTGCAGAGAGCTAGTGATGATGTAGATGTTTCTCGTTCATAGTGACGGAACTTATTTTTCTGTTCATGTCAATGCAAATAATTTTGTCTGATAGAAAATATAAACTTTTCTAAATCCAATTCACATTAGAACTAGTTTTAACATCTTATTGGTTCTGTCATAATTCATGAGTTAAATAAAAAGTTAGACAAGTGCTCATTTTATATTTATAAATCACGATTTTTACCTTTCTGAAAATATTTTAACAACTTATATACTTAACAAAAATAAATTATATTTTAACAATTATATTTTCATCCCAATTTCTAGATGATAAAATTGAGACACAGATATTCCCAAGGTCATACTGCTAAATAAATGGCAGAGTCAAGATTCAAACCATGGCCATTTACTATAGAGTCCATGCTCTTTACCACCTCACTGTCCTGGCTCTAAGGCTGCCATGTAAGCCGGATCATTGATGCTAATATCTGCTCTCCCCTGGACTACCACAATAGCCACTGGTCTGTTTTCTTCCTCTGTTAGCTCTTAATAATGCTTTCTTCATGCTGCAGCCAGGGGGCTCTTAAAATGTAAACCTTTTCATTGTTCCTGCTATACCCAGAAACAAAGCCAAACTCCTTACCCAGGTTTATATCATGCCATTATCCATCTTCATCTCCTACCATTCTCCCCACCCCCCGCCCAGTCACTAGCTTCCAGACACACTAGTCTTCCTTCACTTGCTTAAATGTGTGTAATTCTTTCCTGACTCAGAGTTTTGGCATGTGTGGATCACTCTCTGGATGACCCTCCTCCCTTCTCTCAGCTTAGAATAACTTCCGCTCATCCTACAGGTCTCAGCTGACATGTCCCTTCTCAAAGAAGACTTCCCTGACTCCCAGACCTTTTGGGGGCCCCTGTCAGACTCTGACAGAACCTCTTCATTTTCTTATAACAGCGATCAGTTTTTGATAATCCAGTGTGAATCTTTATGGAATAACTATCTCATTTATTAGACCAAACCTCCATGAAGGTAGAACTTCACATAATAGGTGCTCAAAAATACATTTTTTTTCCAAATGAATAAGTGAATGGGTAAATAGGAGGGTAAGGGCTGATGTTATGAGTGATTTGATACTGGGCTTATTCTTGGCTCCAGAGGTTGAAACCAAGCTAGATAAAGAGGCAATAGCCTAAAACTTCAAAGAAATTAAATCATACTTTTAAGTTCCAGGCATTGGCATGGAAAATCTGAAACCATTTTCCTGTTTTAGAAGTTTCTTATGGTCTTTCAAAAGGTGATTGTGCCCAGATTTAGTAGCTATCATGGGCTTATTTATTTTTATTTCTTATAGCTGCCTTTGGGCAGTATGTGCTGGCCTTGATTCATCTTGACGGGGTTTGGGTTATCATGTAGCTTGAGACAAGTTTAAGTTCTGTGTCTATCATACTTATGTTAAATCTCAATAAAAATGCTGCTTTACAGAATAAAAGGATTTGGGGCAGCTTTGAGACAGAGGATGCCTTCAGTAATTTATACATGACTCTGGTCTAACACTGCCTTATTACACAACCAGCCACCCAACAGTGAAGACTCTGGAGCATTATGGAATTGTTCCTAGTTTAGAGGAGCCCGCTCTTTAAAACTCATTACACACAGAGATTTGGGAAAAAGAGAAGACAGACCCTTAACTGTATGAGAAGATACAATGGAGCCAAATCACTCTCCACCAATGAAAAATGAGGCTACGACACTCGTTTCAGACCATCTTTCTCTCCGTTGCTTTTCTGACCTATGTGAACAGAACATGATTTAAAAGTTTGGTTTTCCTTAAGGCTAGTCTGATGAGTTAAAAAGCCATATCCCAGGAACTAAAATGCCATTATAGCTTACAATGCTATTAGTGCATTTGGAGTTCTTAGCTTAATAAAAGAATGTAGATTTTCATGCATATTATTTTCTCTGACTTGGAGAAAAATCTAAAATATTGTAAACTCAGAATACTTGTCATGAACCATTTCTTCTTCACATGGAGTGGAATTAGTTTATCTTGCAATTTTGTAAAGGTTTCTTTCCCTTAATTCAACAAGTTTGGCAAAGCTTTCCAAAGAAAAGTTCAGTTCATTAAAAATGACCTTAATGGACTTAACATATATTGGTGGTGACAGGGTCCATACTGTATTTTGGCACACAAGGATCCCATTAATTTGTCTTTGCCACTCTCTAGGGCTCAGCTGAGCAGTAGTTCAGATTTAGTTCTGAAAGTAGCTCCAGATTGAGCATTAAGTGGAGACAGTAGGAGGGGCTGACAAATTTAGAACTTCTTGGTTTGCAAGAAAGGCTTTTCTACTGACTACATAAAAATGGCTCTGCCTGCTCTCTTGAATTTGTTATTGGTTTTTCTGTCTCTGTGCATGCTGGGAGCAAGCTTGGGGTATCAACTGGACGTAACTCAGAGTTGAGAGAGGATGCTTTTCCATCCGAGCATTTTCTAAACTTTCCTTATTAATTTTTGCCATTTGCTATAGATTTCTTTTGGTTCATATAAAGGTAACTAACGCTTGTCCCTTAGGATAAATTCTCGGCTAAATTCAAAGTGTGCCTCTTACAAGTGAGTCTTCAAAGAGGAGATACAGGAAGGTGGTGCTAGCTGGGGAACCACTAGTTGAATTTGGGGTTATTTGGGGTTACTTGTGGTTCTCTCACATGCCACATGATACAACATGTATGAGGCAGAGATAAGACCTGCCTCAATTTCTCCATTTGTAAATGAGTAATTATTATACAATTTTACTTACTTAAATATTCTCTAAGAAGATGAATGACGCTGGAAAAGGTCCAATCATAACCACAGTTAACACCTAAACAGAGTTTTCTGCATACCAGGTACTTTACACATAACTTAATCCTCTAAATAGCCTTGTGATATAGATACCATTATGTTCGTTTCTCAAATGAGGAAATTAAGGTCTCTGGGGTTAAGTGATTTGTCAGGGTTCCCTCTTACTGTTGGGGGATCCATGATTCACACCCAGGAGGTCGGTCCCTGGAGGCCACACTTTTCACCACTGTGCATGCTGCTACCACGCATGTAGCTTTGATCGATAGTTAAGGTGCTTTTTACTTTGATTCCAGCGGGGCTGTATTCCTGTTTGAGCACACAAATATACAGACTCACCCCCCCCCACATAGTTGGCAGCCTGATGTACCTGAAAAAATTTCATATTTTAGGAAATTATCTGTGGTTCCTTGAGGGCAGTGACTATTGGGTTACTTTTTACCGTACCTGCATTTGACACAAAGTCTGGCCCAGAGCAGGTGACTTAAGAGTGAATTCAGCTTCTTGCATTATGAGGTGTGAACAATTAGCAGGTCCAGTGTTATTTAAAATACATAATCAGCCAAAGAATTTATATTAAGCGTCTGCAGAGGATATAAGGGATAAGAACGATCTGGGTAGACAGGGGGACCAGAAAGGAAGGAGTTGGAAAGGAGAGAGGTCACGATCGTTATGGGGATAAGGGCTCATTCAGTCTGGCCAGTATGAGGCTTTCACTCCGCCTTGGGCCAAATCAAAATTAAATGCTTTCGTGCTTTTTTATCCCGTAACTCTAATGCCATGTTCTGCTTGAACATCCTTTTTGAGGGTTTAATGATCTGCAAATAGTGTTTACATTTCTTGATCTTAGGTGACTCTGAATTCCTAAGAGATATATCTGTTTCTCTCTATACAGAAGATGTTTCTTTTTATGTTCTGTGGCCTGGGATTCACAAAGAGAATGTACTTGAGGCACCTTGTATTGAGGATATGAACAGCAAAACTATCTGGATCCATTACCAGTGTCTGATTCTCCAAATATCCTTTGGGGGAAAATATAAAATCACGTGTCACACAATTAACAGTCCTAACCACTTTAAAAAAGTATGAATTCACATTCTTAACCACTGAGTTAAGCCATCCACATTCTCAGACAACTTACTGGATATAAATATGGACTAATATAAACGTATAGCTTAAATATTATATATTTAAATACTATTTTCACCAAGGTAAACAAACCATTTAATGACTATAGGATCACAATGGAGACTCTCATTGGCTTTTCTTTCTGTATCTTAATTCCTTGTGGGTTCTGTTCACACAGATGCATGACAGGAATTTCCCTTTGCCTCTTACTGAATCAGCCCCATCACTAAGCTGATGCCATCTGGCATCCAGATATTACCTCTGCCTTCTGCCCACTTGCTTTCCTTCTTCTTCCTTTTTAATATGGCTCACACCAAGGTTATTTGTGGCAATACGTTTAAGGCTTGGGTATTGTGTCGCAGCCCCAAAATGTTGTCCTAACCATGCAGTAAAGCTGTTCACGAAACATCTAATAAGATGAGTCAACATTTTTTTAAGTGTAAGATCAAGGCACAGAGGACCACCCAATCCCACCTTTGAAAGGACAGCACCGTTAGGGGTCTCCACCTGATGTATGCTGTGGTTTGATGGAGGGATGGCTAGTTAAAATGGCGGTGCTGGTCAAGTGTACCCAAGGGAATCACCTGTCTCCCATCACTTGTTCTGAGCCATCCAAGCACTCCCGGCAACTGAAATCACTCTGGGGTGGACCTGACTTCCCTAGATGCCCAATTAGTCTGACCTTCCTCTCCCTGGGATGACTTGATTCAGAGAGCAGAAAGTCTAGAAAGAGAAAGGTAGGGCATCGAGAGCCCCCACGCCATCACCTTCTAGGGCATTGGGTGGCTTGTGAGTGGCTTGAAGGAGTTAAGAAAATGAAAAATCTTCTTCCTATTCCAAGTCAGATTAGGTTTTTTAAGAAGGCCAGCTGATTAACTACAGCAGCAGTAGACAGCTGTCTTGACAGGTCCTAGAAGTCACCATAGTTTCATTTTTGCTCAAGAAATTAAGCTATCAAAGTGGCCATGCTGTGTACTTGGCTTGAAGTGGGCATGCTGTTCATGCACACATCCCAACAAAGACTGAAAGGAAGGTATAAAAGCAGGAGGTGCAAAATCAAGTCAGTGATTTCTTTAGCTTCTATCTGATTAATGAGTATAATTGGATGACCACAATGTAGTTCTGATCCCTCACCAAACAGAAGTAAAATTTTGAGGGTTCAAAAAATACCTAGAAAGCTGTTTCCATATATTTGTCGGTGGAAGCAACCAGCTGGCATTTCAGTGATGTGTCCTAAATCTAACATTACTCTCATCAGCTGGAGGCAAATTCAAAAACACACAGTTTGAATAACAGCACAAGAGAATTCTGTCAGTCCCTCTCCCGTTTCCCCCTTTCTAGTGGTAGAATGGCACTGCTATTACCCTCAGAAAAATGCAACTCTCCCAGAATCTTATTTTTTTGTACAAGTCTATCTCAAACCATAATTCTTTCCATGTTAATTGCGTAGCAGGGATTTCTATGGATTTCTCAGCTGACATCCTTGGACGCAAGTTCACTTTACTGTGTGAATTTATAAGGTTGTCTGTGCTTGACCAGCTTCAGTAGCTAAAGCCTCCCATCCCTTAGTCTCAGTTTGGGGCTGGATCTTGTTCGCGCTGCCCTGCTCAATGAAGAGAGACAAAGCTGCTTCAAGATTCTTGATGTGGGTTGTCAGGAAAACCTGATCAAAACATGTGTGTGGATGAAGGCGAATTATGGCCACCAGTGAAAAGTCAGTTTAGAATGCAGGACTCCCACAGGTGGGTTAAGAAGGCATTTTCTGCAGATCAAGGAAATATACTCATCACAATATTCCTACCTTTGTGCCACAGGAATCGAATACACTGTAAAAAAAAAAACCCAGGTCTTTGCTGAGGAAAAGACAATGTCTGAAAGCATTTATAAATGAAGCTGCAGCTTCATAAGATGAATCTCATCAACAGTAAGTTCATTACTATCATGTGACCCACTATTGATATTTATTTCAGCTATTCTATGAGACTAATAACTGTATTTGTACCCTCTGCATGGCGTTTAGTTTAGCGGAATATGTAACATACTTCTGTTCTATAAAGTTTTAGTTATGTCTTGGCAGTTCAGTATTTTCCTATAGTTTTCTTCTAAACATGTCTTAGAGTGGCTGCTTTCAAACATATTTTTGGCTACAGTGATAAGCCCAATTTTTTTTTTCATTTTGGGCTTACCAAAAGAATCTGACATTCAATAATGGTATCTCCATATGCTAAAGACTTTAAGCTGCTGATTTTCCCATAGTATTTAATGAGACAGGCTGGTGATAATATTTTTATTCTACATAAGGGGAAGTAAATGCTATTTGCTGTTTTGTTACAGAACTCTCCATGTTAACTGGAGCCAAAGCAAGAGATAATAGTCCTGGACCACTGTTCTTGCTTCTCTTCTCTGTATTAGTTCAGAAGTGACAACCACAGCTTCTAAACATTACTATATAATTTAAGCAATGTGAGTCTCTTTGGTGGGGGGGAAGGAAAGCCTTGCTGACAGTGTATCATTTTTTCATTATACTATGGAGGGTAATTATAGGTTGTTCCATACATTCAGAAACTAGTCTGTGTGGTTTTAAAAAAAAGAATTAAGACCCTGCAAAATTATGTTTTTAAAATTCAAAATCAGTTAAAAAAAATAATGTGGCACGTAGGACCTTTCCTAGGGTTCAGTGTGGTAAACAGTAAAGTGTATTAAAATGTGGAAACCACATACCTTTCATGACATTATTCTACAGCTGTCATTTATTTCATTTTTGTATAAAAGTAATTATTGTTCTGAGCATAACAGTATACATTTCCTTTACCCGGCACTAGCACTCCAATTACAATCAACTTCAATTCAGATTAATCATGCCAAATGGCAATTCCACTACACCAAGAGTAAAATTTAATGATCTAATATATAGCTATAGTTTCAATGGTTAAAACTATGTGTTTACTACTTTAGGGATTTTCTTAAGATTAAAGTTACGCATAATGCATCTTAATCAGAGTTTTAGTGGAAAACACTCATTACAAATTATAGTTGAATGTGGTCTATGTGATGCTTCTGCAGAAGCATTAAACTCTACTTACAGCTTTCATTTGAGAGGTATCTAATAAAGAGAAAGACTTTTAATTATTAGTATAAGGTGTTTTGATCTAATTTAAACTTTGTTATATTATTTAACATCGGTCATAATGCAATATTACTCCCAGAATTACGCTTTAGACCAAATGACAAAATATAATGTACGGGAGAGCAGAGTTTATTTAGGTAAAATAATACCTATCTGGCTTTAAATGTATTGAATCTAGGAATACGTATAAGGAGTAACTAGCTCCAATTACATGGCATCTTTCTGTGCCTTAAATAGGACCCCTTAGCGGATTCAAGAGTTAATACCCCTCTAAAATGAACTGCTTCCTTCCTCTCCAGCAGCAAGAAGGTCGGTCAAGCCAGGTACTGGCAGGAGAGAAACAGAAAGTTTCAAGCCTTTATATAGTCACATAAAAGTTGCACTGTATCTTTAACCACTGCCTTTCCTCCAAAGTTCTGCAGTGGCTAGCTGCTTTTTCTTAAAGCCTTTTCTCAAAGAAGTTGCAAACAAAGTGCTGTAGCAACTTTATGATACAGAAATAATCTATGTTTTCCTTCTTATCCTTTTAAGTAAGAAATGTGTTACCTTATATATAAACCATTTTTCTGTGAAACCAAGTACCATTTTTTTTACAAATGAACTTTGGTCATTTTACCAATCTGCATTTTGGATCCCTTTTTCAATCTCTTGATGTTTAGGGTGTGATTCAGAATACAATCTGTGTTCTGGCAAACCATATCAGATTTAGATTCAAACAGGATGACTCAGAAGAGGTTCTAAATTGCTTTTGAATATATAAATTATAATCTTAATTTATATATTATATTTAGTAAAATTTAAACTACAGGTTGAATTTGGAAACCATTTTGTATCCTGAATGCTATACTGTGAGCTCTCGGAGGGTGGGTAACATAACATGTCTTAGGTGCCAATGCATAGCACTGAGCCTAGTACTTGTATTAAATAAGTTAATCTAGAAAATCATCAGTCAGAGAAACTGCTTTGGTCATAGATGAAATTCATCAATAAAATGCTTTCCTGTATTTTTAAAAATGATGTAGCAGAGAGGCCTATCAGTGTATTGCAATAGAATCAATATACAGTTATTGGTCAATCAATCAACCAGCTTAAGTTTGTCTCTCTTCCTTGTTTCCTCTTCTGAAGTATCTGGAAAATCTGTGCCTAGTGGTCTTACAGATTTCATGGCCTTGATCAGACTGAGCCAGTGTGGGACCTTGATCAAGTGGGGCAAAGACCTGGTATCCATCTGATACCAATCCCAGCAAGAAAGGGAAAAGAAAAGCTAATAAGCTTCCTTTGACCTCAGATATATTTCACTTACCCTTTCCTTTTTGTGAGTGGCTATACTGCAAAGCTGGGAGATAACGAGTATAAAAAGCTGCCTAGGCTTTCACATCAAATCTGCGCTACATCATCAGATGCAGCCTGGACCTTCTCACCTTTGGCCTCTTGGCAAAAGAAAACAGGAGGTCAGATTTTGGAGAAGAGGGTAGGCACTACACTTTCATTTTCTTAGTTCATAACTGAAAAGATTTAGAGAGCAATCATGTTTTGAGAAACACTACGAAACTGATAAATCTCCAATTTGACAGCCCCGCAGCCTCATTCCTCCCTTGGTAAGAGGAGTACACTTAGCTCAGAACCCATGAAAGCCACCATCAGCAAGACACTGCTTTCTTTAAACCAATCAGCTTCAAAAGCAGAACAACGCATGGCTGAAAACTTACGAGGGCTCTTCTGACACAGCAGCTCCTTCTTCAAGTTCTTGAGCTTGTTTGTACCATGGTAGCTTGGCCTCTACCGGAAGTTTTTCTGAGAATTAAGTGCATGCACACAAAAGAGAAGAGGTTAGAACCAATTTAGGATTTCAGGGAAATTTCATTTTCTCCTCCCCAGTTGTTGATTTTGTACTACCTAAAAGTTATGATGTCGATAACTGCAAATATGTTTTTAGGTAAATTTCTGCCTATGATGATAGTTATATGAAGAAAATGAAAATCAGATTTTAAAATGTTTAATAACACTAGTCTCTGTGTATATGTCCCCTTTATTATGTTGATTAGCAAAGGAAAGTCTTTTCATTATGAAAATCGTAACTCTAGAGCTCAGTATGTGTATAAAGGGTCATTGAAATATCTTTGATTCTATTTCCTGTTGAAAAGATTTACCTTTTAAAACAAACACAAAGTACAATGGATTATACTGTGATAC